>NW_024429200.1:1937929-2393534 GCF_017639785.1 Mesocricetus auratus
GCGAGGGCGGCTCCTCACATGTACCTTCCCAACTGCAGGGCCCTTGTTACTTGTCATGTAAGCAAAAGGACACTGAAATGATGCTTGTCCATACTTACTATCTTCCGAGAGACCTAGGGCTTGTTCCAACTCATAGAAAGGCGAATTAAGAGGTGGTAGCTGGGGGCTGGAGAAATAGCTCTGTGCTTAAGAACATTTGCTGCTCTTGCAGAGGACCAGGTTCAGTTCCCAGGATCCACACGGTGGCTCACAGTCATCCATAACTCCAGTTCCAGGCACCTGACCCCACCTTAGTTAGGGTTACTGAGGCTGATGTGAAACATCATGACCAAAGGCAGCTTGGGGAGGAAGCGGTTTATTTCACTCAGTTCGTACAGCAGGTACTGAGGACAGGAATCAAGCAGGCGGAAACCTGGAGGCGGGAGCTGATGCAGAGGCCATGGAGGGGTGCTGCTCACTGACTTGCTCTCCATGGTTTGCTCAGCCTGCTTTCTTATAGAACCCAGGACCACTCACTGCCTCAGGATGCCACTACCTGCAATGAGCTGGACCCTCCTTTGCAATCACTAACTGAGAAAATACCCTACAGGCTAGCTTACAGCCTGACCTTATAGAGACATTTTCTAAATTGAGGCTCCCTCCTCTCTGATGACTCTAGCTTGTGTCAAGCTGACACAAAACCAGTCGATACAGACCCACTTTGGCTACTTGGAGTTCTATGAAGTATAGCACGTCTGATTCATTAAATGGGTTAATAGTTATAAACTTCTCGGAACACATAGCACCATGGTGTTTACAGAAGGAATCTATACATGCCTTTCCATCCCCTCTCACAGGTGTTCCCAGGGACGGCAGCACTGCAGCTCAGCCTGCCGGTACACATGCTCTTTTCTCTGTGGAACTCACGTCCTTTCTGCCTGGCTGTCCACCTGCCTCTCTGCCCCCTGATCTCCAGATAGTTCTCTCCCTCTTCCCAGCGTTCAGGCACTGGTGCTCTCCCGGCCATCATGTCAGACCATCCCCCTCCAGCCCTTCCTGCCTTCCCACAGTGGCTCTTCACGGCTAGCTTGTGCCTGGCGCCTACTTGACTGCAGCCACTACAGGGAAAGGAGATAATTAGCTCTCCTCAGCCTGGCAGTTTGTAGAAGAAAAATTGAAGTTCGTTTCAATAACAGTTTTTTTCTTTTTTTCCATCTTTTTGGTACCAAGAATGCTACTTCAACTGAATTTTTCAACTGAAGTTTTGCATCTACAGGGACAGCTATGGTCACAGTGGCCTAGGAAGGAGGTGGGTGTCTTAACAGTATGGCTCCCTCGTCCTCCTCTTTCGTGAGGGTCTCTTTGCCCATTGTGTCTGCATTCCCCTGGGAAGGAATGTCAAGATGTTTTCACCTAATACAAGCCACTTTCATTTTATTGCACGTGTGTGTGTGTGTGTGTGTGTGTGTGTGTGTGTGTTTGGGAGATGCTCCAGAGAATAAAACTACCCAGATTATCTGCTGCTCGCCAGCTTCTCAGATGGAGTTAGAGGAACAAGTGCTGAGCTAAGGGTTATCCAAGCAAACACACTGCAGAGCTGGCCCCAAGAGCTGGCTAGTGCAGGTGTGGGGCCGGATATTCACACAGAAAAGGAGAGCCAGCCCAAGGAAAGGAGAGAGAGAGAGAGAAATCAGTGCGGCTGCTCACAGGGAGGTGTTTGGAATAACTACCACTTATTGAACCCCTACTATGCATCAGTACTTTAGCAAATTCTCTCTCTCTCTCGGTTTTTTTTTCAAGACAGGGTTTCTCTGTATTGTTTTGGAGGCTGTCCTGGAACTCGCTCTGTAGACCAGGCTGGCCTGGAACTCATAGAGATCCTCCTGCCTCTGCCTCCCGAGGGATTAAAGGGATGTGCCACCACACCCGGTGCTAATTCTCTTGAATTCAACCTCAGAAGCTGTGGTGATAATTATATGAGCTATCTTTTAAAAGAAATCAAGTTCCTAAGTGTTGTGCTGACACTGGTGAGGACAACACAAGTTGTCACTGTCACCCACTGCCTGGGGATGAGGTGATAAGCAAGGCTTGTGTGGTTTCTGCCTTCATTGAGCTTACAGACAGAGATACACTCCCCAGGATGGCAGCCACTAGCTGCGTGTGTCTGTTAACATTAATGTTTAGTTCCTCAGTCACACAGGCTGCATTTCATCATGTGTTCAAGGGCCACAGGTGGATGGGGACCACCAGCCTGCAGAAAGCTCTGTTGACCAGCATGGAAAGAGGCAGACGGAGCAATGAATAACGTGTTTCTACATGGTGGAGACAGGGGAAGAGACTAAGGGGTGCAGGGGAACACAGAATTACTACTGCTCTTCTTATTATAATCAAGATGGAGAAACCAAGGCTAGGTGAGGTCAGACAATGAGACCAAGTTCACACACCCACCAAATGGGAGAAGTGGGATTTGAACTCCGGCTTGTCCTTTTCACGTGCTATTTTTGGCTGTTTTATGAAGGGAATGAGCCAACCCACAGGTAGAAATTACTTAGGGATAGCAGGCCCCGATGGTGAGAAAGTGGAAATTTTGGGCAGAGACGCAGATGAGCATGGCTGGCAGAGGACCACAGGTAAACCAGTCTGGCTGGAGAGGCCAAGGTTTGCCGAAATCATGTCCCAGGAAAGGTAAGTTGGAACCTGCCTGTCTTGACTAAAAGCCAAGGAACTAAGAAACTGAGCGCTGGGTCAGGTTGAGGCTGTGTAGGATGTAAGCAGGAGCGCCGAGTGGGAAAGCAGCAGTTCTTAGTAACAACTGGCAATGCACGAAGCTAGGAAGGTAGTTAAGGAATACAAGGAGATAGAACGGGACGAACGAAGGGGGTGAAGAAAGATCAGCACGGTGGGGGGGAGCTGCACATCCGAGGCTGAGGTTCAATACTTTGTATCACTGGCCAATTCCCTCTATTATTGCGGGGTTCTTTTCTGCAACTGCATGACAGGCCCAGATGACCTCTGAGGGCGCCCCCCCCTTACCAACAGTAGTTTAGGGGTCTACAAACGTAAATGACACTAGGGTAAGGGAAGCACTAGATTATGTAGTGTTAAATACTGAGGCGGAGAGGATGGCCATCAAGGGCTGTACCCGGATGAAGAGAAACTTACTTTCCAGTAACAAAACCAGCTAAGTGTATGCAGGAGCTAGTTTGTCTTTTATTCTGGGAGGATGATGAGCACGGGATACAGAGAAGGGGAGGAGAGTGAGAAAATAATGGGCGTGAAAATGAAACAATGAGCTTGTGTTTTAAAGAAAGTTGTACAGAGTTAGAGGCCGTCGCTTTACATTCCCGTGCCCTCACTGTTTTGACCTGTGATCCACAGATGGGGGAATAATACAGTTTACATCAGGTGTCCCGTATTCGTACGTGAAAACAAAGGGTTTTTTTTTTTTTTGAGACAACAGTTGACCTCCCGAAGGGCAACGAGCTCTAAAAAAATCTTTTTTGTTGGATTCTGGTAATATTTTTGTTGGATTTTTTTCAAAAGCACCGATTTTGTTTTACGGTGTATTCCTGCGTCAGGACTCAACAAGTTTTCCTAAGTTGGAGGCAACGGCAGGGCGTCTGTACAGACAGACGTGCAGGAGCGAGCTGCAGAGGCAAACCCCGGGGCAGGACTCTAGGCTGGGAGAGTTTAGACACCGTTTCGTTCGTTCCGATCGACCCGGAGCGCGCAGAGAAAAAGCGAGACCCTGGGACCCTGCCACCCGGATGGCGGAGGAGAGAAGGGCTCTTGCAACAGCGCCGGGGCCAGGCGTCCATCCTGGCGCTGCCTTTTCCGGGGCGTCCTCCGGAGAGGGCAGGGTGCCCGGTTCGCTCCGCTCACTGCCCCGGGCGTATCGGCGAGTGCCGAGCCCGCACGCGCTGGGACGAGGACACCCCCCCCCCCCGGGCAGTGGGACAGTGGTCGGTGGCGGCGGATCGCGCTGCCCGGCCCGGCCGGAGCGCGCACCCACACCCACGCGCGCACACGCACACACGCACACACGCACACACACACACACACACACACACACACACACACACACACACACACACACACACACACACACACACACAAAGTTGTGGCCGCCTCCACCGCGGAGCTCCGGGCGGCGGCGGCGGCCGCGGGTCAGCGCACAGCCCGCCCGCGCTCTCGCCCGGCCCGGCTCGCCCGGCCTCTCGGCTGCCCTCGGGCGGCGCTCGGCCCGCGCCGCCGCCGCCCGGCTCTGTCCTTTCGGCTCGGCCTTCCCCGCCTCGCATCCGTGCCATCGGCGCTCGATTGCGCGCGGACTCCCCTGGGGGCTCTTCCCGGCTCGCCCGCCTGCTCGCCCGCCCGCCCGCTCGCGCCCGGCCGCGCCGGCCCCGCCCCCGCCCCCGCCCCCGCCCCCTCGCGCGCCCCCCAGCCCCTCCGCCCCCCGGCTCCTCACGGGCAACTTTTGCCGGCGCCCCCCGCCTCACAGCCATGCGGAGCTGAGCTCCGGCCCGGGCCCTGGCCGCCGCAGCCCGCCCCGGCTCCCGCCCTCGCGGACCCGCCCGGCCCTCGGAGGGCCTCGGCGCCTTAGCCGCCCCGGGCCGGCCGAGCCCCCCGCGTAGGGCCCGGGGCCGCGGCCACGGCGGCGGCGGCGGCGGCGGTGGCGGCGGCGGTGGTGGCGGCGGCGGCGGCGACGCGCCCGCCCGCCCGCCCGGCCCCCTCCCCCGGCGCCGGCCAAGTGAGGCGGTGATGCGGGCGCTGGCGGCCTGGGCTGAGCCGAGAGCGGAGACACAGGCTCAAGATGGCAGATTCCCACTGAGGCTGAGGGGGCCGAGCTCGCGCGCCGCGTTCCCTTCCCCGTTGCCATGAGCCGCGGACAGCCCGGCCCCGATGGCCCCCGTGTACGAAGGTAAGGGGCGTCCGGCGCCCCCCCTGCTTGCCCGGACGGACGGACGCACGGACGGACGGACGCACGGACGCAGCCGCGGCCCCCGCAGCTTTGTTCTGCCCGCGCGGCCCCTCGCTCGCCCGCCCGGCCGACAGGCAGGCAGCCCCCGGCCGCAGCCCCGGGGGTCCTGGCCGCGGCCGCGGGGCGGGCGGGCGGGCTGGGGCCGGGGGGGAGGGCTGGGGGGCTCGTGGCCGTCCCCGGGGCCCCCATCCCGGGTCCAGACGGCACCGGAGCCGGCGGCCTGGAGCGGGGTCTTCTTTCCAGGGCGGAGAAGGCGGCCTGGGGGTGTGTGCGCGCGCGCCGGGTGGGCTGCCGCCCGGAGCAAAGGATCGGGGGCGGCGTGCGGGAAGACGCCGAGCCGTGGCTGCTCGTGTGCGAGAGGCGGAGGGGCTGCGATCGTCCCCCCGCTACCTTCGGATGGTCCCCTTCCTACTCGTCCCTCCTCTCTCTCTGCCCCCTTTCCCACCCCACGCTCCTTTATCCTTTGCGAGCCGCCGATTTTATTTTATTTTATTTTGGGGGGGGTAGTGGAGACGGCGGCGGCGGCGGCGGCTGTGGAATCCAATTATAAGGGGGCCAAGCGGTGAGAGACGGTAGAGATGAAAAGTCCATTTCAGACCCAGGCAGAACAATGAAATAGGCTCAAAATCTCTCCCCGCAATTAGCGTGCGGAAGGGAGAATGTAGTTTGGCTTGGGGGGGTGGCGGGGGGCGAAGGAAGGGTTCCTGGCTCGGCCTGGGGAGGATCTGAGCTGTGCACCTTCACCTGGCGTTGGCTCGGTGTTTTTTTTTCCTTCCCCCAATCCGGCTGCCTTCTTAAGAAAGGAAAGGTAAGGCGATTACAGCTGCCTCGCGCACTCTTCGGCTCTCCTCAGTCAGTCCCGTCAGCTTGCAGCGGCGAGAGAACCAAAGCCGAATCAACTAAGTTTTTACACTTCTATGTGTTTTTTGTGTGCTTGTAGTACGGGGGCTGCTGCTTTTTTTCCCCCCAACTGCAGCGTGCCTGATTTTTTTCAGTTATTTCATCGTGAAAATGTTTCTCTCGTGAAATCATTGAAATAGTAGCCTTTTACATACTTTTCGCGTAGGTCCATCTGGCTTTCTTTCGGTTTTGTTCGGATATTCTGTGGATGAAATCGCAAATGAGAAAGGGAAACGGGTTTGCCAGGAACCCAGAGGAGGGGCGAGGGGAGATTGTAATCCTACGAAGCCAGGGAACTGTTGGGGCCAAGTGAAACAGGGATCTCATTAATAATAATAATTAATAATATTAATTAATAATAATCTCTGTTAGGAGAGGCTGGTTTAAAAAAAAACTTATCTGGAAAGAAAATCTGTTATTAGTTCCAGGGCTCCAAATGAATTAGGTTTCTGCACGGAATAAAGTTACCAGTCCGGCTCTGGAATAATGAGGCTGTAAATAACCTATGGACTGTAAATATTTTTTCCCAGAGTCTCTTAGAAACAAAGGGGCTGTTTAGAAAGCAACAGAGAAATGTTATTCCAGGGGCTTTCCTCTTTGATTCTGAAGAACACAAGGTCCATTTAACCGTTCCACAAAACAAAACAAAATTTCTGATCACTCCACCACATAGAATGGGAACAAGCCGGTGGGTATGTGAACGCGTAGGAGAGACCATGTCGGGCATTCATTGTTCATCTGTTCTAGGGGAGGGGGCTGCAGTCAAGGCTCCCACTGTCTAGAGAGTTAAAATGAAACAGTTTTCTCTTTATTAAGTACCTCCTTGAGACTCCCTCTGCTGGACACTCGGGGTGAGCATTTTAGGAGGAACTTGCCTTTGAATCCACGACTGTAATAGAGGACTGCGTTTCCTCTACCAAGGGCCTGGGTAGGTGGGGTGAGCTGTATTTTGTCAACTGTGTACAAAGTCACCTTGAGGATTGCACTTATCATGTTGATTTCATTTGGAATCCATGAGGAATGTAGGCTACCCCCTGGGGGCTAAGTAAGACCTAGTATGGTTGGTCCTATGACTTTGTTCTTTTAGTGATTATGTCAGATAAAGAATTACAGGTGTGTAAGGTGTTGCAGTGAAGGACTGTGGATCTCAGAGGTCTCGGCTCATAGTTTTATTTTCCAACCCTTCTCTGTCCCAGGCAACCTAATTGGTCACCTCTTTCAACCCTGGATGTCTTGTCTGTGGATTCTCTGAACTGTTCTTTTGTCTGTAGCTTCTGTGGGAGCATCTCCACCAGCCCAGAGTCACTCGGCCCAAAGCCCAGGCCTGGTCTTTTTAGAGAGACTGTTAGGTATGCTGTGAGACAGATAAATGACCTCCATAGTCAAGGACTATGCTTTGAGGACCTACATTAACTCACAGTGTGTGTGTCCAAGACTACAGTGACCTCTCCCTTGACCCCAAGTGACAATCTGTGGATTTAGTGAACCTGATTTTTATCCAGGCTCTCTCTCTCTCTCTCTCTCTCTCTCTCTCTCTCTCTCTCTCTCTCTCTCTCTCTCTCTCTCTCTCTCTTCTCTCTCCCTCTGTGTTGTGTCTTAAATGAGCAGGGCTTTTCCTGCAGACTTCTCCAAGAAGAGGGATTTCTTTTGCCTCCTAATATTCTACATGATCCTTCTCAGAAGTCTAATGACAAGTGAGATTTTTAGCTGGAATTTCTCAAATGGTGTGTGACTGGAATACTGAGTGAAGGCTGGAATGTAGAAATTTAGACAGGCATGCTGCTTTTGAAACACAGTATGTTTGATAACACAAATTAATAAGTGGCAAAAAGTAATCAGTCTTCTAGAACTTTCTTAAAGAATAGGTTTATAAATAGCACATTAGTTTCCAGTGACTTGATACTGATCAAGTTAAACTTCTTGTTAAAAAAGGGGGGGTATTTTCTTTAGAAGGTTAAACATTTGCCTTGTGATTATTTCTCCATCAACTTGCTTACCAAGGCCTTTTTCGTATGCAGTGCAAAGGTCAACCACAGGGGTCCATATCTCTATGGGTTTCCAATTAGAGGGACCTAAATTTCAAGTTAACTATGTCCTACTAACCTGAGATGAGGCTTATTGATGAGTGTGGAGGAAACTAAAGAAGTTTTCATATTTAGGCTTTCTGTAAACACTGGCATGCCGAAATCCCTCATCAGATGGTCCCGAAGACACCTGCCCACCAAGCTGAATCATCTTCCCTCAAAAGAATTTTGTGATGTATCTTTGTCTGTGTTTATGCTTTATATATTTTAAGTTAGTAGTATAAGTATTGTTTTCCTTGTTGTTACATTTGAATAGTGAAGCAAAACTCATTAGTTTTATTCTTGATACTGGACAGGATGGCAGGACACTCAGATCAGAGAAATTGGAGTTTGCATCTAGCTTATGACCTTGATATCTTACTTTTCAGAACTTTTAGCCTTTATTGGATTGTGTGAGGATGCCATTAGAACTTGGTATTTAGTAGAGTTCCTGCCTAGAGTAGGCATTTTCGCAGTATGTGTTAAATCCCCCAGTCTTCTGAGTTGCTTACAGGCACGACAACCCCAGGGAAAGTGTAACCCACAAATAGTTTAGAAAACCAGTAATAGCAACATTACAGTTTCAGTTATTAATCTCCTGCTATTCCTTTTCTAGTTTGGGAAACAGCAACAATAAACCCCCTATAGCCATGGAAGAAAGAACCTTTTTTTCCCTTCTCTGTGACCTTTTCAGAGTCTCTTCCCGTGGAGCTTCTGCTGGTTCAGGTAGAGAGTAGCAGCCCGCTATTGCTATGTGCAAACAGATCCTAAGGCAGACTCTGAGGGCTGCAGCTGTGCACCTGGGAAGGCATCCCCAGGAATGAAAGGTAACCTTTGCCCTTATTAAGGACCCACTCTTGTACAAGGTAGCAGGCTGGGTAAGGAGTCCCCAACAGTTGCTTACTGGTTCTTCTTAGAGGAGAGGCTCTTACCCAGCCAAATGCCAGAGTCTGCCTCACTAGGCATTAAACACGAATTTCTTACCAAAGAAAATTGGGGGCTTTATGCAAATTATAGCTGCTTGTATTCTTCATATTTTACATTTCATGCTCCTTCATTTCTTTCTTCCTTTCTCCCATAGAGATCAGTCTTAAGGATCTACCTTTGAGGTTTGCATGGAACAAAGTAGTGATGATCAGAGGGTAGGACATTTGTGCATTTTTTATTGTTCTCTGAATGCATGCTTTGCTAGTGCTCTCTGGTAGCCTTAGTATGACGATTCAACCGCTTGGGGTTGCAGTCAAAGGCTGGATTCAGAATAATACTAGCAGACTTTGTGTAACCACTAATAGAGTGTGAACTTGAAAGGCCTGAGCTCATAATAGCTCCATTTCATGTGACAATGCCTTGTTGAAGGAGGGGGGAAAAACCCAGAAAATTGAAAACCCAGAGTACAGGAAGATCTTTATTTTTTCTTTAAAAGAAACCGAGAATCTTGGGGGTTGGTGATGGTGATTATGACTTAGACTGCGATTTGGGTCATGTACTTTCTGCACTCCCTACATGCTGAACTCCCTGTTCCGTCATTCGCAGACCAGGGTGCATCTTTCATGCATTCACTGAGCAAACATTTACAAAGGCTCTGCTGTGTCCTGGGCTTTGTGGCAGGTCTGTGTTTGGAGAAATGACAAAGACTTGGCCTCTGACCTCTGGGAGTTCAGGAATAGAGGAAGTGAAAGTCAAAATATTTAAACGTGTACAGACTCACAGGGGAATGTGCCTGACCCAGATGCAATGGTTGTTTGTTTGCTTATTTATTTGTGTATGACAGTGCTTACATACTTTTGTTTTGGCATGGTATAAAGGGAAGACCCCCAACTTCCCTTTTATGTTGAAATGTTTTTTTTGTTGAACTAAAAGAATTATGTACGAATGTCAAAGCTTCTCATTACAGATTTCCTTAGACATTTCTTAAATATCAGCATCTCTTTTGCATAGGGTACTGTTTTCCTCTTCGTTATTTAACTTTTATCTTGTATCCTCATCAACACAAATACAGTTCTCACATGCACATTCTACTGGGGTACTTTTTGTTTTCTACATTTAGAGTTGAAGGCTATGTTGGGCCTGTTGGAGAATTCATTCCTGGCTTCACGGTCTCACTTGTATCCCAGATAGTCATGTGGTGGGTACTCACCGGCAGGACATAAATGGAGTAGTCACACAGCAGCTTTCGTCAGTTATTTCCCAGGAGTAGATCTTTCTGGGAAAAGCCTGGCTGTACCCTTACCTCGGGGAACATAGAGCCTTGGAGCAGAGCCTCTGAGAAGTGATAGCTGCCTCCCTGCCTTCAGCAGAGTTGCCTGGGTCAAGGGGAGGGCTAAGCTCTTGTCTGATCATGTGTTAGATGGCATTCTTTCTATTCCCCTTATGGCCACTGAAGAAAGAACCTTCCTCCCTGTCCCTCTCCCTCTCCCCTCTATGTGTGTCTGTCTCTCTCCTCTTCTTCTTCCTCCTCCTCCTCCTCCTCCTCCTCCTCTTCCTCCTCTTCCTCTTCCTCCTCCTCCTCCTCCTCCTCCTCCTCCTCCTCCTCCTCCTCCTCCTCTGTGACCTTTCCAGAGTCTCTTCCCGTGGAGCTTCTGCTGGTTCAGGTAGAGAATAGCAACCCTCTTGTGCTCTGTTGCACATGTGTAAACAGATCCTAAGACAGACTCTGAGGGGCTGCAGCTGTGCTCCTGGGAAGGCATCCCCAGGAATGAAAGGTAACCTTTGCCCTTAGCAAAGACCCACTCTCTGACTTGCAATGTTTCTCTCACTGGTAGCTGTTGTTTAGGAAAGAGCATTAGTAAGCAACTCCTTCATTAACCAGTGCTAATAGCCCATGAATCTGATGGTCCAGAGATCCCTGGGCCTGCTAGAAATCTCATGCGCTTTTAACAGACTTGTTTTCTTTTAGTTTTTCCTCTAAAGCTTTTCATATACTTCAAGATAATAACTATACTCTTTACTTTTTCCCCACAGAACTTGTCTGTGGGGAACTCTCTAGTTTCTCTCCATTAAGAACAATAGTGGTAATCAATTCTGAATGCAATTCTTCAATAATATTAGTATGAGATATGTTAGAAAAGGAACTTTAGGGTTCTTACTTCCTGGGGAACTCCTGGAGGGCAAGCACCTTGGTGGCCCCCCATTGTAGTTGTACAACTCCTTAATCCTAGCAGGAACTTTATAAACATCTGTGGCATTGACTGTTCTTTCTAATGTCATCTAATACTTTACAACAGCCCAGGATTCATGATTGGCACTATAGTATTCACTTGGGTCTTGAGTCTTTTTCTTTTTTCTTTGTTTCTTTCTTTCTTTCTTTTTTTTTTTTTTTTTGAAATAGGGTCTCACTACAGAGCCCTGGTTAGCCTGGAACTCAACAAGTAGATCAGGTTAGCTTGAAATTCACAGAGATCCACTTGCCTTTGCCTCTAGAGCACTGGAATTAGAGGTATGTGCCACCGTGCCTGCCCCTCCACTCTCCCAAATATTTCTTATACTCATGTCTGACATCCTCACCCCCACCAAGCCTCACCTTCCGGTTGACCATACACAGCTCTGTGAGTTTCACTTGCCTATTTCCAGCTCTCAGGGTTTTCTCAACTACCTGCCGCACAACAGACAGAATGCAGAGCGCATAAAGTGTCACTAACTTGAACTGTACTGAAGAAAAGAGTGCACATGCCTGTAAAATTCAGTGTAATATTAGTTCACTCAGGCTAGAAAGGACAGTTTGTCAGATTCTGTATAGATTCTGCGTCAGCAAAAGCCGTACCCGTTTTACCAGTCAGTGAGCCAGGTGTTTATGAGAGTGGCTCCAAGGCCAACTTCCAAAGAGTAGCCTCCCTCTGACGAGCCAGTAGAAAGGACAAAGATATAATGGACAGTCTCATTGCCACTGGATCATTTTCGGGTGGATGATTTTGCTCTTAAAAAGGCAAGTTAGGGAAATCATTACTAAAACCAACAACAACAACAAAAAAATTAGCAAACCTTCACAACTGAAAATTAGTTTTGTGGTATCACTTATTTGTGAACATGATACCAAACAGATTTGTAGTGATTTAGGTTGTATTCTGGTTAGACAATTCTTGTCTAACTGCTTTTGCTATAGTACATTCTGATCAATTAAGTGCCATGTTTAAAGAGAATTAAGACTGATTGACTCCTTTGTGTGTGTTAATGTGTAGACATTATAAAAACCTCTGTCACAGAAAGAGTGCCATCTAATACATAATAGAACAAGGGCACACCACTCCCATGGTGGTTCTGTCCATCTGCAGTGAGAAATCACTGAAGCACTTCATAATGAGGGATGAAAAAGCACTTCTTTACACAGTTATGCATTGAATCTTGATTTAAAGGCTTATTTTTGAAAATTGGGCATTTCCCTCCATACAACATTTCCTTACTCAATCTGTGAATTATTCTTCAATTATAACTGACTTCCAAGCGTTTGTCAAAATCCATCATGCCAGTCCTGTGTAGAACTTTGGCATCATCCCATTAAAGAAGTCCTTTTTTTTGTGGTCTTTGTATCTGCAGCCTGTAAAAATTACATGATAAAAATTTGGAAAATGGATGCTAGTTTTGGAAGTGTCCCCCCTCCCCACCCAATAAAAAGCTTACAGAGCTCTGACAAAAACCAGATTGTAAATTCCTGGGATTCTGCAGAAAGACAGTGAGTTTACCCTCCACATTCTGTGGACCTGTGTCCAGTCACTAAAACCCACTTGAGAGCCGGAACTTCAGATGGGAAGGGCGTTTCAGAGAACCCTGTGGGCGGGAACGGGTGAAAGGGGCCAGAAGAAAGCACACATGGAGTCGGCTCCAGTCTGGGCCATTTTTATCTGAGCCACAGCCTGGAGTGATGACTATCACTCCTTAAGTATGGCCTGCACCGTAAGGGAAAGATAAATCAACATTCTTTATGTTCTGCTTCCCGAGATGGGGAGGCTTTCTAATGTGTTACAGAAATGAAAATGCTAAAATAAAGTTTCATTTGATTATACCATAACCTACTCTGAAAAGGATTTAAGACCACATAAAGGGTTAAGTTTCTGGTAGAGAGGAAAATTAATTTATGTAGATCAATTTTGTGGATCAGCCTATTTCAAGGGAAGTTGGGTAAATGAAGTAGTCCTTTATAAAGACAACAGAAACAGCCGCAGCTCTTGTGCTGGCTTAACAAGGTGAATGAGCAGAGTGTATAATGGGATTCATTTGCAAAGTAATTTTTGCTTGGCTGGAGTGGCAGGCACAGAATAGACCAGCAGATGAGGCCAGTAAGTGTTTTGGATCAGTCGTCAAAGGTTTAAAAGGGTTCCAATTCAAGAGACATTTTGTGGTGTGGAGAAGGGGACTGGTATCGAAATGATACTTGAACCAGGTAATTTTTAGTGGCCTGGGTGTAATAGCAGGAGGGAGGGAACCCGGGAGAGCTTGCCAGGGAACTGGGGCCTGTGGAGAAGGTGTGAGTACTCTGGAGTGGGGGCTGGCGTCTGGGTTACCTAGGAGTACATTCAGAGACAGTATATGTCAGTAGTGTCTGGCCCAGAGGTTCAAGAAGTTTTTCTTCTATTGTGTTTCCCTCCTATACCTCTGTCAGGGATCTAAGATCAGGGAGACTAGCTGGTTTGAGCAAAACATTTTTTCTATTCTTTTAAGAATCTCTTATTTTGTAGACTCCTTGCATTGCACAGGGCCTTCTTGGACCATAGTACAACTTGGTAGGGTCTTCGCGAATTAGTGTCCCACCTCTGACACATGAGGGTCCTAAAGTGGGGACCAATGAAGAGGCTGCAGATGCTTACTAGGGAGGCCAGGGTAGGGTAAGGGTGGGGTGGAGTTATGGCAGTGTACAGAGAAGCCCACAGCAGCCTAGAATGCTGAGGACAGCTTCACTGGACTGCTCTGCTAGGCATAGCTTCAGTGTCTAGGTTCCTAGGATTCATAGAGCCACATCCTGTTGTCCCCAGGCTGTGGGGAGCTTCTGCCTTCTGGTCTCCTGGGGTGCCTGGAAGCTGGCAGTATTACACAGAGGCCAGCAACTAAAGAGTGTGTTTTTCTTTCCCCTAGGAGAAGGAGGCCACAGTGCCCTCAGCTCTAACATTTTCAGTTTTCTGATAGGAACTCATTCCTTATGTTTCCCTGAACAAGTTTGCAGCTTGTCACTGTGAGCTACTTATTAACAGCAGAAAATCACGGGCAGAGGACCAGTGCAGTCATGATGAGTTTCACAGACCCTCAAAGCGCTCTTAAGCCATTAGGCAGCTTTTAAAACACTTTTGTGTTCCTAAGGTTTCGTTTTGAGTCGTTCTTGCTCTTTGACATGGCCACAAACTTGAGACTTGCCACTGCCTTCGGTAACAGCACGACCCCACATGGGATCCTCTGAATACACTTGTACTGGTGTTGGTTATGATCTGGCTTGGAAAAATTTCCATCCCGCTGAGTGACTTCTGGACACAGACTTTAACTCTGATAAGAGCATACACTAAGGGCAGGCTTGCTTTGACATTAGCAGATCGTGGGGCAAAAGTGCATTACGAGACCCATCTGGCTACCTATGCCACTCTGTCTTTCTAGTTGGTGAGTCCAAACTGCAACCATCCTAGTTCCACTTGGAACCTGGGGTATCCCAAAGATGCCGGTCAGACCTAGAAGTACACACCCACTGACCCTGGAAAGGCTTGAGACCTGTGGACAGAGAGCCCCGAAGCCCAGGGGATGTGGGAGACAGCAGATGCTTAGTCTATGGATGGGCATACACCTTGACTCTGGGAACTCCTAAGCCATGGAGTGGGATGCCTAGGCTCTCTAAGTCTTGCCTAAAGGGAGCAAGTAAGGGGCTACCTTGTGTTTCAAATACTCCAGAAATGAAGACTAATTGAAATATTTTCTTTTTGTGCAAATGACAGCTGTTGATTGTGTCACTCCCTCCTCTGCATCTTGTCCTTGCAGTTGCTTTGTAAGCACAGGAGCCAGGAAACTGGCTTGCTAAGGTTGTTCCAGTGGTCAGCATGTTCTCCCACCAGTGAAACCTCATGGAAGACCTAGTCAATCTAATGGCAGCTACTCTGCTGTATACATTTTGGCCCTGGCTCGTGGGGCCTCCCCTCCTGTTCATCCTTGACAGCGTCTCTCCTTTCTACTTCAGCTGCTTATTATCTACCCACAGGGCCCCTCTGCCTACCTATTTATTCTTCTGACTCTCTGCATCTTGGGCATGTTTGTGCCTTGTTATCCTAATAGGTGGGAGGGTCCAAGAGATGTCATGGAACTCTTTGAAGTATATCTGTGTGGGGCACTATTTTGGAGGACCATCTGTCACCTAGAGGGCTTGTTAAAACATGTGACCCTGCCCCCAGAGTTTCTAATTTGTGAAGTCTGTGGTAGGCTTTACTTGCATTTCTAGTGGAAAGTCATTGTTTTGTAGAAATGCATTCTTTAATGAAGAATCAGTACGTTAAAATCAGATAGCTATTTTGTATTTGATAAAGCTTTCTTAGATGTTTGGGAGACTTGACATGAGTATGACTGGCAGTCCTGCTGCCTTCGTGGCCCTGAGAAGCTCAGGGATGTGCAGAGGCTGCCTCTGTCCTCTCATATACCTTCCCATCTCCTCTGGCAGGTCAGCAAGTCAGGGTTACTTCCTCTGGGCCTTCCACAGCCGGCTAGTGTGCAGTGGTACAGTTTGACCCTGGGACCCTGGAACAGACTGGGCAGCCATCATTCACATAGTAACATATTATTATTAGCTAACATTTAAGAGCTCTGTTATTTTCTCCATTTATGAAAGGGGAAATTGAAGCTTAGCAACATTTAATAATGTATTCAGAGCCTTCTGACCAGTCATAGTAGAGCCAGAGCTTAAACCTGAGTCCACCTGACACCAGCCGGCTCTTGTCTTGACATGCGGGCTGGCCTCCTTCTCACAGCGTTGTTAGAATGGCCCAGACAACACACAGTAAAGATCTAGACTCCTCCTTAGAAAGCAGTAACTAAACTGAGACCATTGGAGCTAGATTGTAATCTCCCTAACAGATGTTCTTCATCACCAAGCTGGATGAAATAGTGATGGTAAAGGCCGGCGTGGAGTGGCTGGGGAGAGGAGGTGTGGGTGAGGCAGCCACGCTAGGAGCCCTCTTTGAGCAGGAAGATGGGCTTTCAAAAGGCCACAAGTTGCCTGCTGCATTGTGAGACTTTACTTCATCTTTAGGGTTGACTGGGCTGTTAGTATGCTGTACAGACTGTTACAAAGGACGGTGAGGCAGCCCACCCTGCAGGGCAGGGTCAGTCTCAAGCAGTCATCAAGTTGTGGCTAGTAGTGGAGAGACTTCCCAACCCTTGTAGATAATGAAGTGGGATTTGTAAATATGTTGGTTCTTTTACAGGTCTAAATGACTTTTGTTTCAAAGTCTGAGTATTTTAAAATTGCAGAAGCAGATGTATGTTGCTTTCCTTGAAAGATAAGGTGGTGGGCATAGAAATCAGTCCTGAAAGGGAATAGTTAACCCAGTGCAAAAGCAAACCATATCACTCACTTCAGTTTAGCATGACTTTTTGTTTGTTTTGCTTTTGTTTGAAACAGCCTCTCTCTGTGTAGCTTATACTGGCCTCAAACTCTCCATGTAACAAAGGCTGGCCTAGATCTCAAGGTTCTCCTGCCTTAGCCTTACAAGTGCTGGAATTACAGCTTGTGTTATCACACTCTGAGTGTCTGTGTGTGTGTGTGTGTGTGTGTGTGTGTGTGTGTGTGTGTGTACACACATGTGCATGGGAATATTACTCGGGATCAAACCCAGGGCCTTCCTCATTTTAAGCAAATGCTCTACCACTGAGATACAGCCCAAGCTGGTCCCTAGCAGGCCATATGACATCTTTATCTGTGGGACAGATTAGGTGAGCCAAACTGCAGACTCTGCTGCCTGAGAGTGTTTAACAAGTGAAGGAGGAGCCTCAGAGTGAGGAGAGGAAAGCTTATTAGACAAATGGAATGGTGCAGATTGACAAGTTGTGTGATTTTACAACACATTCTTATAAATCTTACGTGATTAAGGCATGAGATTAACTGAAGTCAACTAAGCACACTCAGCATGCCATGTTCTAGGTTCCTAGTGGACAGCATTATGCCAAATGGATAAAACTCTGCCCTGAAGCAGCTTGTGTTGTAGTGAATGAAAGTGAATAATCTAGTTTTTTTTTTAAGCTTGAAGGAAATAGAAATGGGCATTTATTAAATCCTTGGAAAGGCTGAAATTTCTAAGATTAGAATCTATAGATGAAATCACAGGAAAATATCATTAATATTGTCAGAGTAAACAGTCTCCAAATGTTAAGATTATTTCTGACTTTGCCATCATGAATTATTCCTCAGAATAATTCTCTGTAACATTAAAGTTTGTCTGAATTTTAGGATCTGTTCTCCATATTATGTTTACCAGGTCAAGTGCTTTGAACATGTGTTGTGTTTTTAGATATATGTATCACTAGATTAACTTCTTCCTCAAAGTGCTTTCAAACTAAACAATCAAACTACCTAGGTTTGTACCTTCCTACTTACTGTGGAAGTAAAGGATTTCCTTGATGCACTTGGGCTGGACCCTGCCCTCTAATTCTTTTACCCTTGAGTGACATGTCAGTTCCAGACTT
This sequence comes from Mesocricetus auratus, assembly GCF_017639785.1. NCBI lineage: Eukaryota > Metazoa > Chordata > Mammalia > Rodentia > Cricetidae > Mesocricetus > Mesocricetus auratus. Next base: position 1,955,489 of record NW_024429200.1, read on the forward strand.
TCAATATTATTTCAGTGTATCAGTGACTCAGTGACTCTCAGACTCATCAGTATTTGAACTTTTTTTTTTGAGCTCTCGAGTCAAGTTTACATGACGTCTCCATGTAGAGATCCCATAGGCATCTCAACTTTAACACAAAGCTTTGTTTCTATATGGTACCTTCCACACAGTAGTTTACTTCAGAAACACTGGAGTCATCCATGCCTTTTTTTACTCATATTTAATCCATCACCACTTTTTATTGTTATTTTTTTTGCTTCTTAAATATAGCCAGTCTCATTATTAACTGTAGTTATGTTCTGTGAACCCTAAATTAGTGAACAGTGAGCCATTATTGGTAAGAAAAATATAGGGCTAATTTTCTGTGAGTTTTTGGTCATATTTTCATCACTACATGGCATTTGGTGTAATGATGTTGTATGTTGGTACATATATGTTCTGATATTATATAAATTTGTATAATGTTTTGTTTCTGCTTACAGACAACCTGATTTTAACTTTTATTTGTGTGTGTGTGTGTGTGTGTGTGTGTATGTGTTTGTGTGTGGAAGAGGGGGTAAGGAAGAGGAATGAATATATGTATGTGTGTATGTATGTGTGTGTATGTATGTATGTGTGTATGTATGTGTGTATGTATGTGTGAGTGTATATGTGTGTATGTATGTGTGAGTGTATGTGTGTGTATGTATGTGTGTATGTATGTGTGTGTGTGTGTATGCATGTGGGCATGTGCACGCCATGGCTCATGTGTGGAGGTCAGAGGACAGCTTGTGGAGTTGGTTCTTTCCTTCTACCTTTACATGGGTTACAGGGATTGATCTCAGGTTACCAGGGTTAGTGACAAATGTTTTATCTGCTAAGTTGTCTTGCTGTTGACGAACATTGAACTCACAGCCAACCGTGATATCACTCAAGCTTATCAAATGCTTTTTTTCTCAGAAGGAATACCACAGCTTTCTTTTACCTTGGAACTTGTATGAGTACCTTAGCACAGTGCTTAGAACCTCAGCCATTTTAAACAGCAAAATCCCAAATTAATACACACACACACACACACAGAGAGAGAGAGAGAGAGAGAGAGAGAGAGAGAGAGAGAGAGAGAGAGAGAGAGAGAGAGAGTCACACATGGTTTTTAGGACAGTTGTTCATGGGGTAAGAGCTGAAATGACTGAGAAGGCTTTGCTGAGCTTCATCTAGGTACACATACGAGGCAGCATGACCTCCCAACTGTTCTGCTTTTGCATGGGAATGAGAGAAAGTGCCCTGATTTTGATTTTGGGATGAGTACATAAATTCACAGCACAGAATCCTGAGTAAGGAAGGTGGACTATGAATTGTGAACCCAATTCTCTCCACTGCCATATCTATCCTGGGGCTGGCAGACCTTCTCCATAAAAGTTCAGATAATGTATCTCTTGGACTTTGAGCCACATTGTGTGTACTATAGTAGCTCTGTAGTTGCCATGCAGAAGCAACATAGTTTGTTGGTTTACTGGACAGGTTTACAAAATAGACTTTGAGCTGAATTGCATGTCAGGCTGGACCTCCATTAACCCACTGTACTCTGCCATCTTGTCTGGTTTTCCTGTGTGTGTGTGCGCGCGCACGTGTATGTGTACATACACATATATGTGCCTGTGTGTGTATGTACACATATATGTGCCTCTGTGTGTGTGTGTGTACGTACACATATATGTGCCTGTGTGTGTATGTACACATATATGTGCCTCTGTGTGTGTGTGTACGTACACATATATGTGCCTGTGTGTGTATGTACACATATATGTGCCTCTGTGTGTGTGTGTGTACGTACACATATATGTGCCTGTGTGTGTGTGTATGTACACATATATGTGCCTGTGGTAGATGTGAGAGGTTGATGTCAGGTGTCTTCCTCAAGCATTCTGCTTTTTGAGACAGGGTCTTTTCACAGAACTCACTGATTTGGCTGGATTGGCTAACCAGTGATCCCCAGGATCTGCCTCTTTCAGCACAGGGTCATGGTAATGTACCACTGTGCCCATTTTATGGGGGCGCTGGGGATGAACTCAGGTTCTCATGATTAAGTCTTCCAAATTGCCTCCTCATGGCCATTTTTTTTTAAAGACAGGGTCTCTCAACATAGCCCTGGATGTTCTGGAATTTGTAATGTAGATCAGGCTGGCTTTGAACTCACAGTTAATCTGCCCACCTCTGTCTCCCAAATTCTGGGAATAAAGGCATGTGCCACCATACCCCGATTTCATGCCCATTCTTGAGTCTCTCCAGCATGTCCCAACAATGTCACTTTGCCACTTCAGATATTTAAGTGCTTCCCATCCACTTTGAGGACAGCCCCAGATGTCTCCAGTCTCCTTTGGTGCCAGTTTTCCCTCTAGTTGACACATCCTGGCTCTTTCAGTTCTGTGGCTACTGTGTGTTTGCTCCCATACCATTATGTGCAGACTTTCTGCATGGGTGCCTAGCAAGCTCCTGTTCACTCTGCAGTCAGAGTCCAAATGTCACTCCCGACATTCCCTGACCCTCACTGCCAACGACAAGCTTGTTTCTAATATCAAAGCACCCTCTTTTGTTTTTCATTCATAACATGTAAGGTTTTCAGATACCATTGGTTTGGGTGATCTTGTTTTCTACCTTCCTACACAAGGTTGCAAGATCCACTGTGAGAGGAATGTGTTTGCGGCAGTGTCTGTGGTCTTCACCATAGTACCGTTACACACTTCATAGATGCTGAGTCAGTAAACAATCACACAATATACTTGTGTTCACACTCATTTGCTACAGTAGAGAGGATGCAGTGATAATTCAAACCAGCAATCTCCATGTCAGTGGTTATGAGGTGTGCCTTTATTGTCAAAGGGTGACTCTGAGACAGGTCAGGCCTATCTGGTTGAAGCTCTCTCCAGACAGGAGTGCTGTGTGAAGTCTGCTAGTCTCCTTCCCTGCCCTCACGTCACTGGTAAGGTTTTCAGGTGGGGTGAAGTGTGCTTGTGGAGCATTGCAGCAGGCAAGAGTGATCCGAGCAATGGTGTTCAACGTGGAGATCACTCTGCATGCCACCAGGAAGGTAATCACTTCTCAGGTGGGCTTTTGTAGGTTAGTGGGAATGTTGAAGCTTTATTTAACTCCTCTAAAACACTGGGCAGTACAGAACATGAGAAAATAAGCAAGCAATATACAACACATGTTCCCACCCTGCTACCACAGATTCCGTCATGCTTTTTAAATCTCATACTTTCTAGATATTACCACAGTTACACTTTAGTTTTTCTCTGTAAATAGAAATGTGAAATTTTCTTTAGATAAAATAATGTTAATCATTTCAAAATCTGTTTTTTCTGCTAACTTTATATTTCAGTGTCACTTATTTAATAATTTATTCATACTGTATTTCCATAATTGAAATGTCTTTTGAATCTGATACACTGGAATCAGCATCCACTATAGGATGTGTTGTTCTGTGTCTTGTTGTGAACTCCCTTATAATTCCTTAATCTTGGGCAGTGTCTTGTTGAAGAACACAGCAATTGCTGGGTAGACCTTGTATCTGCTCAGTGAGGAAGGTGAGTTTCTGTAGAGGGGATGAGCTTGTTTCTTTATCCCCTAATTTCATATGCACAAAGGTTTGTTAGATTCAGGTTGACTGGAATGTACCAGCGCTGGCTTTGTAGTTTTGCTCTGAAATGACCCTCAGTTGGCAATGATCGGGTTGTGCCTTACTCCACTCTCAAAGGAATACATTGAAGTACTTACTTCCCTGAGGTGTCACTCACACTGTCTGCCGTTAAAGCTGGTAGTGAGATACAACATTTCAATTTATAGTTCTTTCTTTCTTTTTTTTTTTTTTTTTTTTTGGTTTTACGAGACAGGGTTTCTCTGTATTGTTTTGGAGGCTGTCGGTCCAGCCCGGCCTCGAACTCACAGAGATCCGCCTGCCTCTGCCTCCCGAGTGCTGGGATTAAAGGCATGCACCACCACCGCCCAGCTTCTTTTTTTTTTTTTTTCAAGACAGGGTTTCTTTGTGTGGCTTTGGCGCTGTCCTGGCACTCCTGGCTGGCCTGGAACTCACAGACTCACCTGCCTCGCCTCCGCCTCCGCCTCCGCCTCCGCCTCCGCCTCCGCCTCCGCCTCCGCCTCCGCCTCCGCCTCCGCCTCCGCCTCCGCCTCCGCCTCGGGTGTGTGCCCCACCCACTGCCCCACTCAGTTTATATTTATAAACCGTGTTCTGAACTTTACACATTTCCCAATATTTGGCTGATCTTTTATTTCTAATAGTTCTTCATATATTGCCTTTAAGTGAGTTGTAAACTTTTTTTCCTAGTTGAGAAATGTCTTTAATGTAACCAACTGTATCTCTTTTAAAAAGGCTTGTATTTTGAGTTAGAGTTACACTTTTTCCTGTGTCTTGTTTAAGTTCCTTTTGGGTATTATTGAAATCTGGTTTTTCCCCATTTATATGTTGGTTTATTTGGTTTTTAAACTAGGATGGTATGTGTCCTGAGGTCTGAATGTGGCTTTATGTTTTCTCTGTACTCAGTAGTCCCAACACCACTGTTTAAAAGTGTATGCTTTTTGCCATAGTATCATGATGTCATAACATGTTCTGTGAGTTTGGGGTTCTGCTTTTGGACTCTGTGTTTCACTGGCTGGTGTTTATTGAAGCCTGTGGTTTTCAGTGTCTGGAAAGACTTGTTCTTTTTCATTGTGCTTCCTCTTCAGAGTGTATCTGGCTCCTGTGTGTGTGTGTGTGTGTGTGTGTGTGTGTGTGTGTGTGTGTGTGTGTGTGTGTGCTTTTCCATTAAAACTTTAGAGTCAACATAACTTTATTCCAGGAAAAAGTAACCATGTGAACCTTTCCTTTGGGATCACATTAAATTTATAAAGTACTTAGGAGGACCAATGACTTTCTGAAGTTGAGTCTTCCTAGCTAATGTCATTTTCCCCATGTGTTCTTTCTTGTATATTTTAGTAATTTTAAAAGTTTTATTTTATAGCCTATATATCTTTCAGTCTACTTTTTACAAATAGTGAATTTATTATTCTAATTAGTTATTTGCATCACTAGACTGTTAATTTGTATGTGTGATAGCTTTATTGAGATTCACACAATTCACCTATATAAAGTATATAGTTAAATGAATTTTAGTATATACACAGAATTGTGTGTCCATCCATAACTACTTTGTAATTTTATATTTTTCTTATCCCAAAAAGGAACCTGTACTCATTAGCAGCCATTCTCCATTCTTACCCCATCCTTCTCCTGGAAACCACCAACCTGCTTGATAGTCTAGGCATTTCTTATAATGGAATCATAAAATGTGTGGTCTCTTACGGCTGGTTCTTTTCACTTAGCATAATGTTCTTGGGCATCACCAATGTTGTAGCATGTGTGTGTTTGCATTTTATGTTAGCTATTCTTGTGTGTAATGATATCTCATTGTACATAGTTGTTTTTCCTCCTGATTCTCTATATATTAGTTCTCACTTGTAATTCACATTGGTGAGATTTCATAAGGACAGAAAACAGACTTTTAATTCTAACACAATGCTGATACAGTGCCTGGCAAATGTTTGGTATTTAATAATGCTTATTGAGTCAGTGATTGGATTTGTTATGTTTCTAGGCCACCTCTACTTTTTAAAGTTAAAATATGTTTTAGCACATATGAATTAATTTCTGTTTTTCCCCAGGCAAAAACATAATTAGAGGGAGGATTGTTTTTCTCCTCTGGGAAAGTCATGTGTTATATCCAACAGCCTGGCAAAAGTAATTTTGTATGATGTATGGTTTGTGATAACCAACATTACTTTTCTTACATTAAAACAAATGACTGTGAGTTGCTGATATGTATGTCTAGGAGTCTCATTATCTTTTCAGGAGGATGATTTTTACCACTAGAGTGTGGGTAATGAACAAGCTGCTGGCAAGTAGGAACCAAAGTGAGAAAGTGGCTGACGGCATTGTTCTGGGTTAGGAATAGGAGTGTTGAATGGGCTTGGCCAGCTTGTTTGCATTTCAGAAGTCCTAGGTTTACCAGGACTTCTGTTCCAGAGCTGTTTTCTACATTTTCCCCCTAAATTTATCTGGTAAGGTGGTCATAGAAAAAAGTGATGCCGGTTAAGATTTGGGGTCAAGCTAGTAAGAGCACTGGCTGCACTTCCAGAGTACCTGGGTTCTGGTCCCAGCAGCCCTAGACAGCTCACAACCACCTGTAGCCTCAGACCCCGGGGACCTGATGCCCTCTTCTGGCTGGCTTACACATGAAATAAAAATAAAAACTAAAGAGCTTAAGAGAGAGTATAGTTGACACACATGTTAGGTAGGGGCATATCGGAATTCCATTTATTTTCCATTTGCATCTTTAAGAGATCATAGCTGAAATATGTATATTTTTTAAGTAAAGAGAAATAATTAAATGTCAGAAAAATAATACATTTTTAAAATATATTTCAAGAAAGATGTCTTGATTAGGTAAGATTATATGTGTGCAGAAGTTGGCAAAGACTTTTGACCATGGTCCAAAGATTTAGAGATACACAATATTAGATTCTTAGATTGCTTCTATTTTGTTTCAAAATATATGACTGTAAACATGATTATTACTCATTAATCATGTTTGCATTGGGATAGGAAAAGAGAGGGAAAGAGGGGAGAAGGGAAGGAGGAAGAGAGAGAGAAAGATTGATTAATTGGTCATTTATTCATTGATTAACTGAGACAAATTGATTTCCCTAAAGTGTCTTGGCCTGAGAATTGGGAAAAGTAAAACACAGTTCATGCATTTACTGTAGGAAAATACTTGTTTAAAAAGAACAAGGACAGAAGTAATACTTGAAGGTCAGATAGATAAAAGGATTAGCTGTGGGTCTAAGTTGAGCCAAGGGTTTGAAAGCCATAAGAAGCAGATCTCATCAGACCGGAACTGGGGCCTCATACTCTTAGCAGCAGCCCTGAGGTTGCATAAAGTAGCTGGTGGGCTAGGTGACCTTTAAGACAGCCTTCCCAAGTATTTCACCCCAAAGAAGACAGAAAGATGTTAGAAAAGAGTCATGATTCTCTTGTTGGTTAGGCCTATCTCTTTAGAGAACAGTGGTGCGGTAGAAAGCTGTTGTTCTGGCTTAGGTTTATGTGCTGTGTATTAGAATGTTGGTTGGGGTGCTTTTAGCTTTAAGGGACAGAACCAAACTCAGAGTCTTAACACAAAGAAAAGCTCACTGTCCCATTGCCAAGAAGTTCTGCTGTGGTCAGTTCTGGAGTCGGTTGTAAAGAACTAATATGAGCTGACAAGATGTCTCAGTATGTAAAAGCACTTGCAAACTTAAGACTCAGGACAGGAACTCCCATGCAGGAGAGAACCAACTCCATAGTATTCTCTTCTGACCTCCATACCGTGGATTTGTCTGTCCTTATACATATCACACACACACACACACACACACTGTTTGTTTTTTGAGGTGTCTTACTATGTACTGTATAGTCCTGGAACGCACTATGTAGACCAGACCAGCCTCATCACAGAGTTCTGTCTGCCTCTGCCTCCTTAGTACTAGTATTAAAGGCATGTGCCACCACATCTGGCCATAGTACTAAGATTTTTTATAAAGAACAAAAGTACTAAGATTTTTTATAAAGAACAAACAAACAAAAACCACCAAAACTCTTTCCAATCTACTCCATCGTCCAAGGTATGTTTGGAAGACAGCTGCTGCCATTTCAGGTGTCTCATCCAAGCTCAATGTCTGTAGGAAAGACAGAACAGTTCCTTCTAATTAGGCCTTTTGCCAGCAAGAACACCGTTTCTAGATACTCCCTGCAGCCCTTCCTTCACATCTCCTGGCCAGGGTGTTATCACACATCAGCCCCTAAGTCAGGTGATAATAGCCAAGAGATTGGGTTCAAACCAATCAGGTGATGCATCTTGTCTGACCAGAGTGGTCCCCAAGGCCAACTGCTCTTGCATAGTTAGGGATGTCTCTGTGCTTTGATCATATCACCCATGGGCACCATCCGTTTCTAGTCAAAGAATCATAGACTCCTCAGGACTTAAGAGCCTGTCACCCGTGTCTCCTGTCTGGGCAGGAGGATGTTTGGTCTCCTCTGGTTTCAGAGATCCATCATTGTTTCCCTTTATACCTTAGCCTTCTTCCCCAGCAGCTGTAGTTTGTTGTTGTTGTTTCTGTTTGTTTGTTTTTTAATTGTCATAGAGTCTTGCTATGTGATTTGGGATGATCTCAAACCTGAGATCCTTCTATTCAGCCTTCCAAGTGTGGGATTATAGGTGTGCACCACCATAATTGGCTAATTTCTAGAAAAATTTAAGTTCCTTGTTTGCTTGTTAGTTTCTTCAGTGCTAGGAATCAAACCTTGGGCCTTGTATGGTAGACAACTCATCTATCACTGAACTTTGGCTCCCACCCTTAAAATAACTAGGAATCGCTGAGCAGTTGTAGATTTTGTTAACATGGCCTCCCCATATGTCTGCACATGTTTGCACTTACACGCCCGTGTGTTCACTCTGACCTGAGGCTTTGGATGGGGCTGGTTTGCTTGCTCCTCCCCTTCTTCCTGATAGTGTCAGTCGCGTTGTCACTCAGTGGTCTGGAAGGCCCAGCTGTGCTCTCCACTACACCACAGAGTGGCTCTTGAGTAGTTTGTTCCCTGACACCAGATGTTTGCAGATCATCCGCCACTCTGCTTGTGCGCCTCCCACCCTAGGAGACCTGGACAGAATGACTGACATTCCTCAAATGGTTCTGCAGGGAAGGAAGGGGCAAGGGCCTAAGGACAGGCTTTCCTTTCCTTTGCCTTCAGGCCTGACTGCTTAGCACTATGCACCACCTAGCCCTCTTTCTAAGGGTGTCTCTTGGGCAAACATGAATTTAAGGTAACCCCAGAGAGCGGCCTAGGGCCTTGAGCTCTCCCCTGACCTCTGTTTCTATGTCTGGCTCCTGCCTTTGAAGTCAGGTGGAAGCCCAACAGGTGAGGCTGTTGCCCCCCCCCCATTGGTTATTCAGTGCAACCTTTAGTCTAGGAAAAGTGCCAGTCTTCATTTCCAAGAATCATATCTCCCTAAATGGGGCAATCTGCTTTAAATGCCTTTTCCACTGGCGCCTTCCCCATCTCACAATTGGCACAGTTAAAGGGACAGGTGCACCTTTATTTTTTCAAACTGTTGTAGTGTACTAGATTGGGGTAGGTGGCCCAGTACCTATTGGGATCTATGTACATGTTACATGTGTACAAATAACCAGCCCACACTACAAAGTCATTCAACTAGCATGAAAGAGTCAATAGGTCTCCAGAAGGTTTACTTGCGCATTCTCCTACATGTCCAACATACTTCATTTCCTACCCCCTCCCTCTCTTACTCCACCCATTTGTCTGTCCATCGGTCTGTCTGTGTCTTTAAGCAAGTGGGCTATGATGATTCATAAAGCTTTATCTACTTTGTTGGAGAAACTTACATGCTGTGTTGAAATCTATTCTCTTTTTGGTCCCAGGTAGGGATTTTCTCTATTACATATAACACTGGGTATCTTTCCACATCACTGTTTCTCCCTCTTCTGGCACTTAATGCTGTGGGTATGTGCCATGTTGTTCATCCTTAGAGCTGGTGCTGTCCTTGGTGAACAGCACGGCATGTAGGAAATCTCCAGTGATTACAGTAGGCCGGCTGCCTGGCCAGTCCCTTCTGTTGAGCTCTTTGGGAACCTGGCTTTCTATTACCCATCACTCAGCTCCAGCCAGTCTTTTTCAAGAGCATCCTGGTGCCTCTGCTGCCCTCTGCTCCACAGAGGCAGCTAGCTTCTGTTACTTCATTTTCAGGAGCCAGCCTCTGAACTGCATAGAGGCACACTGTGCTAGTTGTGCAGCTGAGAATAAACCCATGGTGCCATCCTGAGTCACTTTAAAGAATCACGGAAGAGCCTTGGGACAGATGCACATCTGTGCATTCCAAACTGAGAGACTGCCCCAAAGTGGGACCTGCCCTTGGAGTTGGTTTCCTGGTAGTGAGGACAACTTGGGCTTGTTTCTGTCCTGTTTGCCACCTAAGACCGCTGTGAGACGAGGTCTGATGTACATAGTCTCATCTGATAGCAGTTCATTGAACGGGTGTGGGTAGTTTAGGAATGAAACTGGAAACTTTGAAGGAAAGCACCTCCCTTTGCAGCAGGGTGTCAGCATAGTGTGTTGATTTGATTGTCTTTTGCTGCCGGGGATAAAGAGGCAGAAAGTGAGGCGTGCTTCCCAGAAGCTGGTGAGTACAGCCCCAAAGGAAAAGAAGTCTTCAACACTGGGCACCAAGGGAGCTGTAGGTGCCATGGGCCCAACCTCAAGAAATACACTTGACTGCTTTCAGGGAGAGTTGGTTTTGTTCCTCAGAAGGATGTGGGCATGACTTGGTGTAGAAGGGAGAGAGCTGGGCGGGGAAGTTACGAGTAGACATCTCCAGGAATGAGTAGGCATGAGCTAGAGGTGGCGCAGCTGGGGGAGAGCTCAGCAGCTGGGGTGACTAGACTATTCAGGTGCGCTCCTTTATTTACCATGAGTAAGGGAGTTTGAAGAACTCTATTCTGTGCTACGTCTGTGATTTATCTATTTAGTTTTTGGGTGTCTAGGTGGATATTCTCTAGGTAGCAAGAGGAAGCTAGACATAAAGGGGTGATGCCTGGCTTCTGACGTGATATGGCAGCAGGGACATGAAATAGCAGCATGGAGTTCAGTGTTGTTGAGCCACAGGCATGTCTGCATGTGTGCACATATGTGCCTAGGGTATCTCCTTAAGAAGAAAGGCTGCCAGGCCTTGTGATACATGCTTTTAATCCTAGCACAGGACACAGAAGCAGTCAGGACGGTGGATCTCTGTGATTTGAGGTCACCCTGTTCTACACAGTGAGTTCCAGGTCAGCAGGGGCTACGTAGCAAGAACTTGTCTCAGAAGGAGAAGAGTCAGATGAGTTCATTGTTGCTGGCTTGTGAGTCAATTGCAATTATATATATGGAAGGAACTTTTCTAGCCCTGTGAGGGTATGGAGTACACTATGAAATGGGGCAGTCCGCCGTTCTGCCCCAGCTGCCTGCTTTCTTCCCCTCTTCCTTCTCTCACTCTCTTCCCTCTCATCCTTCTCTTTTAATTCTTCTATGGAAGAGTAAGAGCTTTTTGCAAGTAATGTTTATCAGAGATGAACTTTCTAGGCTCCCGCCTCCATGACTCTGGGTAGAATCTGGAGAACAGCACCTCTGAGGCGCCTTCTGAGGAGGGCAGGGCTCCTGCAGCTTCTGCCTTCCCCAGCCTTCGCTGCTCCTCATTGTAACCTCTCAGAGTGTAGCTTTGTAGCAGCACCTAGTGATGGAACAAACATGAGTTGTTCAACATTTCTATGTTTATCTGTCCATCCACCCAGTCATCAAATAAGAAAACCCTCCTGAAGGCCCTGCCTATTCTCAGCTCCCTTCTTATAGGGTAAGCTTGGGTCACATGCCCAGCCTGGATCAGTTATTCACGAACATACATAATGATTTGCTTAGGCTAACCAGGATTGACTTTGCAGTTACAGAAAGGAGTATGGCAGGTATTGGGAGAGGGGACATTAGGATCAAGTCAGAGTTCTGCCAGATAAAGAGGGAATAACTGGCAGATAGGCAACTCTGAGCATCTGCTTTAACATGGTAATTTTTTGTTTGTTTGTTTTGTATTTTGAGACAAGGTTTCTCTGTGGAACAGTCCTGGTTGTCCTGGAGCTCACTCTGTCTCTCTCCCCACCCCCCTGTGCTGGGATGGCAACATGCTAATTTTTAATAGTTTACTTTGGCTATGAAATGCTTAACTATAGCATTCTCTAAATTTGGCCTTGTTTACTATGGTGATTATTTTAATTAAGTCTAGTCAATTATAGTATACCTTTTCCTCTAAGTTTTGACTTGTTTTAAAATGTGTCCCCATGGGCTGTTATATACAACACAGAAAAAGAATTTAGGAAAAGGATGGGAATACAAATAATTATAGTAGTTTAAAGTCAGGAGGGAAAGGAATCCCAGACATAAAACTATAAGGAGTTTCACATTGTCTCTGAGCTTCATGGTATTAGAGATAAAGGGCCAATGTGGTCAGTGCTGTAAGTTCTACTTTTAAAGACATACCAACCATTCAAGAAAAGGGAGGGTATGGAGAGATAGCTCAGCAATTAATAACACTGGTTGTTCCAGATGACGCAGGTTCAGTTCCCAGCACCTACATGGCAGCTCACAGCCTTCTGGAACTCCAGTTCCAAGGGATATGACACCCTCTTCTGGCCTCTGAGGGTAGTAATTCACATGTTGCACAACATCCATACAGACAAAACAAAAAACACAGAAATAAAAATAATTTTAAAAAAGAAAGAAAAGCAAGGATTTCTTTTTTTTTTTAAGCAAGGATTTCTTTAGCTCTTTTTTCACTAGATTCTGTATGGGAACCTTAATTTAGGAAACAATAAATGCAGCATTGAACAGGGTGTTCAATGTCCCCCTAGCAAATGAAAAACTGGAATGTCTCTTTCATAGTGTTTTTATTGGAAATTAAAGATAGAACATCAAGATGTACCTCAGCAAAGTTCATATTCTGGAACTTGCAAATAACCAGTCTGAATACTTATCCTTGGCCTTCTACTGGTGGTGGTCCATGCACTAGGACCCTACTTAGTCTGCAAGATTGCTTCATGTCTGTCACACAGTCTTCACTAGAATTAGAGAATACATGTCTGGTCACAGGTATCAGAGATCTCTGATACTCTATGAGAATATATGTGAAAGACGATTTGAAGTGATGTTCCATTGCCCACCATGCTACTTACTAGCTCACTGATAGGAGTCTAAGAGTTGACCTGGTAAGGTTGACATTTGTAGGAATTAAGGCCTCTATTTGAAACACTCACAGAGGAGAGTTCTATTTTTGTAAATAGGATAATTGGGTGGAAAACTGTGCTAATGTCTATCTTTAACCACTCCTGGGGACGAAGTCTAACTGTTAAAACCAGGGAGCCATAACTAAGATGCCTCATGTCATCTCTATACAGGCCAAGTGTTTAAAAGGAGTACAGAAGTCAAAAGCCAGGCTGTTGGGTTTAGCAGAGGGCGAACAAGGATGGGAATGAACAGGGAGACAAAGGCCGGTGAGCCAGGGGATAGCAGGGCTTCTAGCTGCTGTGAATGTTGCTAGGAAGGAGGCATGGAAGAGGATTTCAGCAAATGTCAGAGCAGACAGTGGTTATATTCTGACAGAGTACTTAATCTAAATGAGCTTTTGTGTTTCGTTTTTCGAGACAGGGTTTATCTGTATTGTTTTGGAGGCTATCCTGGAACTCGCTCTGTAGACCAGGGTGGCCTCGAATTCACAGAGATCCGCCTGCGTCTGCCTCCCGAGTGCTAGGATTAAAGGCGAGCGCCACCAACACCCGGCTCTAGATGAGTTTTTGATGATGCTCTGTCCTTGGGAGAGTTTTGGGATGATGAGTGGTAGCAGGGCGTGGACCGTTATACAGCACAGACAGGAGAGGGAGAGCGGTGGTTAGTGGGAAGGGCATTTATAGACACTGCCGTGCCCAGGCACCACCCCTCTACCCACCTCCTTTGAGAATGTCAGGATATGGCAAGGACTCTCTCTGGCTTTGCAGTCCGAGACTTGGTTCTAGCTCTAAGCCTTCATTCAAAACATTGAACAAAATGATGTTTGTTCAATATCTTTCTTCTGATAAGTGTCAAAGAGGATTGAAACTAGGCTTTTTTTTCAACACCTAAAGCCTGCTGGTCTTCCCTGTTACCTGCTGACATCATTCTCTTATTCCTTATGATACATGTGTGCCTTGTGCCAGGGCATCTCTGTAAGAGGTGCTGTCAGAGAAGATATGCAGGGTTTCAAGAAAAGCAAGCGTTCCTTTAGCCCTTTGCTGCAAAGTTTGCATAGGGGCTCTATCTAGGAAGCAGTGATGTGGACAGCCAGCAGGATTTCAACATCCCCACAGCAGATGAAAACATACAGTCAACAGCTCTTTCTCATAGTGTCCTCACTGGAAGCTCACTGCAAAAGTAGCACCTGGTGCCCATTGTACTGGTGAGCGACTTTCCATCTTTGTGACCTCATTGGATGAGTGTAGACAGTGATTTACATGAGGACTGTGGCAGCTCCATGTGCCTCAGGAGAGCTGTTTCCCTTGTGTTTCGTTTACCTGCTTAGAGAATATCCCTGATCCACGAGGAGATGACATGGAAGGACTCACCAACACTGTGACTACTAGTTGTGACAGTTTCTCTTTCACTTTTATCCAAGTCCAGATTTTGGTTTTGGTTTTTGGACCTTGTTAAATCTCGTATAATAGGCTTGAGTTTGCTTGATGTATAATGAAAATAGCCTTGTGTGGCATAAGCTTCTGCCTGAGGTCACCACCTGCTCCTACAAAGCTGAGTAGCCAATAATTTCGTACAGTTTTTTTCATATTAATAGAATAATGGGAGGCAGATGGTGTGCTAGGAGGAATGCTTTTTCCTTTAGGCTTTGAGGGCCTGTTGTGGGGCAAATTGCACCCCTCCCCCAATTCATATGCTAAATCCTGACTCCCTGTACATCAGATCATGATCTTATTTGGAAATACGGTTGTTGCAGATGCAATTATGTTAAGATGAGGTCACACTAAAGTAGGGTAGGCCCCCTAATCCAATATGACTGGTGTCCTCATAAAGGGAGAAATTTGGGCACAGACACACCCACATGAAAAGTGTCACATGAACATGAAGGTAGAGATTGGGGCAATAACTGTTCACCAAGGAACACCAAATCCTGTCATCACACACTGGAAGAGAGGCCTGGCACAGTGTCCCTGACAGACCCAGAAGAAACAGTCCTGCCAACACCTTGATCTTGAACGTTACCCTCCACATCTGTGAGGCAGTAAACTTGTTGCTCAAGACACCCAGTTCTTAGTACTGTTTGCTGCAGTCTTTGCAGACTAATACCAGATCCCTGGAGAAATAGTAATTTGCAAACTCAAACTCCAGAAGAGAAAAGAGAGCCCCTGATGTGCCCTGATTAAAGTTTCCGCTGCTGCATGGGAGTTTGGATGTAGGACTGAGGGTTCAGAAAGTAGAAAGGAGTAACCCAGACTAACAGACCAGCTTCTGAAGAATGCAAGTGCTTGTTATGTGAGGACATTGCTCTGGGGTGACCTTTTACCTCGTTACAGAAAGCGGTATTGTTCATTAGAGATGGTAATATATTTTCTTCAGGACCACAAAGAACAGAGGCTTTAGTGAGCAGATGAAAGAGTGAAAGCATAGACAGACTCTTGTAGCTTTGTAGCCTTGGCTGCCTTTTCAATCTGAGATCTCTTCCCTGCCTCAGCGTCTAGGACTACAGGTGTTTGCTGCCACACCTGGCTAGCTTTGTTTTGTTTTTAAATTGGCTACCTATAGTTTAAATGTTAACATCTGGAATACTAACATCTAACAGAACTTTCTGAAGTGATGATAGACTTCTGGATACACTTTCTAATACAGTAGCCACTTTACCACCAAAGTGCTTAGAAATAATGTAGCTAGTGGAGCCAAAGAACTAAATGTTTTAATTTGTTTAACTTAAGAATAGTCACTGATGGCTAATGGCTACTGTCTTAGGTGTTGCAAACTTAAAACATGAATAGCTAAGGCTAAGGCCAAGGTGAACTCCCAGGGTGCCTGGATCCTTTGTGGGGCTCATGGGAAGGTCACCTAGGCGCACCCTTGCCTGACATGTGTGCAGAATTATCCTCGTGCAGGAGATGGTGGGAGTGAGGGGAAACCACACAAGCAAGTTTCTCAGTGCCTTACTAAAACTGTTCAGCATGGGGCTTTGCTGTCCCTTCTCCACGTCCAGGTTGTCTTAGGTCGGGTTAGTGCGTCACTGAGATAGGAAGTAAAGTGGCAGGAGACTACAGAAGTGAGGGCTAAGCATATGGCGCAGGTAGACAGGCATTTCTTCACGGGTTTTGTATGCCAGCTCCTCATGCGCTTTGAGGGGCCCATGGTATCTGCGTTAGGAAGGTAGGAATGTTCAGTTGGACCACTTCTCAGGAGGTCGGAGGGCTCCTGTGGTGTCTTTGCTGCTAGATTTGCTGTGACCTGAGCTGAAGCTCAGCCCTTAGCCCCAGCTGGGCTCCCTTTCTCTCTGCTCTGCACCCCGTCCCCATCCCCAACCCCCATCCCATAAGCTCAGGATGCTGCTGCATAGACTGCATGTGGGATATTTCAGAATCTAAAATGGAACCCCAACTGGGCATCATTAGATGCAGTTTCACACTGAAAAAGAATGAGTCCTTGTGACTGTTCTGGCCACCCTGGACAAATGACTGTTGTCATTGTATCACTACTGGCTTTGGCTCAGTGCCCAGTATAATTTAAAAATTGCTTCTTTTTCCAGCTCCACATAGTTATCATTCTGATCCAGAGAGAAACAAATAACTCCTGAAGTCTTATATTTTCTTTGAACCCTGAGACCAGCTAGAGTGTCATTTGGGAATGCTCTCCTTGGGCCACACCCCTTCTGGCAGACAGGACTCTAGGCAACAGAGGAGATGGTTTGGAAGGAGCACTGGAGGAGATGATATTCAGCCAGAACCACTAGGTTTTGGGTGGGGCAGAAGTCAGGAAGGGAGAAGCAAGTGAAGAAAAGCCGCTTTCAAATTTAGCAGCTTTGGTCCTGGGTACTTATGCTTGGGAGACCTGGGAGACATAAATACATAACAGTAGCCCAGAGTAGCTAGTGCTTATCTGGTTAATGCTTGCAATATGCCAGGAGGGTGCCAAGCATACTGCTTTACATACGTTAGTCTACTTAAGTACAAACTCTCTCTTCTCCAAGAATTTATCAACTCATTGCAGACAGGTTAAACAAAGCAACAAAAGACTTGAAGTGATGCCAAGTATTATACAGTGAGTACCATTAGAGAGACACAAAGAGAAAGCTCTTAGGTCCCAAATGTCCAGGGCATGCTCTGAAAGATGGCTTTGGTTTGAACAGTGGAGGCCATGTTTGCCTCAAATTGTCATAGGACAGTGACTATCCAGCCTGTCATGACTGGACCAAGTTTTCATTCACATTTTCTAACTTAAATGTAGTTATTTGACTGAAGTAGCCATCACAGATGGAGAATTCAAAGGGACCACACAGAAATAATGAATAATTTGCAGGTGCAGTTGGCAGTCCTGGCATCTCCATGTGCCTTTCTGTCCCAGCAGGATGCACACAGAGGGTTGTCCCCAACCCAAT
Source organism: Mesocricetus auratus (assembly GCF_017639785.1). NCBI lineage: Eukaryota > Metazoa > Chordata > Mammalia > Rodentia > Cricetidae > Mesocricetus > Mesocricetus auratus. Next base: position 1,972,768 of record NW_024429200.1, read on the forward strand.
CTGCTCTGTGCTCCCGGGCTTGAGCTGAGCTTTAATAACTTTCCTGTCACCTGCTTACATGAGGTCATCCATCTCTTCTGTGTTTAAGTAGTTCTGGCTATGACTTGCAGGGTCATGCTTGATTGCCAGCAGGATTGACTTCTGGGTAGAATGAACATTTATTGGGTCTATAGGACTCTGCCTGTAGTGAACAGATACTGGGATAGGTAAGGTCTAGGTGTCAAAGGGCCTCAGAACTTATCCATATGTTGGGATTGAAGGGGGGCAGGTGAGAAAGGTAAGCCTAGGCAGTCAACTCAGGCCCTTGGAGAGTGAAGGAAGTGATTGGGGAAAGAGAAAATGACAGGGAGAGCATGCTTGTGGAATGGAGAGCATGGGGACTTTGTGCTTGATTTGGAACATTTGAAGTTTGAGATGTGACATCCCCATGGTGACAATAGGCAGATAGTAAAGAGAACCTCCAGCTTAGAGTCTTCCAGTTTTCCCTCCCTGTCCATCTTAAGTGGTCCCCAACACACCTGGAGTCTGGAGGGACATATCTTCCTTTGTCTTCCTGGCCTTTGTCATTGCACTTGAATACCATATCTAAAACCCCCTGTTTCTGCTAGTTAAAAGGTTCTGAGAGATCCTTGGAACAGTTGCACCCTGGTGGGGCTTTTCAGAGCACTCCTGGGGTAGGAAGAGGAATTTCTGGGTAACTACAGAACAGCACAGCTGTAAGCAGCCTGAGTGATCTTTTTTTTGGGGGGGGCTGCCCATTTGAAGGCTGGGAGTGCCTGGTGAGTAGTGTACACCATCCAGTGAACTCTAGTTACCTTTTTATTCTTAACTAACTTCAGAGAGCAATGCAGCTGCTTGTCTTCTATGACACGAAAGGTCCCGTGTGCCTACTGGTCTTGCTACATTGGTTGAGCTGGTCAGTTCAGTGCTCTCTTATTTATCTGGAAAATGAAGGAATTTGGCAAGAATGTCCTTTAATGTGACTTCTAACAGTAGCATTTTATATCACTCAGTGATATTTTGTTTAGGGAGCAATCTTTTCTTCCAGAAAGCCATCCCATAGTTGCTGGTTAGGTTATTATCTTGGCAAGAAGCAGCATGGTAAAGTAAATGGAATGAGGCCTCAGGAGTTGGCAAAGTCAGTTTAAATTTACCCTGTCTGTCTGTCCATCTGTCCATAATGTGGCTCCACTGTGGCCCTTGGCAATTAGCTGTTCCTCATCAATTCTCAAGTTTCCTCATGTGTAAAATGAGGGTGACCTGAATTTCAGCATCATTGCATACCAGGTAGCAATTTACCCTTATCCACAGAGGATCCAGGATCCCAAGACTAATAGAAGCCTGTAACTGCAGACAGCTCTGAGTCTTACACACGATGATGCTTTTCCTACATGCATACTGTGATAATGATGAGTTCATCAGTGATAATAAAATATTTCTCTTTCTCTCAAAATATCCCTGTGTCCTATTCACATATTCATAATGTGAGATTATCTGATCTTACCCAATATTCACATATTCATAATGTGAGATTATCTGATGCTTACCCAGTGAGTTGAAGTGAGGTAACTGGTTCTTTGATGAAGCTTTGGTCCACTACCCGACAGTTGTTATAGCATAAGCAGTCATGTTGACTAAAGTGATCATCTTGTGACTGAAGAGCAGGGAGTATATACAGTGTGGATACTGAGTAAAGAACAGGAACCTCATCCACTCAGGATTTTGTCATGTTCAAAACAATGTTTCTTTCTGAATCTTGTATTTAGTATCTTTGGATCTTGGTGCAACATAGAGGACTGAACTTATGGAGCAGAACAGTGGATTGGGAGGGTTGCTATACTTTGTGGCCTACTTCTTAAAACAGCTGTATTGAGTTTTAACTCATACATCATGAGTTCACCCTTTTGAACTGTACAACTAACTTAACTGGCTATTAGACTATTTCACATAGTTGTACATCACTGCTGTCTAATTCCAGAACATTTTCATCATCATTCCACAAATAACATCATCCCCATTAACAGTTACTTCCTGTTAGCTTCTCCTAGTCCCTCGTAGCCATTAAGCTACTTTCTTTGTCTGTTTGGGATTTTGCATGTAAATGGAAGTGTAGCCTTTTGTGCTACATTTGGCACAATATTGTCAATTTCCCCACGTTATAGTTAGTATATATCAGTGCTTTTTTGCATTTTCACTGCCAAATAATATTTTGTACTATAGCTGTTCCACATTTTGTTTGTCCATGAATAGATGAGTTGTTTCTAATGTGGGACTGTTATGTATAATTCTACCTTAAACGTTTTTGTGTACAAGTTTTTGTGTGGACATACATTTTCAAATTTCTTAGCATCTCATTATGTTTGGCTTATATTTACCTAATGATTAATGATGGTGTATATGTGTTTATTAGTCATTTTCATGTATTCTTTGTAGAAATATATAATACATTCTTGTTTTGTTTGCAAGGCAGGTTTTTTTTTTTCTATGTAGCCCTGGCTATCCTGGAATGAGCTCTGTAGACCACGCTGGCCTCAAATTCCCAGAGATCCATCTGTTTCTGCCTCCCAAGTACTGGGATTAAAGGTGTGTGCCACCACCACCCGGCTATCTTACATTCTTTGCTCACTAAAAATTTTGTCTTTTTGTTGTTGAGTTATAAGAGTTCTGTATATGTTGTGGATAGTATGCCTGGGTTTTACAACAGTTCCCCCATTCTTTTTTTTTTTTTTGCCTCTCAATTCAGGTTTCTCACAGAGGTCTATAAGCTTCTAAGTGACCTCTAGGACTAATTTTCCTGACAATGAATCATCTTAAGCCTTCACCCTATATACTGTCCAAGGCTCTTCTTAGCTCAGAGCCTGAGCCACTCTGGTCCTGGAGTGGGCTCTGGAATTCATAGCAGCAGGATAGCTAGAGTCTAGAGATGCTGATTGGCTGAATCCATTTAGGACTGCTCGAGGCCTCAGTTTCCAGATGGAGGTGTTATAGCAATTGTATAACTTTTTGTTGTTGTTGCGGCTGTGCCAGAGAGTCTTCCAATCTGTGCTGTGGGCACCTAGATATTGGGAATAGGAATTACAAAGGTTTGTGTATTTGGGGAAGATGACTTTTTTCCATGGTGTCACTACAGAGATGAGTAATATGATTTCCGAGAGTGATCTGGCAATTTTAAGTCACATACAGAAATAGCTCAAGGAAAATCATGTGCCTATTTTATTGGAGAGTTGTGTGGCAGGCCTCAAAGCTGCTGACACTGAACTCCATGTCCAGTGTGCACTCTCTGCCTTGTGCCTTGTTGCTTTTAGTCCCATCGCCTTCTCTTTCCACTCCCCACCTCTAACAGGCACGCCTTTCTCTTTTTGCCAGGGTAGATTCGGCTTTCTTTCCATATCCATATGGGTCTTGCATTCTCCTGGAAAATTCCCTTGACTTCTGTGGCTAGATCCTCTTCAGGGCTGCCAGGGGAAGGGGCCTGTGGTGATGCAAAGGGCTGTGTCCCTGAGAGCTATCTCTACCGATTTGAGAAGGTGTGTCTCCAACTAAACACTTGGGCTTTCCTTAGTCACAGACTTGATTGGGTGTAGACAGATGTTGTTGACTTAGTGCCTGGGAGATGTGTGTTGGAGGACAAGGCCAGCCTAGTTGGTGGGAAAGTACCTATGACTGTGAGGCCATTACAGAAATGGCTGTCCACAGACTACCTTGGCATCTCTGAACATTTTGACCTGCTTCTATTTAGCTGATGTCTTAGAAAAACCTTCAGAATGTTGCGTACTAATTAGAACTCTAAGTTGTAAAGTTACTGTGCTGTAACTAGAACATGGCCTCAGAATATTCAGTCCGTTATTTTCCAATCTTTTCTCCTGATTAAACATACTAAATTTTTGAGTATAGTTTAAAAGTTTGTCTTTGATAAACAAATTTGAGCCATGGGGTATATTTGTATATTAGCAACTCCATGAAGTTCTGCAGTAAAGACAGTAGCTTAATTTTATTTAACCTGGCATTTCATAAACTATTTGACCCCAGTTCCTTTTTCCCCCATAAGCATCAGTACCCTACAGGATACTAAGCATACTTTGGAAACCATGCCTCCTTTACACACAATATGTTATATTTGGAAATATTAAGTGATTTGTTTAAAATCAAACTTGGAACTACATTTCTTAACTCCTACTCTTGCTTATTCTATAGATTATTGCCATCATGTTAAAATATATAGCCATTATGTTTGAACAAGGAAATAGGTTTTGTTTTTTATGTTTCCAGATAGTGTCTCATGTAGCCCAGGCTGGTCTTTTTTTTTTTTAATTTTTACTTTTAAATTTAAATTAGAAACAAGGTTGCTTCACATGTCAATCCCAGGTCCCTCTTCCTTTCCCTCCCCTCCTCCCCTGCCCTCCTACCAACCCCTCCAATATCCCCTCATTTCCCCAGGGAGGGTGAGGCCCTCCATGGGGGTGTCCATAGTCTGTCATTTCATCCAGGGCAGGGCCTAGACCCTCCCCTGAGAGTTCAGGGTGAGAAAGCATCCCTCATTGTAGGATGGGCACCCAAAGTCTGATCTACTACCCAAGGCCCCATAGATTACCTAGGCCTCCTCACTGACGCCCACATTCAGGGGGTCTTGATCAGTCCCATGCTGGATTCCCAGCCATCAGTCTGGGATTCAAGAGCTAATCCTTGTCAGGTCAGCTGTTCCTGGGGGTTCCAGGCTGGTCTTGAACTCCTGATCCTCCCATATAAGTCTCCTAAGTGCTAGGATCTCAGGCATGACCCAACTGAATTATTTTTTTAAATATTTTCTTTTTATTGTTAATAACACACATAGGCATTACAGTCAGACCGTGAAGCATTTGTCCCTTTGCCAGTTTATGACCCTGGGCAGCTTGACCTGCTGGTATCCCTGAATACGTTTCTTCTGTAGAGAGACTGATGACAAGGAACACCTCACAGGAATTGAGAGAGTATCTATAAAGATCGTAACTGCATTCTTTGTTTCCTCTGACTTTTTCATCACATCAGTGGCTGAGCTCAGTAACCTGGTACTTTAAAAGCTGAGCATATTCCAGATGCTAAAAGCTAATCAAGGTGATTGTAGTGGGTATGCACTGAATGGTAACTACAAGAATGAATGCACATGGGATGGTGACTGCCTATGGAAATGCAGAGCTGTGTGAAGCTAGCTAGCTACTCGTGGGATGGCAGGTGAGAGCAGATCAGTGGGGAACAGGTGAACAGCTGTGTGTGGCTCACAAGCTACCTTCCCTTTTCTCTACCACCACAGGTAAGCAGTGGGCCTTTGTAATACAGTGTAAAAGCAGGCATGCTAGTAAGTCTGTCCTGAGGAGAGTGGGCTGAAGGACAGATGGAGCATTACAGAAGAGCAGGGCAATGAGGGCACAGGAGTGGGGACCAGGTACAGTGACTGTGACTGTGCTGAAGCCAGGTGTGTCTGGGGTAGATACTTGAAAGGTGCTCGCCGATGCACAGCTCCTCTCTCTCTGCCTCTCTCTGCCTCTCTCTGTCTCTCTCTGTCTCTCTCTCTTTGTTGGATGTCTTCCTTACCTCACAAGCCTGGCCCACCGCAACCTCAAACCTGCTTATTTGTCTACCTGTAGAATTTGTTACTTCTGCCTAGAAAGGACCATACCCAGCACCTAATCATCAATTGTGCTGGTGGTGGACTTGGCCTCTCTCCTGGTTGCCAGATGGTGTGTGTGCAGTTTCTCATTCACTCTAGGATGTACAGACTCTAGAGCACAGATGGTGTGTGTGTATAGTTTCTCATTCACTCTAGGATGTACAGACTCTAGAGCACAGATGGTGTGTGTGTACAGTTTCTCATTCACTCTAGGATGTACAGATTCTAGAGCACAGATGGTGTGTGTGTGCAGTTTCTCATTCACTCTAGAGTGTACAGACTCTAGAGCACAGATGGTGTGTGTGTGCAGTTTCTCATTCACTCTAGGATGTACAGGACTCTAGAGCACAGATGGTGTGTGTGTATAGTTTCTCATTCACTCTAGGATGTACAGACTCTAGAGCACAGATGGTGTGTGTGTGCAGTTTCTCATTCACTCTAGAGTGTACAGGACTCTAGAGCACAGATGGTGTGTGTGTGTATAGTTTCTCATTCACTCTAGGATGTACAGACTCTAGAGCACAGATGGTGTGTGTGTGTACAGTTTCTCATTCACTCTAGAGTGTACAGGACTCTAGAGCACAGATGGTGTGTGTGTATAGTTTCTCATTCACTCTAGGATGTACAGACTCTAGAGCACAGATGGTGTGTGTGTATAGTTTCTCATTCACTCTAGAGTGTACAGACTCTAGAGCACAGATGGTGTGTGTGTGTGCAGTTTCTCATTCACTCTAGAGTGTACAGACTCTAGAGCACAGATGGTGTGTGTGTGTGCAGTTTCTCATTCACTCTAGAGTGTACAGACTCTAGAGCACAGATGGTGTGTGTGTATAGTTTCTCATTCACTCTAGGATGTACAGACTCTAGAGCACAGATGGTGTGTGTGTGCAGTTTCTCATTCACTCTAGGGTGTACAGGATTCTAGAGCACAGATGGTGTGTGTGTATAGTTTCTCATTCACTCTAGGATGTACAGACTCTAGAGCACAGATGGTGTGTGTGTATAGTTTCTCATTCACTCTAGAGTGTACAGACTCTAGAGCACAGATGGTGTGTGTGTGTGCAGTTTCTCATTCACTCTAGAGTGTACAGACTCTAGAGCACAGATGGTTTCTCATTCACTCTAGGATGTACAGACTCTAGAGCACAGATGGTGTGTGTGTGTGCAGTTTCTCATTCACTCTAGAGTGTACAGACTCTAGAGCACAGATGGTGTGTGTGTGTGCAGTTTCTCATTCACTCTAGAGTGTACAGACTCTAGAGCACAGATGGTGTGTGTGTATAGTTTCTCATTCACTCTAGGATGTACAGACTCTAGAGCACAGATGGTGTGTGTGTGCAGTTTCTCATTCACTCTAGAGTGTACAGGATTCTAGAGCACAGATGGTGTGTGTGTATAGTTTCTCATTCACTCTAGGATGTACAGACTCTAGAGCACAGATGGTGTGTGTGTATAGTTTCTCATTCACTCTAGGATGTACAGGACTCTAGAGCACAGATGGTGTGTGTGTATAGTTTCTCATTCACTCTAGAGTGTACAGACTCTAGAGCACAGATGGTGTGTGTGTGCAGTTTCTCATTCACTCTAGAGTGTACAGACTCTAGAGCACAGATGGTGTGTGTGTGCAGTTTCTCATTCACTCTAGAGTGTACAGACTCTAGAGCACAGATGGTGTGTGTGTGCAGTTTCTCATTCACTCTAGAGTGTACAGACTCTAGAGCACAGATGGTGTGTGTGTATAGTTTCTCATTCACTCTAGGATGTACAGACTCTAGAGCACAGATGGTGTGTGTGCAGTTTCTCATTCACTCTAGGATGTACAGACTCTAGAGCACAGATGGTGTGTGTGCAGTTTCTCATTCACTCTAGGATGTACAGACTCTAGAGCACAGATGGTGTGTGTGTATAGTTTCTCATTCACTCTAGAGTGTACAGGACTCTAGAGCACAGATGGTGTGTGTGTGCAGTTTCTCATTCACTCTAGGGTGTACAGGACTCTAGAGCACAGATGGTGTGTGTGTGTGCAGTTTCTCATTCACTCTAGGGTGTACAGGACTCTAGAGCACCAGTCTTCTGGCACCTTCCTTGGATTACTGTTGTCTGCTCTCTCCTGCCTCTCGCTCCTTCTGTCTTTCTCTTCCAGTGTCTCAGCAGGCACTTTGAGGAGTATAATCTAGAGCAACTGTAAGTGACTCTCCCCAGTTCCTGATGGTGGCCTGTGTCGGGACCGTAGAAGCATGCCAGTTTGCGTCCTGTTGCAGCTGCTCCTTACGCAGGGCAGCCTGGTGCACATTGTGTCAACCTTGACTGCCGTACAGGTGCTGGCGTGCTCTCGGGATGATACAGGCCAGACGTGCTACTGACAGCAATTGCCTCACAGCTTCTCTTGCTCATTTATCTTAAGTTGACTCCTGCTCTGAATTTAGACTTTTATAATGACAGGAGGACAGCCGTTTCTGTGGAATTGCTTTCAGTGTGTCTTACCTGGAACCACGCATACTGGGACTCTTGGGGAGTTCAGAAGGCTAATTATAAAACAGGTAGCAGTTCTGCGAAAGGTTAGATATAGAGTTCTCTCATGACCCAGCAACCCCACTCCTATGAAGATAACCCTGGAACAAGTTTACTGCAGCATTGTGCATTGCAGCCAGAAAGCACAAGCACCCAATGTGCATTGCTGCGGCGTGGAGAAGCAGACTGTGACATGTGCACTCCATGAACTCTCATTTGGCAGTAAAGCAGAATCAGATGCTGACATGTACGTGGAGGAACCTTGAAAACCTTCTTCAAAGTGAAGGAAAGACGACAGCAAAGCCCACAAGTTGTATACTTCCATTTATACCGAGTGTCTAGAATGGGCAAGTCATGGAGCAGAAAGTGGATCCGTGGTTGCCAGGGCCTGTGGAAGGGGAGATGGGAAATGACGGCTAATGGGTGTGGGATTTCTGTTCAGAGTGATGGAAATGTTTAAGAATTAATGCTGATAGTCACACAGCTCTATTTGAAACCACGGAACTGCGTATTTCAAGAGGGTAAGGTGTGCCCTGGAGAGAGCAAGCTGCCCCTGCCCCTGAAAAGAGGACCCAGGGGCAAGAGCACTATGGGGTGGGCACAATGGGAGGGGAGGGAGGCTCCCTGTGACCCATGGTGTTCAGTCCGCGGTGCCAATCTCTGCCTGTAGCTAAGTTTCAGCCAGAACCTGCTAGGTTACCGTGACTAATGAATAAATGACAATCCTTAGACAGTTAAAAATACTTTATTTGGAAATGATTTCAAACAACCGAAGACTTTCAGGACCCTGGGCTGCCTGTCACCTGGCCATGGTCACTTGGCCTTTGACTGGTAGCTTGCTCTCCTGCAGTTTAGGGAGAGAAGCATTCCCAGTGGCTTTCTACCATGGTAGAAAATAAGTATCTGCAGAAACGGTTTTCCACTCTAGAAGTAACTGGCATGAGGAGGGTCCCTGCTAACTTCTGGGATTTTAGGGTATGAATACTAAATAGATTCATAGACTGCTGAGCATTTCCTTGGAAGTTCTTTACCCCAATTTTTTTCTAAGATTTTGTGGAGTAAAGACTGGGAAATAAGACAGCAACATGTATATTCTTTATTCTTTTCTGTATTTCTCTTTGAATGTATTCTCATACCTATTCCCACTTTTTATTTTGATTTAGCAATTCTTAGAAAAGAAAGTATTTAGCAAGGTAAGGGACACTGAAGAAATCATTCAGATTCCTGTCTGAGCCATATCATTTGAGCCAGGGCAGAAAAGGGAAAAGGGCTTCTTCAGGGAGAGTATGAATGGAGCCTATAACTTAATTTGTACCTAAGTAAAACAGAATGGAAGGGCTTGGCTAACAGGCACAAGACCACAGAGCAAGCTTGTGAGAACCACTTGGGCATAGTAAAAGACAGCATTGTTATTTCAACTTGCCTTGAAGGAGTCAAGTTCATGTATTTGCCTCCTTACATCCACCATCAGCTGGAACATGGACTCTTATATATATTTCTTATATTATGAGCAGCAGAGGCACCCTGTAGGGTTTTAGTTTCTGTATGTTTTCCCTCCAGGGTCGTGACACCTCCCTCCCCCATTAAATCGTACCCCTACCTAGGGACTTGGTGTTTATGTCTCTTTGTAGTGTCTCTCAGCTTTGACTAAGGACATGGTCACTGGAACTCCCGGGATTGGATGAGAGCTGATTTAGTTTCCAGTCAGCTTTGGCCTTGGAAAAGGAGGGCAGGCTGGATGAAAGATTGGCCAGAAGTGTGTGTCTTGTGCATTCTGCTGCATGTGTTCCCTCAGGAATGTTCCTCAGTTAACTGGACACTTCTGCGCCTCATCTCTCTGTGGTGGCAGAGCAGAGTGCCCTTGTTCATCCTGGCACCTGAACTCCAGGGCAAGCCCTCCCCTCCTTGTAGCTCCTTTGTCTGAAGCAGTCATGTGAGCCTGGTCTTCTGCAGACTGCTCTCCTGTGCCATCTGTCGCAAGGCTTTAGACAGGTTCTCACTCTTCTGTCTCCAACTGCCAATGTGAGCGAGCTGCCATGTGAGCGAGCTGCCATATCAGTGCTGGGAATCAAACCCAGGTCCTCAGAAAAACAACCAGTGCTTCTGTCGAGCCATCTCCAGTCCCCTGCCACCATCTTTCATACAGGCTGGTATCACCTCACACACAGACACACACAGTGGGCTCTGGCTGTGATGCTAACAGCCACCACACTGTAGCCATACATACCAGGCTTTAGCCATTTCTCATTCTGAGATCCCACTCCCTTCTCCACTATATCTTCTGTGCCTCCAGGACAGAAGGAAACCAGGTGCTAAATACCATCTCTGTTGTCCTGACAAGAGCTCAGCTATGGTCAGCATCTGCATCCTCCCCTCTGTTCCCTGTAATTTGGTCCTGCTTCAGCTCATCTCAGTTTTGTACTGCAAACCATCCCTGGTCCTGTGGGAGATAGGTAACTCATAAATCTTAAATAAAAATAGATTCAATCTGTCCCCTCACCCCAAGGTGAGATCCCTAGTCCTGATATTTCAATTCCCCTTGGACCTCTCTCCTGTATAAAGATCACATCCACCACTGGGAGTACCTCTTTCTCTGAGTCAGTGACATTTGATTGGTGAGGGTCACAGCATGCTGGTCTTCTCTGAGCAGTTGTCTTTTCTGGTCTTGCCCCACAGCATGCTGGTCTTTTCAAGAAGCAAGCACCATGTTAGTTCTTCATTGCTTGTACATCATAGGCACTCATCAGACAGTTCTGGCTATTTACCATGGCCAATAGGATCCTTAGTTAGCAGATTTGTACATCATAGGCACTCATCAGACAGTTCTGGCTATTTACCATGGCCAATAGGATCCTTAGTTAGCAGATCTGGATGAGCAGATTTGACCAGAAATTCTAGGATTATTTTATCAAGCTAATTAATCTTCTAAAAGGCTGGTTAGTTGTTCAACCTGAATCATTTAAAGGAAGATAATACTAGCGTGCAGCCAAGAGGGCACCCTCCATGGTCCACAGCCTCTTCTGGGATCTCAAGAGAACAGAAGGTACTCACTGAGCACAAAGTTAAGCAAAAGACATCTATATGTCCAAGCACAACATCTATGTGTCCTGTAGAGGAAATGTTTGTCTTTAAAGAACATGAGTAGGACTTCCAAAACCAGAACCCTCAACTCCTTTATCAGTGGGAAATAAAATATCTAGATGTCACCATGACCACTGTCAATTATCCTTGTAAGACCCTTATTTGAGGTCGCAAATTTATGGATATTCTCATTACATTTTAGGTTGGTAATTTTGGAGTCAGAAATTAGATAATTTGTTAAAATCTGAATCTGTAGATTTTTAAGGTTTCTTTTCCTTAAGATCTGTAAGTCTATACAACATAATACTCCTACCAGGGCAGTGGGAAATGACTATGTCTCAAAATCCTGTATTCAAGATTCTGTTTAATTTAGGAGTCCAGAGTAGTATTTTCTCAGTTATTAATGAATCAGTGGTACTCTGGGTGTGTAAGCAATGCTATTTTTAAACCTATTGCTGACTTCAGTGATAAAGAGGGTACAGAATGTGCCTTGCTGGACTTGAGAGCATGCCATGAGTAATATCCATTACTACTGTGATGTCAGAGCTTGAATATTCTTTACCAGAAAGATAACCATTACATCATGGAGCTTACACATACAACTGGAGCAGGATGAGAAAGGCCATCCCTCTTATAAGAAACACCAGTACATGATAAACAGATAACCCTGAGGGAGCTCAGGCCTGTGACCAGCAGTTCCAATCCCGTGGCCAGTTTGAAAGACAGCTTCTTGTTTTAGTCACCAGGAGGCCATTTGCTTCAAAGTTTCCAGGCAAAACTGAAGGCATTTTTATTTTTATTTTTTAATTTTTTGTTTTTCAAGACAAGGTTTCTCTGTGGCTTTGGAGCCTGTCCTGGAGCTCACTCTGTAGACCAGGCTGGCCTTAAACTCACAGAGATCTGCCGCCTGTGTCTCCTGAGTGCTGGGATTAAAGGTGTGCATTTTTAATAGACAATTCTATATCTTCTACTTGTTCAGAAAACCTACTAGGTGATAATTGGTGTGTGTACTTGAAGTCACTGACATTCGTAATGGCCATTGCTCTTCCATTATTTATGTCTTAACCTCCTTGAAGCACTCTTACATTAAAATAAGGAAAAGGGGGTCAAACTACTTAGAAGTTTTAAAGTCACCCTTACAAAGGTGTGCTCTGGTTTTGATGGGTAAGCATCTGGTGCATCAAGATATAATCACAGTCATCCTTGCCAGGGATAACAACATGAAGATGGGCTGTGATGTGTGGAGGTAACAGACACTCACATCATGCTCCGTCTCGGGCTACCGAGGTCTTCGCTTCCTTCAACACACCTTCAGTTTCCCAGGCCAAAGAGCCTGTCCTCCCTGGATCAGGGCTGCTTACATGGGGAAAGAGGACAAATTGTCACACTAGCTTCAAAGTTCTGGACCAGAAGCAATGCCTCTCACTCACTTTTTTTGCTGGTATAAGGCTTCACTTATTGCCAACCCTAACTCTTACATTATATGACTTGAGTCAGTTGAGTTCTAGCAGGAAATTTCTGAATGAAAGGCTCAAGATTCAGAGGGAAAAAATCTAAATATTCATATTGTTTGTGCTTTTAGTAGGCATTAACATGGAACATGAAAATTTATAAAAATAAATACTGCACATCTCAGGAATGGGTATTCATTTTTTTTCCCTGAGTATGGAGTAAAAAAATTTGAGATCAGTTTATATGATGAATACAAACTTGCAGTGTGCACATCACACATAGAACCCAGGTCTCAAGTGTAACTATAAATAATGCTTTTGAGAACCACAAAAGAAATACAAAGTTTATGAAAGCAGATTAAGTAAAATATACTTTGCATCCGAAACTTCTATGTCCGTCAGGTCTCTCTGACCTCTTCAGAATCTTCTGGATTAATTCTACCTTTCCTTCAGGAATAGTATAGGGAAGGAACCCTTGCCTCAACACTCTGTTTCTGCTGCCCAGTCCTTGCAAACAGCGTGCTGTACCCTCACCTTTGCCAGATGTGGTGCTGAGTGTTGTGAGCACCAGTTTTTAGTGCATCATATCCTCACATGCTAGATGACCATGGTAAGCTGGCCAACGCCCCCTTCTCAGTTTTCACTATCCACCTTCTTAGAGTTTACTGTGTGCCAGAGTTGCACACACAGAAAACATGTACACTTGTTAAAGCACACAGAGCCATTGTGACAGGCTGTTATTATCCCCACTTTCTAGATGAAGGAACTGAGGCACCACGAGGTTAAGTGCTGTGCTCATAAGGGTGGAACTACTTTTGATGTAGATGGTGGAGACTCAGACATGATCTAAAACAAGCCCCTGGAGCCCAGAGAACAGACAAATTGGAGTTTGCTGATATTGCCAGAGGCCATTGCATCTTCCACATCAGTACACATGAACGCCATCAGACATGTCAGCCATGACCTGAGAGCAGGGACCCATGTGAGAGTAGGCACCTTTGCCAGAAATGGGAGAGGTGGCTTAGCAAATGGAGCCGCTGACTAATAACATCAGGGGGCAGGTTCAGGGACAGTGACTCCGAGTGTAGTAATGCTCTTCTAAAGACCACAGAACTCACCGACTTACACGTGTGAACATGGACTGCTGGGTTTATGGCCAAGGGATTCCCACTGACTTCCATACCCACACACACACAGATACACACACATTATCACATATTGCATTATTGCACTTAATAGTTCCAAAATGCATGGCAGTGTTTCCTAATTATTCTGAATGTGCTCCTGATGTGGAGCTTATGTTTGTTTTGGTTTTTTGAGACAGGGTTTCTCTGTAGCTTTGTAGACCAGGCTGGCCTTGCATTCTTAGAGATCTGCCTGCCTCTGCCTCCCGAATGCTGGGATTAAAGGCGTGTGCCACCACCGCCCAGCTGATATGGGGCTTCTTATTTTCTCACCTTCTTTTCTGTTTTTCTCCTTCCCCAGCTCTCCCTTACCCTCCCATTGTTCCTGCTCATCCTCCTTTCAGTCACAGCACAGAGGTGACTCCTTGGCTTCCCCAAAGGAACCTGTAACTGAGTTTAGTTGAAAGCAGCCGAGGGGAATGGCAGAGCTCTCCAGAGAAGACAAACGGGAAGGTAGAGCTGCTGTAGCAAACCGGCTTGTCACGTAAAGCAGCAAGGGGGCAGATTGTCACACTGTCAGAGGGAAGGTGAGATGAACCCTGCCTTGAGAGGTGACAGGGGAAGGGGGTCCTGTGTGCTTCCCATCATCAGCTTTACTGTGCTTAAGCAACAGGCTTCACAAAGTCGTGTAAGCACTCATCTGAAAGTGTTCAGAGCTGAATGGAAGGGGAAGACAAGAGACAACAAGTGGGTGTGGCACTGAGGGCAGATCTTGGGTTCTGGTCCCCTCTTTTCTACCACAGCAAGAAGGTGAGGTTAGGAAGTCCCTGATGTCTATGCTCTTGGAATCCCGTGAGGACCAAGTGAAGTCCCACTGCTTCATGTTGTTCTGAAGTCAGACCTCAGTCGCGATGCACAGTGTATTTGCATCAAGGAGGAGTTGTCCAGCATCCTGGGAGGAGTGGGAATCACAGCGTGGGAGGAAAGCTGGGGTGCCTCTGCAGCTTTTCACCCTACGGGCGACAAATAGGCTGGGAGGCCTAAGTGACTGCAATAGCTAAAAATACTTTGTCATAATTTGAGGGTAGACTTTTGTTTTGTTTTTTTCAATGCAATGCGTCCTGGATTGTAGTGCTGAGTACATTTGTTTCTTAGGGCTACTGTGACAACGTGGAAAATGAAGGTGTCAACAAGTAGAACTCTGTCTTCTCTTCCTAGGGTCTGTGGGCCCTGCAGTCTTTGGTGTGTCTTGGTTTGCAGCTTCATTTCTGCCTGTGCTGTCATGTGGGATTTCCTCCTCTTACAAAGGCACCAGTCAGGTTGGACTAGTACTTACTCATCCCGATGACCTCATCTTAATTTGATTTCACCTGTAAATACCCTGTTTCCAAAGAAGCCCACATTCATAGATAGCTGCTGGGAGCTAGCAGCTCAGCCCACCCTTTTGATGAACAGGTCATAATGGAAAGAATTTACCACATTGTAAGACCCAACACTGTTTCTGAGTGTCAGATTATCTGCATAAGCTTAAAAGACAGCTCAGTAGCGGGTTGGGCATGGAATAAGCAAACATTTGGGGATACCTAATTTTCTTCACAGGGAAATAAGAGCACACCAACTTGTGAGTCTCAGTTGATGCTTTATAAGACACTTCTAAGGGACAGCATAATTCATGTGAGGCTGACTCACTAGCCGACTTCCCAGCCTTCTCGGTGGTTACTGAAGTCTGGTGGTCACTAAGGACTCAAAGCTGGTGGCACACAGAAGACGATACACTTACCAGTGGCAGGGAGGAGCTGAAGGGCCAGGGAGGGAATTTGTGAAGAGGGGTGACTCAACCCCTGAAGCTAGCCTGCTGCTAGTCTGGTCATTCTAACTTAGAAAACATCCTGGGGCCACAGCTTTATGGAGCGTTGGGGACTTAGATGGATTATATCTGTTTTGAGGTCAGAGCTGTAGCTACTATTGTTTTTACAGTTTGTGGGTATTTGCTGCTTTTTGTTTGTTTGATAAGTTATCTTTTTGAGATCTTTCCTTAGAAACAAATACAAAACTAGAAAAAATTACTAGCCTTTGGACAAAAAGGACAATTTAGGTAACAGGTGAGAATTCTTTTACAGAGGTTCATTGTTATTAACACCAAAGTGGGCGTGAGGAAGGACTCTCCCAGCCTCAATCTTTCCCACACTCGCTGTAGTAGCTGTGCATTCGAGGTTCTTCATGTAGGTGGCTTCAGACTTGTTCCACTCGCTATCAGCCTGCCACTCGAAATTGTCCTTGATGCCAAGTGACTGCAGTGGTTTCCTTTTTTTCTTTTTTCTTTCTTTTTTGTTTGTTTTTTTGTTTGGTTTTTTGAGACAGGGTTTCTCTGTATTGTTTTGGAGGCTGTCCTGGAACTCGCTCTGTAGACCAGGCTGGCCTCGAACTCCCAGAGATCCACCTGCCTCTGCCTCCCGAGTACTGGGATTAAAGGCGTGTGCCACCACTGCACGGCAACTGCAGTGGTTTCTTCACGTGCACAGACACACTCCTGTATGGCCTCTTCCAGAAGCACAATGACGAACTTTGCAGAACTTGGTGTAGTGTAACTGCTTTGCTTCTGCTTGTTTCCATACGTGTGATGAAAGCACACTTGAAGGTTATTTAAGGTAGGATTTAGGGAAAGCACCAAATGAAACATCTTATCTTGAAGGAGAAAAAACAAAGGTATATTTTTATTTTATTTTGATGTCATAACATCCTGACAAAATTACACTTTATTAAAATGCTTCTGACTTTCTTAAACTTACTGTTACAGTATGAATCATGTACTCCCAAATTCATATGTAGAATTTCTGACCCTTAGGACCTCAGAATATGACCTTGTATAGATAGAACTTTACAGAGATCATGTTGAAGTGGCTTTATTACTGTGAATCATAATCTAGTATGATAGGTGCCTTTATCAAAGGGGAAATCTAGACACAGATACATACAGGGAAGATGGCTGAAGAGACACAGGGAGAAGATGGTTATCTAAAAGCCAAGGAAAAAGGCTCAGAACACCTCATTTCCTCCAGCTCTCAGAAGGGACCAAAATGCCACTGCCAGGGCTTTGATTGCGGCCTTCTGGCCTCCAGAAGTGTGAGATGACTTTTTGTCATCAGTCATCCAACAGCCTGCCATGCTCCGTTAGAGAGCAATAGCAGATGAAGATGCCTATGTTAAGCAGTTATTGGCTTTCTGTTTGTTGGCCAGCTTGGTGAACCAGGCCTGTACTTCTAAGATACTGAGGAAAGGGAATTGCAAGTTTTAGGTTATCCTGGGCTACATAGTGAGACCCAGTGGCAAGCATTATTCTTGGGTTTTAAATAAGTTTCCATTATTGCAACTCTAATTTTAAAAGGCTTTTTGGAGGTGTTTTGTTTTGTCTTACAAACTTGTTTTCCATAGAGACTGAAAAGCATTTTGTAACTTATCAGCAGTCACTCTTTACTTCACCAGCATAAGATTGGTTGTACTCCTGGGAATGTATCATTACTATCTGCTGTGTTGGACATGAAGTCCAGGTCTTGCACAGGGTAGGGGAGTGCTCTGTCTCTGAGCTACCATCCTAGGCCTTAAGAGTATTCAGATTGCTTGCAAACACCAGCACTGTAGAGATACACTAGACTACAACTAGACTACAGGTAACTCAACCACTGCATAGAAGTGGTGGCTTGGCATGACATTGGCCTTATGTAAGGCCGTAGGGGAGTTGCAAAAGGTCACTAAAGAGAGGCTTGGAGTTGTGAGCAAGGTTGACAACTTTCAAAAAAAGAGAATTTGAGCACTGAGAAGGGCTGATTTCGACAAATAATGAACCAGCAGGTAGGTAAATGTATAAGGAATTTGCAAATAGCAAGGAAAATATGTTTTCTGAATTAAACACAGCTTATGGTAAAATTTGAAGAAACACAGCTTATGACAGACGATACAAAAGGCTTTGAGAGTCCTTAAGAGAATTACATTTCTTGGGAAAGCAAGGGGTGTATGCGGTGTGTCTGTTTCTCAGTCCAGGAGGATACTCCTCCTTTTTCCTCTGACCCTCTGACCTCTGGGGGCAAGGAGAGCTATTGGCACATTCCCATCCAGACTTAGTCACTCCTCCTCTTTTTTGATTCTCCTGAATCAATCCCCTAATTGTGTTTATTCTCACTTCATACTCGACTTTCCCCTTGAATCTTGAGTCCTCCTTATACTATTTGACCCTCCAAAGATTACTTTATTTACCATCTGTTCACTTTCTACTTTGGTTCTCCTGGGAAACAGCTTTACTCACATGAATTCCATTGACACGAGGTGCCAACCTCTTGCCCATTCTCTCACCAGGCTCTTGTTTTGATACATACAGCAAAGCCTTTCTGTAGTCACTGACACCTAACAAGAAACTTCCTAGTTGGGCTGGGCGCTCATACTCAGTAGTAACTCTCGGTGTCTTTGGCACAAGAGCCTTTTTTTTTGCAGTCCCTGTCCTTTAGAAGCCCGTGTACATTCTGTCCTTCAGTATTTTGAACCTAGCACATTGTTTTGGATTTATCCATGAATAAGGTTAGGGCCACCTTGTCCTCTTCTCTTTCTGGTTAATCCTGCGCAGGCTTAGCCCATTCTATCAGTTTCCATTCTCTTTTCAAAATGATTTATCTTCATTTAAGAGTCAACCTGAGACTGGAGATACAGTAGTGCCTGCTGTATAAGTATGAGGTCCTGTGGTCTCTAGTGTACACATAAGCTGAGCATATGCATGTACTCCCAGCACTGGGAAAGCAGACACAACAGGAGGCTGCCTAAGGCTTGCTGGCCAGCAGGTCTAGTTGAACTAGGTATGTTCTGGGTCTAGCGAGAAACCTTAGGTATGTTCTGGGTCTAGCGAGAAACCTTGTTCCCCAAATAAATAAATAAATAAATAAAGTGGAGAGCAATTGGGGAAGATACCTTACATCAGTATCTACACACAGACACACCCCCTCTACCTAAACACACACACACATGCACACACATGCACCCATACTTACTCACACCCAAGTTTGCACAAAGGTACTAGATACTGCTTGTCAAATACCACAGCTTCTGACACTAACTTCCGATAAATCAAGCAATTACTTTTTTCTGTGTGTTAGTAGGAATCAGTGACGGACAGTCCAGCATAGATATCATATCACTGTTTAGCATTCAACTTATTGAAAACTCTTTGTATCCTCTTTTCCCCAAGAAAAACGTTTGACTCTGTCCCATCTCCCCTGCGGACCCATTTCTTTGCCTCTCTCAAATGTATTTGATTCCTTTCCGTCCTTTGCATGTATGTTCTGAACCCTGTCACTGTCTTACTTTTTTCCTCCCTCTGTGAACCCCTATATTTTTGCTCCTTCCTTTTTGTTTTCTCAGACAGTTACTTAGTTCAAATCCTCCTACTGTCACCTCTGGGCTGTTGTGATAGCCTTTCTGTTTGCCATGCAACCTCTCCAGGTCACTTTTAGTCTAAGTTTCTTACTCAAGACCAGTATTCTGGCCACTGTCACATTGTACATTTAAAAAGATATGATTGCCTCCTAAGAGAGATACATTTATTTTTAAAAATAATTTTAATGTGTTTCTCAGATGGCACCCTGAGGAGAGGAGACAGAAATGATAGACACCACGGTCATTGCTGTGGGTACCCGTCATGGTTGATTTAGCCAACTCTGCACTGCAGTTTAGATCTGTGTTTTCTACTTTTTGGCTTTTATCTGTCCATGCTTGCTACTCTGCCTGACCTCATGTTTGATGCTTCTAATCTAAGAACCTAATAAATGAAGCAGAAGCTTGAGTAATGACATGAATTTGAGGCCCAGGCAGACTTTGGGCAGCTTATGTCATCTCCGTAAGCATATCTGCCCATTTATTCAGTGGGGAAGTGTGCCTTCCCACACAGTCCTGAGGGGTAAGGACCTGGGGTCCAGGAAAGGGTAGGGAACTCTTAGTCTCTAAAAGCTTGGTTAGTTCCATGTGTGATAACAACAAGAGTGAATGCCAAAGGTGGGTCAGGAGAGCTGGGGCATCACACCAGCTTCAAATGACTACAACTATTTCTAGACTATTGGAGCACTTGATATGCACATGTCTACTAGAGGTTGATTATTGCCCTAGTGTTTGCTAATGTATTACTGACATGCAGATGGGCTTCAGCTGTTTCCAAACAAAGCAAAAGCTTCCTAAGGACAGAGACAACAATGCTGGTGCTCCCCATTGTGAGAGTGATGGAATTAGACTCTCCTAGTTGGGTCTGGAACACTAGCCTCACCTTTCAAAAAGTCACCCACCTTCTTAAACACAGCTCCTACCTTGTAAAATCTTGTCTATCACCTGAGTGATTCCTGCTCTGAAATATGCTATTTATTTTGGCAGTTGTTTATGTCGGCTATTAATTTCCAGTTGTCCTTTTAAATTGGCATAGGACTTAACGATGCTATAGGATTTATTCTCCTTCAGAACAATGGCGATGCCCCTTCACACACATGGGATCATCCTTTGTACTGGTCTCCCATTCATAGAGATGCGCCTGTCTCTGCCTCAGGCATGTGCCACCATGCCCGGCTAATGGTGATGCCAAAGATAGTTTTCATTCTAACCTGTAATACAGAGCTGACGAATGATTTAGTCTATTTTTCAAATGCTCAGTGCTGCAACAATAGTATTTCTGCTGTCATTATCAAAAAAGATTCTGTAGAGCTTGTGGTTAATTCTACACTACTCTGGTAGAATTATATCATATATTTAACATTATAAAACTAGTGGACCCTCTGACTGAAAGTGATATAAAAGCCCCAAAGATATTTAGTACACACTGTTTTGAAAATCTGTCATTTAGAAACAGGCTAACCTGAAATTGTCTCATATTCTTTTAAAATACAGATTTGACACACAGAATAATGACTATAATTTTATGAATATTCTGTAATATAGCAATGAAGAATTTTTTATCATACTTTTCAAGTTTTAGTGCCTCTAAGACATTAAACCATCACAAGTTTATCAAGGGTTATACACATTTACCCTACTCTACATGTTTAAAACTTTCCATTTGGATACATATTTCTTTGGGGGTTGAGATGAAGTTTCTCTGTATAGTCCTAGCTGGCCTCAAACTTAGAGATTCCCCAGCCTCTGCCTCTCAAGTGCTTGGTTAGATATGTATTTCTAACATTGATTCATTTTAACTTATTCCATATCATATGTGTAAAATATGATATAGAAGACAGGGTATTCTGTTGAGTATGGGAATTAATCCTTTGAGTTCTGTATTGTGAGGAAACAAAATAACATTGCAGCTTCCATCAGATGCTCATTATTCAGTCAGTGTATGCCCAGAAGGTTTTAGGAAGTGAGGAAGTTGGTACCTCTTACAGTGATCTGGACTCTGACTATAACTGGATTCTGAGTGGCAAGCCTATTTCATATCTGCCAGACCTAAATTAAACCTTAAATACTGATAAAAATGATGCCTATTTTTACTTATAATTCCTTCTCTTGAGCTTTGCTAAATTCAGTGAAATTGAATTCAATGAAAAAAGTTAATCATAGTTGAGCCCTCTCTTATCCCTGTAGTTTCACCAGAGTCTGATCTTCCAGTAGATAATTTGGGTGGTGAAATGGAAAGGAAATGTACTCACATGTGAAGCAACTTTTCAGTTCATCCAATTGTGAAATAAAAAGTCATGAGGAAACTCAGCAAATATGCTAGGAAAAATACACTAAATGACCCAATCTTTTTTTTTATATCCATGCATGTGTATGTATGCCAATAATTTTTTTTGATAATTTTTGTCTGTAGTATAAATTCATAAAGATAAGATAGCACTCAGTTTGAATACTTACTGGCAAGATGAATGATGCAATCTTTTAACAAATGTTTTAAAAAGTAATGGGTTAAAAACTCAAGATCACGAAGAGTTTTAGGGTTTTTTTTGGTTTGTTTGTTTGTTTGTTTTGTAAATAAGCAAAGTTAGTTGGGTATGATGACAGATACCTGTAATCCTAGCACTTGAGTTCAAGGCCAGATGGTCCTACATGAAGCTAGCCTGGACTACATAGCAAGATTCTATCTCAAAAAGCCAGAAAAAGTTGTCTATAACTCTGGAAAAAAGAATTTCTCTTTGAACCTTGAAAGTTAAGAAAGACAAAGAGTCACACAGAGTTACCTAGGCTTGAACTTCAGATCACAGTCTGATTTTCTCCCTGTTCTAGGAACCTCACCATTGTCTGACTTCTTGGTGAGAATGAGCATATGATGATAATCAGACTGTCTCAGGCAAAGGCTCACTCACCCTACCCCAAAGACACCCTCCTACAGCCAAGTGTGTACTGGGTACTTGGTAATTAAAACCTGGAGAATGGTGCATGCTTTTAAATTGTGGATATGGATATACATGGCATCCACATAAAGACTACAAGGCAAATGCTTTGAAAATAGTCTTTTGAAACACAGACTTACTAACATATGTTTTGATGTAAAGTGGGCATTTGGGGTAAAGGAAACCCTAAAAAAGAGCAGTTAATATTCATTGTTTAAACATACAGGCTATCAAAACACACTCAAAACCTGGGTGACCTGGGTTTGTTTAGTATATGAGGCAGTCTATCTTTTTTTGTATCAATAAGGAATGACCTAAAATGATGCACTTTAATTCTGTTGTGACTGGTTTTAGTCAGATTTATAGGCACTACTTTTTGTCATGTAATGAAGAATTTATTGTGTGATATAAGTTGGCTTAGTTTGTAAATAAATCTCTTTTACTGGCGGTTTTTCCATGACCCCTGTAACATGGCAAGAGCTGGTGTTCAGTGCTCATGATTTTGGCCTGCTCGAGAGCCAGTAGCTAAGGGTAAGAACACTCCTCTGTAGCCGCTTCATTCTGTGTCTCTGTAATCGATGGCTGTACAACCATTGTGAAGGGTTACCTTGACAGTCCACCAAGGCTTTTATAGAAAGGTCTGGATGTGTTACACCTCGAAGGAGCAGGTGTAATTATTGCAGATTTATTTGTTATTCCCCAGGCCTTCCATACTGCCCTCCAGGGATTTAAAACATATCCTCCCACTCACAAACGAGAGACAAATCCACTTTTTCTTTCAAGAGCCTAAGAGGAGGGTCAGAAAGTGAAATTTTGAATAGGATCAAACTGAAAATATCCAGTTAGCTCCTGCCACTTCTTGGGGTAAATTATTACTATTATTATTTTGTGTGTTCAGGGGGTAAGTAGTCCTTGAAGACTATGGAGGTCAGACCATAAGGAAATGAGAGGAAACATTTAGCTCTTCCTTTAGCATGGAAAACATACAGGTCTCCCCACCCTCTTCCTTGTCCCTGGCTTTAGAGATATGATCAAATGAAGTCGCAAAGGTTGTAGGCTTGACTCAGAGAGAGCTAAACTAATCAGGAAGGTTTGTTTCAAAAGATCATTTCAAGGAGAAATGTTTGGAAATAAGTTTGATTGTGGTTGGGGATTATTTTAAAATGAAGCTGTAAAACTACCAGTGTTTTATTCCTTATAAAATTTTTGAGGCTTTAAAAACACCATCATTAATGACTTTCTTTAGCTATATTTTGTTTGATCATTCTGCTTCCAAGAGGAAAGTGGGCTGTGCCATAGAACAAAGGTAAAAAGCTGTTGGAAACATTAGGTCTATTTCTTGGAATAGTGACTGTTGACCTCATCAGTGACCACAGCAGCCCCAGCTAGAATCTGAGGCCCAGTGAAGGGTGCAGGGAGGTTCCAGCCATGCAGGTCTCCTTGCTGATCCTGGGCATCTGTCACCCAAAGCAGCCAGTGATGATTTCCACAGTTTTATGACCCTTGGCTACCATCCCAATAACAAATAATTCATAAGCTACCCTCTTCCCCTTTGTAAAATTCCACTCTGCAATGTGGCCTTTCCACCAAGAACCTCGGAAACAGTGAGGACGGACACCAATGCCTTCGAAGCTTTGTGTGTAACTAGCTTATTTCTCCTTTCACCTTCTCCTCTCTTTTCCCCTGACAGTAATTTGAAGAGTAAGGAACAAGGGACAGTCAAGGGACAGAAGCTGAAGTAGATGTTAATATTGTTTACTCTTTTCCAGGCATAGGTAGCTGAAAGCCCAAGGACTGCTCTTTTCTGCATTGCTTCAAGGATGTCAAAACTTTTGGCACTGTAACAAAATGTTATGTAAAATGTGTTGGGCCACATTCATAGGTGTACTGGAACACATGAGGCCTGTGAACCATAGGCTGGATATGTCTGGGCTATAGCATTTATAACTATATGAATATTTAAGTGATACTAATAAATAAAGAAAATCACTTTCTGTATTTGTACTATTAGGAAGATGTTGACATAAAAAGCAGGTGAAAACATGATTGCATAGCAAACCAAAATAATATACAAGCCTATTAGTCATAGTACCCAGATCATGGTTGGAGTCATCTTTCAAACCCGAAGGGATGTCTCTGTTGACCCACGTGTCACAGTAACAGATTCAGAGTAGGATTTAGGGTTAGACTGAACCTGCCTCCAAGAAGTCAGAACACATGTGGCAGCCCCAGGATAGGAGCTGACCAGCCTCTACTTTTGGTATTTTTTGTTTGTTTGTTTGTTTTGCTTTGTTTTGTTTTATTTTCATTTTTAGAGTATTGTTTTGTTTTGAGTCAGGATCCTGCTGTGAAGCCTAGAATAGCCTCAAATTCTCCTGTCTTAGCCTTCCAAGCACTGGGCGTTTAGTCAGGTAACCACCATGCTTCTCTCTTGCTTTTTTTTTTTTAATTTTATTTTCCAGTTTAAATTTAGATAAGAAACAAGGTTGCTTCACATGTCAGTTCCAGGTCCTCTCCCTTTCCCTCCCCTCCTCCCGTGCCCTCCCACCAACCACCCCCCCCCTCTTGCTTTTTACAAATCTTTATTTGGGTAGAAAAACACTGGCAGCTTTTTCTGTAATTTCAAGCCAGGCCTGCTTCTTTCGATAAGCGTGACTGGTGACAAAGCAGTTATAGGCTTTCTTCAGTTAGCAGTGGTCACCATGCACTGTAAGCTTGGCCTGCCATGGGAAGACACAGAGAAGTACGAGGCAAAAACAAAGAGGTGTGAGGTATGGTTGCAGTTCTTGGTGCCAGAATTGGTCCAGTTGTGGAAACATAACTTAAACATGAAAATAGGATAAGAGAGAAGCTACTTTGCAAATGTGGTTGCTCGTATCTGTAATCCTAGCATTGGGGAGACGGAGGCAGGAAAATCAGAAGTTTGAGGCCAGCCTGCACTACATGAGACCTTGCCTCAAAAACTCAGGCTTGGGACTCTGAACTGGATGGTCTTTAGATCAGTTGAGAGAAGCAGTGACTTCACGCCAGAAGGACAAATGAAGCAAGCAGAGAAGGCATTTTGTTCTGGGAAGATGGATGGGGCCAGCTTAGAGTTGAGACTTCTGGAAAATCAGTGGTTGAAGATGAAGCTAGCAAGTGTTTGTAATCAAGATGTAGCTGTCTCTTCAGCTCAGAAGCTTGTGTAGTAAGACAAATCTGGTGGCCAGATAGAGGCATATTAAAGGATCATTCAGGTAGACCGGGTTCCTATATTTGCTTTAGGGTTACTTTTGAGAAGTAATAATTTCAGCTGGGTGATGGTGGCACACAGCACTTGGGAGACAGAGGCAGGTGCATCTCTGTGAGTTCAAGGCCAGTCTGGTCTACAGAGCAGTTCCAGGACAGCCAGAGCTGTTACACAGAGAAACCCTGTCTTGGAGGGGAAAAAAAGAAAGAAAAGAAAAGTAATAATTTCAACATGGGAGTGGCAAAAAGAACAACTAGAGAGTTGAATACAAGAGACATTTTGCTGTTTATGGTTATTTGCATTATATGGTTATTTAATTACTTTTTAATTAAAAAAAAGACATTTTAAAGGAAGGAGAAATCTATCAAGACTGAGTATCCTTTGCCTGTTGAGGTAATCAAGACTCGTTGAGGTAAATCCACAGTTTGGGAGCCAAGCAACTAGATAAATACTTTATTAACAGAAATGGAAATGCTAGAATGGAGGATTAGATTGGCTATGTTTCAGGGAAAACACAAAGAGTTCATCTTTGAAAGATCATCTTTGATGTAGCAGGAGACGGAAATTTATTGTAAGAACATTCAAGTGGGAACTTGGTTCATGGTAAACAGGTAGGAGTTGCCTGCATAGAGATGACTGCTTCAACTGTCTGAATGAATGATGCCTTCCAGAGGAGACAGAACACTGGAAGCACCAACATGTTAGAGGAGGAAGAAGAGCTGCCTCAACCCTGTGTATTTGGATTAGCCACAGGGAGGAAGAAGGCAGCTACAGAGCCACATTAGTGCAGATAAGAGCATCAAGAGGGAAGTGGGGGTCAGCAGTGTCAGATGCTGCAGAGGTGGAGGAGGACAGGGATGAAAGGGCCACTGGGTTAGGCCGTTAGGAAGTTTTCACCTGAAGAACACAGGCCCATTGTATTTGAATATGCCAGGGGAGAGGATTAAGAGTGTGTGTTGAAGAAAAGAGCATTGATTTACAGGTAAGAAGGAAAGAGTGAAGAGAGAGCTACGACTGGTACTCCTCCTGCCTTGCATGCACACACACTTGAAGGCAGAAGGGAGAGGTTAGGCCAGTAATTCATTTGGACAAGTTTATTCAGTACCAGCTAAAGACTTATGTCCAAATAAACATAGAGAATCAATAGCTTCAAGGAAAAAGAATGGCAGAAACAGGATTCTAGAGAAAAATGGAGACTAGCAGAACCTGAGACTGACCTTGGAATTCTGGACAAAATAGGTGGGGATCTGCTGAAGAGAGGGAGGATCAGGACAAGTGGTGGGGTTAAGAGGGAGATGTTAAACAAACACTAGAAAATGCTGGGGGCTCAGAGAGGAGCAGGAGCTAGCTGGTTAAGTATCAGTGAAGCTTGACAGTCTCCACTTTGTCACTGCTTTTGTAGGAAATGGTGGAGCTGGGGAGATGGCCCATTCAGTGTGACACATAAGCTTGAGGACTTGAGTTCCATCCTTAGCAGTCACCTGAAAAGCCAGGTGTTTGTAACCCAAACACTGGGGAGGTGGAGACAGGAAGATCTCGGGGCTTGCTGGCCAGCCAGTCTAATTGAATCGGCGAGGCAAAGATTCACTGAGATTTGTCTCCCAAAATATGGTGACTGAGGAAGACACCTGTTATCAACCTCTGGTCTCTCTCTCTATATATGTATGCACACCCAGGCATGTGTATGCATACGAACCCACACATATTCATATATGCATGCACACTCAGACATGTATATATGCACATGGACACACACATATTCATGCACGAAATGGTTATCAGAGGCAGCTTAGAAGGTAATTGGTGTTTGTTTCTTCTTGTACCTTTAAGGGTTTTCCCTTTCTTATCACTGTAGTGTTTTTTCTTGTGTGTGTGTGTGTGTGTGTGTGTGTGTGTGTATGTGATAACATTTAAATTTTTTCTAATATCACCATAATTATAAATTTTATAGCTACTCCAGAAAGATCTTAAATAGTTCCAAGATTATCTTGGTTACAGATATGTCAGTATGGAATCATAGTTCTTTCTTTCTCTCAACTTCCACTGTGTGTGGGTGTGGGTGTGTGTGCACACAGGTACAAGTTGACATCTGCGCCTCTTTTAATCACTTTCCACACTTTTTTCAGATGAGGTCTCTCAGTGAATCTGGAGCTTACCAATTAGGCTAGACTGGCTGGCCAATAAACCCCAAAGAATTCAAGAATTCCCTCCCTCCCTCCTTCCCTCCCTCCCCCCTCTCTGTATGTGCGTGCATGCGTGCGTGCGTGCGTCTGTCTGTCTGTCAATGCTAGAAATCATGCAATCATGTCCTTTATGCCTGCATTGTGAACACTTTATCTAGACTGAGATATCTCCCGAGCATCTGAAATCTCAGAACTTTCTAGAAATTTTTATTAATGTATAGGGTTGACAAAATAGGTGAGCAAGGAACCCATGAATGGTGCTACCTGACCCTGTCTGAAAAGTGATCCATGTTTTAAGCCAGCTAAACACCAAATCAAATCATCTATCTACAACCCTATAGAATTCAAGAAGATCAGAATGCCAGGTGGTAGGGAGTATGTCTCATTCAGAACACAGAATATCATGAGAGTCCCTGTGATGGGATTTGTGTAGGAACATGGTTCTTAAGAGTGGTAAACCTGGTTATTAGGTTTTATTGAGAAGGCTAAGCTAACTACACAGAGGAGCTAAGTATCTAACACTTACCTGGATACTTGATAGATGCAACCTGAATAGGAATGAAGAATTGGTTTCTGTCGCAGGTATAGTTCCAAGAAATAAATGATGGACTAAGTCCCAATTCTGTATCTGATTCTTGACTCTATTCCTGAGTTTCCTATCTTCCTAAGGCTGGTAGGTTTAACGGAAGAACATGGGAATCATTAGTCTCACAAACAAGGAGACTGGAATGTACTTCTGAGTGGAATTGATTTGCTTTTTCAAACTTCTGCATTTTTAAGTCATTATGCATGCATGTGTGTGCACATGAAGACCAAGAAATGTGTGGAGACCAGAAGACAACACTAGGTGTTAGGCGCCACTTTTGGCCTTGTTTGAGAGATGGTCTCTTGTTCATTGTTGCATATGTCAGATTAGCTAGCCTGTGAGGTTCTAGAAATTTTCCTGTCTATGTCACCCATCTTGGTGTGGGAGCTTTGGGACCACAGTTGCATGTGACTGTGCCCGGCTTTCATGGGTTCTGGGGATCTGGATTCAAGCGCTTATGCTTCACAGCAACCCTTTACCCACTAGTTCATCTCCCTTCTTTTGAAGTGGAAGGACAATCTGACCAGAGCCTAAATGAATCAATGGAGTTTATTCATGGAGGAGTAACTCAAATATGTATTTTCCCTTTCCTTTCTGCATAGGTATGGCCTCACATGTGCAAGTTTTCTCCCCTCACACCCTTCAATCAAGTGCCTTCTGTAGTGTGAAGAAACTTAAAGTAGAGCCAAGTTCCAACTGGGACATGACTGGGTACGGCTCCCACAGCAAACTGTGCAGCCAGAGCAAGAACATACCACCTTCTCAGCCAGCCTCCACAACCGTCAGCACCTCCTTGCCAATCCCAAACCCAAGCCTACCTTACGAGCAGACCATCATCTTCCCAGGGAGTACTGGACACATAGTTGTAACATCAGCAAGTAGCACTTCTGTCACCGGGCAAGTCCTCGGTGGACCACATAACCTAATGCGTCGAAGCACTGTGAGCCTCCTTGACACCTACCAAAAATGTGGACTCAAGCGAAAGAGTGAGGAGATTGAGAACACCAGCAGCGTGCAGATCATTGAAGAACATCCACCCATGATTCAGAATAATGCCAGCGGGGCCACTGTAGCCACTGCCACCACGTCTACTGCCACCTCCAAAAACAGTGGCTCCAACAGTGAGGGTGACTATCAGCTGGTGCAGCATGAGGTGCTGTGCTCCATGACCAACACCTATGAGGTTTTAGAGTTTTTGGGCAGAGGGACATTTGGGCAAGTGGTCAAGTGCTGGAAACGGGGCACCAATGAAATTGTGGCCATTAAGATCCTAAAGAACCACCCTTCCTATGCCCGGCAAGGCCAGATTGAAGTGAGCATCCTAGCCCGGCTGAGCACAGAGAGTGCTGATGACTACAACTTTGTTCGGGCCTATGAGTGCTTCCAACACAAGAATCACACGTGCTTAGTCTTTGAGATGTTGGAGCAGAACCTCTATGACTTTCTGAAACAGAACAAGTTTAGCCCCTTGCCCCTCAAGTACATTCGCCCAGTCCTCCAGCAGGTAGCTACAGCCCTGATGAAACTCAAAAGCCTGGGTCTTATCCATGCTGACCTCAAACCAGAAAACATCATGCTGGTAGATCCATCCAGACAGCCATACCGAGTGAAGGTCATTGACTTTGGCTCAGCCAGTCACGTGTCCAAAGCCGTCTGCTCCACCTACTTGCAATCTAGATACTACAGGTAAGACGTTTTCCGTGGAGATAGCCATAGGGTGCAGGAAGTCCAGTGGCATCCACAGGGATGTAGAGAGTCACTATGGGGAAGTCACAAAACAGCTAGTGATTGCTACCAGAAAGAGGTCTTAATGTGGAGGCTGGAGAGATGACTTAGTGGCTAAGAGCACTGGCTGCTCATACAGAGGGCTTTAGTTTGGTTCCCAGCACCCACATGGCACCTCACAACTACCAGTAAATCTAGTTCCAGGGGATCCATCACCCTCTTATGGATTCCAGACACACACACACACACACACACACACACACACACACGCACGCACGCACGCACGCACGCACGCACGCATGCACGCACACACACACATTCAGGCAAATGCTACTATATACAGAAATAAATAAAAGAGACTTTAATGTAGTTGAAAAATTAGAATACATGCAGATGGGAATGACAATGAGAAGCCAGCTAAGAAGGCATCCAAGTAACATTCTTGGTCTGATCCTGGGAGTTGGAAAGGATTGTGGGAACTAGCTGAAGAGCAGAATGGAGAAGTCAGGCTCTTTGGGATGGAGAGAAGCCAAATAGCTACCGCAGGAAGGGATGTACCAATAGGCACAGGGTAGCGAGATGTTAGACTCCTTTAGGAGATAAGGGTGACCTGCCTGACCAGACCAGAGGATTTGTGAGTTGTACCTGGGACAGGTTCTGGAAACTTGGAGCAAGCATAGGTTTCTGGGGAGTGGTATTGGGGGGGATGTAATAGGTTGAATAGCAGTGTTCTGAGAAGACCGTTGTGTTCCTGTGGAAGAGGCTGGAAGAAGGGAAGACCTTTGTCCTGGGGCCAGTGGCCCCTCCCATGATACATTTATGTCAGGAAACATCTACCCCTGCACCCTATGCACCACTGTTTTGTTTTTTTATTTATAAGGAGAAACCCAAGACTGGATAATTTTGTAAAGAAAAAGGGTTTGTTTAGCTCAAATTCTGAAAGTTCAAGGTCATGATGCTATTACCAGCCTTAGAGTAGATGACCTCACAGTGGTGGAAGCATACATAGAAATAAGAGATTCAAGATTAGGTTCAAGATTTTAAGACAGCTTTTATTGAAGAGAGCTAACTCACGGGCTTATAACCTCAATTCCTTCCAAGGAGAGCACTGATAATGAACTTCTGCTAGACCAACATCACTACCCTGAGGACCATTCTTTGAACTGGTGACCCTTGGGGGAAACAAACTACACTCTAGCAAGAAAACTTGCACATCACACAAGTGTTTGTCTCATTTCTAATATGGGCCTTGCACAATGCTAGCTAGCTCCAAGGCTGTAAACAAGGCCCTGGCCACCCGGGAGTCCCCAGCAGGCTTTGGCATCCCTAGAATCCAGAACAGAGCTGATCCCTACACTCACTAGCTTGTGTGAC
Source organism: Mesocricetus auratus (assembly GCF_017639785.1). NCBI lineage: Eukaryota > Metazoa > Chordata > Mammalia > Rodentia > Cricetidae > Mesocricetus > Mesocricetus auratus. The sequence goes on from NW_024429200.1 coordinate 2,004,024, forward strand.
TTGTGCTCACTGCCTAACTTCTATATATATTCTCATCTCCTGACCTGTGAGCTGGAAGCTGGGGCTTTTCTACCAGTTCTAGGGTACTGCTGAAGCATCACATGCTGTGAGAGAGCCTAGTGCTGTGTGCTGTGTGGGAGACGCAGTATCAAGAGGTGGTGGAAATGGAAAGCAAGGTCTCAGGGTTGTGGAATGGCAGAGGGCTATGCTGGAAGTTAGCAAGAAAAGAAACTCGAAACTGCCATGTACAAGTAGGGCAACCCACATCCAAGAGGTTGACTTGTGGCAGTGATAGGAGAATCCCAGGACTGACGGTGGATGTGCTTTCTCACACCCTCTTCAAGGATCCGGTGGGAAGACTGGACACACTTGAGTTGTGTTAGCCCCGCTGACCTGTGGCCTGTTCTGAAAATGGTCTGTTGGCCTCCCTGTCTTGACTCGCTCCTCTCAGTGAGCCCAGTCTCTGCTTGCGGCACTGCTGCATGTCTCCTCCTGTTCTGTTGTGCTCTCCGACCCTCAGCCCTCAGCCATACCTTCCTCTCTGTCTTGTGTTTTAATCTGACTCAAAGCATGGGCCTCCCCTCTTCTCCATTCCTCTGAAGAGGGATTCCTGAGTTGTAGGAGCTCTTGTCTAGCTCTGAATCTGAAATGGGACAGTGATGGCTTTCTCTGTGAATTCAGATAGACATACTGCCCTCTGCTCTTAAGGGAGTTCTCACAGGCTTCTACATACTTGTGAGGATAAATCTGCCCCTGCTCAATTTCTTTCCCCGTTCAGCCTGGGGGTGGGGGCATGGGCCTACTGCTGGTGCCACCCAGGAAGGTGGAGGCTGGACAATGGGGAACTATACCCTCCTTGGTAGAGAACAACCAGTGTTCTCTTTAGGAGTGCCTGGCCCTTCCTTGAAAGCCGACTCAGAATGGTTCAGTACAGGGAAACATCTTGCCCCAGAGGTTGCTGTTGCTGGAGTGCTCTCTAGTTACTGCAAAATGGAGGTTGTTGCTGCCACTTGGTATTTAGACTTACAAATTCAGGGTGCCAAATGCTATTTCTTCCCAGTTCTTGACCTTCATATGGGAAAAACTGTGCCATGTCAAGGGATGTGTGAAGTTCTGTTAGTTAACCCGTATTGCTCTCAGGGAGCAGAGTCCAACTTCACTGAAGTTTGCTAAAAATTAAGCAAGGAGACTACATTTGATAAGCAACGCATCCTTGTAGCAAAGTGTGACTCGTTACATTTGGGGTTCTGAAGCCTTACTCAGCCCAATGTCTGCCCCTCCTGCGAGGACTCTGCAGTTTACTTTGCTTTCAGGGACCCTAGCTCAGAAAGGACTCTCTGAGCTAGGGTGACAGTGACATTTCCATGGGAACTGGGGCAGGACTAAAGCCTCTACTTGAACTTCATATCCCTCCTCACCAGCTTTAAGGCCTAGTCAGCCATTTGAGTACCTCATGGGGTGGTAAAGGCTGTTTGCTTACTGTTGGGCACTTAGGAGCTTCCTCCTGTCATTCCTCAGCAGGCACAGTCACCTCTACTTCCTGCATCCTTACTTCTCTCTGAGATCCCTTCTTTCTGGGTATCTTTCCTTAGGCTTAAGTGACTAGTACCAAAAATTCTAGGCAGGATGGTTTCCCTCTCCACCAGGGTCTCCATGGTCCTGTGTTCTCAAGGCCAGCTAGCGGGGCAGCCTTCAACGAGGGTCAGGGGCACACACACAGCTCTGGAATGACGCCCAGTTTCCAAATTAGTCATGATACTCTGCCCACCACAGCCTCATCTGAGCCCTGACATGGCCAGTGTGCTGCTACCCAGGTCAGTGGGAGCCTATGAGAACAGTGTCCAGCTTTGACACTGTTTGTCACGGCTGTGGAGACCACACTGCTGATTTTCCTGACTGCTTCACCTTTCACATGGGGAGAGGGGACAAGAGAAACTCTTTGGTTGTTTATCATTAAGCCCTTGTCCTAAAAGAGCTCACTTTCAGAGACATTTTGAGAGAACAGGGGGTGCTTTCTGGCTGCCTGGACAGAGAGGTCATTACATGCTATAGATCTGTCATTCCCAGAGCCTGTCACATGGGCCTTTTGTCCTGCAGGGCCTGACTCTCCCAAGGGGTCTCCTGCCTTGAGTCTGGCACATTGCCACTAGGGACACCTCACTTTCAAAGGGATGAATATGTTCTGTCCCTTCATCATTTTAAATACTACTATGTTAAGTGCCACTCCCATGACCCCATCAGGTATGATAAAAATAGTGTGATATAAAATAAATTTCCTGTTTTCAGCCTGAGGGACCTGGAAAGGAAGGTGGTGGCCTGGAAACCACCTATTTCCCCAGCCGCTAGGGATGTGTGGGCTCTGCTCCAGCGCTGCCCCCAGAGCCCAGGCCTTTCCTCCCTTTCCTCTCAGTGGTCTATCAATAAGGCTGCAGAAAAGAACTTTGTCAAGGGCCAGGGCGAAGCAACGGTGGTGAGTTTGTTAAGTACGTAGGTAGAGAGATAGAGGACAGGGATGTGTACTCAGTGCAGGGAGGGCTTTTCAAGACAGTCACAGCTGACTACATACAATTAGTATGCATCACTGTAACTGACCAGCGTTAAAGATTAAGCAAAGGCTGAAATTTAAGTTTCAAAAACAAGTAAAAACACATGAGTAGCTCTACTTATTTCTCTTAAATTAAAGGTTTTCCTTTTGTAAATGAAATAGTGAGGGTTTTTATGGGGTACATAGTTTAGATGTAGGAGTGAGAGAGGTCTGTATTAAAGGGTAAAGCTCAAAAGTCTTAACATTCTAGCCCTAATTGGACCTGATCATTGTCTGTAACACCCTTATAGGAAGCATCCTTAGAAAAACATGACTATCTCTGTGGGCAATTTTGGCTTTGTTAGTTATTTTGAACTTTCCTGACACTTGGTCATAGGAAAGACAAATTAGACTTTAGAGTGAGGAATGCCTTCTCTTCTCATGCCGCCTTAATCACATTGTCGGTATTTCTAGCCTGCCACAGAACTGCTGTTTGCATTCTGTGAGGACAGCCCGATATGTGGATTTAAGGGAACAGGGTTGCTTTTTCAGGTCTTTTGAGTCTAATGTCGGGGTGGAGGGTGTCTTCCAACTTGACCTATGTCCTGAAGGTCAGCCATGAGGGTACTGTCAGCAGGGCTGGTTCTCAAGCTCTTGCACCTAAGAATCTGGAAAGCTTATATGGAGAGAATTATTTTATCCCGTCCTAAAGCTGCTGTTCTCCTGTGGGAAGGAGGTCCCTGATGCATGGGAGTCTCCATCCTCTACCCTACCGCAGAGACTCTTGAGAAGCCCTGTTCCAGCTGAGAGCAGGCTTCCCCCGAGAGGTCACCTTTCAGGTGCTTGTGCCTAGAAAGAAGAGCACAGTGGCAGGTGACCCTGTCTACCTTGACTACCTCACTAAAGAAGTCCCTGCCAGGTCATTATCGAATTCTACATTGGTACCAAGGTTTTGGTTTTTTAAGTGAGCAATTAACTGGTGCTGGATTATTTCCGCTGTATGACCAGCAAATTAAAAACAAGACCAAATATTAAACTCTGAAAAATACACACACAAAACTACTGATGGACAAAAGATAGTCGAAGGTGACAATGTGTACAATTTTATTTCTGCTCTAGACTATTAAAAATATTTGGTATATTTTTTGAGAGCTTTAAGACCATTGCTATGAACCCCAAAACGAACATAAAAAAGCAGGACATTAGGGCTGGTGAGATGGTTCAGGGATAAAGCTGCTTGCTACCAACCCTGATAACTTTAGAGTCTGGCGGAAGCAGAGAACTGACCCCTGTCTTCTGACCTCTCATACATGCCAGAGCGCATAAGCGTGTCTATGTGCACACACCACACACAGTAAATAACCAGATACACAGGCAGACAGACAGATGGGAAAGATACAAAAACCTTAGAGCAGGGCTGGAGAGATGGCTCAGCGGCTAAAGGCTAGGACAGTGCAAATGCACGTAATTTTTACTACTCTTCTTCTTTTGATTCTTTTGGGTGCAGAGGTGCAGATGATTCTGAAATGGTTTTTAGGTAAAGATGGAAATTTTAATTCCATTCATTATGTCATACACTGATTCAGTAGCTCTGAATATCTACACATTCGACGGTATAGCAAGTAAAGTGTGCTCTCAAATTTTGAGTTAATCACTTCTTTCCCAAAATAATTTTCATTAAGGTTGACCCCTGTGCTTCATGAAATCTTAGGGATTTCTTGGAGAACTTTTCTTTAATAGGTCTTGTAAAATCTCTAATCTCCAACCCCATTCCCCATCAAGTACAGACAATGTGGTAATTACCAGAAGAGAGCAGACACCCAGAAATGTCTCCCATCCAGCTGTCTGCCCAGAACTAACACCCAGACGCAATTAGCAAACAAATGTCTGTCTGCAAGTTCCATCAGATGCAGTGATGTCTAATACTGATTTTTAAGGAAGTAAGAATTTATAGCAGAAAAGGAATAGATGCCTAGAGGGCATGACCAATATCCATGACCTGTCTTCTGCAGGAGCTCAGCCAACTCTGTTCATCCCTAGGACTTGGGAACCCAGAACCTGGAGAGAGAGCCACCAAGGAATGAGACCCTTTATCTCCCTACCAGTACTGAGAAGTAGTGTCTCATTTCCAAAGGGCTGTGGGGAGCATACCTCCTGCAGAACTCCCCCCTTCCTGCCAGGAAAGACAACGCCATCACGTTTCTTTAGAAGTGTACAATTTCAGTAGTAAAACAAACCTAGCAGTTCTCACGCTGTGCAAGCAAAATTGAAAGTATTTATGTGTGATGAGTCTTGCTTGCTAGATGGAAAGAGGAGTAGAATGAATACATGTACATGCTTCTTCCCTGCTTCTTTATTACCTGGGGGCCAACTATACTTGAACCATGTATGCCTTCCTTCTGCAGCTCTATCACAGCAAGACATTAAATTTTGTCCGGAGGGAATGCCCACCAAAGAACAGGTTGGTGTGAGTTCGTTGAGCTCACCTGCTCAGAAGGCTGAGAGGGTTGTAACTAGGGAACGTGACCTGGGATGAGTCCCTCTGTACCAAGCACCTGCACCCCCGTCCACATTCTTAAACTCAAGTGTCTAGAGTAAGGCCGCTTCAGACCTGAATCCATCATAGTGGCAAGCTTTGGTCTGTGCTCACCTGGGGACACACAGGCAATGGACGCACGGCGGGCATTGTGCAGGCATACCCAGGAAAACAGACAGGCTCACTCTGCGTGCACAGCCTGCCAGCTTCAGACTCCCACACTGAATGTGAATTGCAGCCAGGGTGTGTGTGTACATATATATGTCACACCTGTGTTGCTCTGTCCAGTGGTATCAACATTATCACCATCATGGCCACAGACAGAACTGAACAATAACTCTCAGAGTTACACGATGTCCATGCAGGCCAAACACAAGCTTCCCATGTGACAAGAAAACAAACCCTGATGCATTCCCCGAGGACAACTGCCACAGTCGGGGAGGAGCAAGAAAGCTGCTCAAACACATTCTTGAGGCTGAGTGTGCATGCGGCTCTCAAGGGCTAGAGGCTCTCTCGTGCCTCAGCTGATGGCCAGAGACTCTCAAGTCCCTACTTTCTAGGAGAAGCAGGAGCTTATAGATAGCTCACAGATAACCCAGGGCTAGGCTCTGTGCCCCGTGGGATGAGGACATAGAGTTCCTGAGCTACCCTTAGAGCCACTGCAGGGAACACACAGAGCCTAGTTTCTGGAAACACACCAAGACTTGAGTCACCAATATGACTAAGCACTGGTCAAATTCAAACTATGTATAGTAGAAGCAGAGTTTGCCAGGCACCCACTTTCATAAATGGCTACTTCCTGTGCATACCACTGAATTCCCTGAATCTGCATGAAGTAAGCCTTCCAGTCAGCCTACGGAAGCCTTTCTTCTTTCTTGACTTTTGTCAAGATTTCTACAGAATTCTCCAGTGGGTTCCCCAAGGCAGCATGTATGGGGTGGCTCTGAAAGGCCTTGGAGCTCTTGCTATAAGATGTGTTCAGAAGAGATGTTGTTGCTCTGGAGAAGCCACAGCACTCCCTCAAGCCTAGCTTTGTATTCCTACCAGTAGAGCCACGCAAGAACAAAGTAGGAATATACAACCACTTGCTGAAGAAGGCTTATAAAGCAGAGCAGCGAGGCAGAGACCCGGGGCCAGGCCAGGACATGGAGACAGAGAAGCCCGGGAAAAGTAAAAGACTTGTGCCTTCAGTCTCACTGTTCTGAAACTGAAAAACAGATGGAGACACTGCTTACGGGAGTCCTAATATCTGGCAGTAAAGCCGCTAGGCGGTGGGCTCTGGAAGCTGGTTTCTCTTCTCTGTATTCCCAGCGTCCAAGTCTGGTAGGCAAATCCACTGTGACGTGTCTACCTGGGTTTGTTTGGGACAACTGTCTTCCTGTACTCAGCCAATGGAGACACACTGCTATCGCTTTAACTGTCCACCATCGGCCTTGGTAGCACAGACAGGCACAGAAGAAGAGAAAGGAAAGGCCAGGAATAGGGAGGCTGTGGTTAAAAAGTATTTACAGCTTCTGCTCCATGCAAACACAAAGGAGCTGTCAGCTAAGCAGCGCTCAACTCACATAGGCCTCACAGCTACCCAGACATCATGGGTAGCAACCTCTCTTACTCAGTGAGCTGCAGAGACCTGGAGACACTAGGCCCAAGCTACAAGCTGGCAGGGTGTTGAGCTTTTGTCTATCTCTAACTTCTTTCCTATACTCATCCAATGGAGGCAAGTTGCTTACAATGCCTTTAAAGTCAGTGGATACCATTAGGTCCCTGTCCTAGTTGGACAGTTGGATTTTTTTTTTCTTTCAAGTTGACACAAGCTAGAGCCATCTGGGAAGAGGAACCTCAGTGGGGAAAATTCCTCCATCAGATTGCCTGCAGGAAGTCTGTGCAGCACTTTGTTGACTCGTGATTGATATGGTAGGGTCTAGCCCACTGCAGGCAGCATCGCGTCTGGCTGGTGCTGCTGGGTGGTGTAAGGAAGCAGGTTGTATAAGCCAATAATAAGCCGCTTTCCTCCATGGTCTTTGCTTCAGTTCCTGTCTCTAGGTTCCCACCTTTCTTGAGTTCCTGCCCTGGCTTCTCAATAATGGACTGTGATGGGGATGTGTAAGCCAAGTAAATAAACCTTTTCCTTCCCAAGTTGTTTTTGGCCATTAGTTTTTGTTTTGTTTTGTTTTGCTTTTCCCCTCTGGAGATACAGTTTGTCTATGTAGCCCTGGCTGTCCTGGAACTTGTTGTGCAGATCAGGCTGACCTCAAACTCAAAGATCTGCCTGCCTCTGCATCCTGAGGGCCTCAAAGTCAACATTTTACACAGGAGTAGAAAGCAGACTAAGACAGCCCCTCATAATGTCTAAAGCGCCTTTGGGTTGTGGTGAGTTGCATGAAGGGAGTGGGGAAGGCTAGGGTTGGGGCTGATGCGGTGAAAGCAGTGAGCATCTGCTGTGAAGGATGACAGTTGAGGATGGAGATGGCTAGTCCGTAACAGCGGAGGGCGGGGAGGGACAGAACCAGGGCTTGGGATCACAGGCTAGGGGTGTAGAGGATAGACGGGGCGGGGGCGGGGGATATAACTAACAGAGCATGGCGGAGCAGGCTTCAAGTAAGGATTCCAGGTGAGAGGAAGACAGTGGCGCCTCAAAGAGTGATCTTAACGATTCTCAGACGAACATGGCGCAGCCAGAGTGTTCCATACATGGCAGAAGCAGCACAGCAAACAGGAGGTGTGACCAAGAGCTCTGTTGAGCAAACACAAGACCGTTCCCTGTCATCCCACCAGGGATACCAAGAAAGACTCACATCTTAATGACCTTGTTTCTTCCAAGGAAACAAGTGAAAGCTCCTGCAAATGAGGAAGGACAGGCAGGAGATTGTGCTCATGGTTGGCCTTGAGCTGCCGAGGAGCTGTATGTGTGGCCCAGTAGGAGCTGCCAGGTCATCCTCCAAGGCCCTGCAGCTGAGACTTGGACAGATCAACTTACACGTCTAGGACAGCCAGCAAGTACTCTTACTCCGGGGATGGGGAGGATGGGCCAGGGGCAGATAGCCTTTCATGCAAAATTGGCTTCTTCTTGCACTGAGCATGAGGGAGGTCTACAGCTGGAAAGGCTGACTTGGGGAAGTGCTGTAGGGAAAATCACATCGTCTCACTGGATGGTGTGTAGGCCGAAGCATGACAGTGCAGGAGAACTACAAGCACGAGGGACCCAGGGACACTACTCACTAGTGCTTGACCTCACTCGGGAACCCCGAGTCCAGGCATCTCAGTAGTGAGTTCATCCGCTCTCCACTAGTGCTTACCACCCTGCGCCCTGGGAGCGCAAGTCTGTGACCTTCTCATGGAACAGCGCTCACAGAAGCTGCTTGTGATCAGTGCTTCCGTCATCCTCAGCTGTTTATTCCAAGCTTGTTTTTATAGGTTCCTCCTCCCCCCACTCAGTCATTTCCAGAAATGACTGTTCCCCTCTTTCTGACCCTTCTGTGACAGGATAAACAAGACATCTTTTACCCAAATACCACAGGGCAAAACAAAAACAGGAAGAGAAATCAGGCACACTTATCAAGTGTTTTTAGAAGTTTTCTAAAGAGAAAATATTTACATTTTTAATTTTGAAAACATTTTAAAGTTAAATGCTGTTGTGTTTATCTTTGGAACATGCACAGACTCATGCTACCGCCCCTCTACTCAGAGGGCACAGGCTCCACCAGCCTCTGACTCTTGCGGCTGATCAGGGTGGATGTCTGACTCTATGCACAATCCCTTCATTTTCTAGGGGTTCACATTCGGTGCTTTTGTATTTGTCTACACAAGTTCTAATTTACAAAAATAAGAGGACCAGAATGCCTTTCTTGAAGGTAGGTATATGAACAGAAATTGACAACAGCAGTTTATTCTTGAAGTTTGTTCTCACTACAGAACTCTTATTTCCATTGCCAGCATCTATGTAAGTGAGGATGCCACTGGAGGTTGTTCCTCAGGCCTAGGAATTCAGGGTATAGGGATGCTGGACCAGTCTACTTGCTTCACTGGAGATGTGCACCCCACAAGTAAGTCAACACACATGCAACAGTAGACACACATACACAGCACAGCGAGCCCACATAGTCCAGCGCTGTCTTTGAGGGGAAATCTTCAGTATCCCTCTTGGCTCTCTGACCTTTGTAATGGTGGGATTGAGGCAGGAAGGACCATCAGGAATCAAAGGCAATTGTGTCCCCCTCTCTGTTACTCTCCTCTAGTCCCTGCACCTCGTCACAGGCCACCGGACATCAGTAGGGTATGGCAACTGCGTGGCAGTGCGCCAAACTTTCAAGCTAGGTTGGTGCATCCCCTTCCTCCCCACATACTTGTTATTCTCCATATATGCTACTCCCTCTGCAGCATCTTCTATGCCTTCCTGATGTGGGAGAGAAGCCGTTAGCCACATCCCTGACCTGCAGGCTTGCTCCTTGAACACTCGTGAGAGTGACTTATAGTGCTGGGGATGGAAGGAAAGTGATGCGTGATGCTTGGGTGATAGGGCAACTTGTAAACTGCTAACCATGCCAGATCAGACACACACGCCCATTCTATGACAAGCAGACTTATGGAACCTGGGAAAGATAATGGATACTGTGAGCCAGCTGCTCCAGTGCTGCTGAATTGTACCCATGGAGTTGTCTTATTTGTTTCATAAGACAACATCATGAATTACTCAGTCTCCTGTCTTAAAAGAAATGACGCTTCAGAAAGGTTTGGAAACTTGCCTGAAGTCACACAGACATAAAGTAGCAGATTTGGAATTAAAACCCAGGTCTGTTTGCTACATATAGTAACAATGACAAAAGTAATGACTACAGAGCCAACAACAGCAGATTAAAATAGCAGCTAGCATTTATGAGTACTTCCTCTTCCCAGGTCCATGCAGAGCAGCTTATGATGAGCTCTCCTCTCTGCAGGAAGCCTTTGTTCACTCAGCTCTCTAGCATGAAGATAAAGTTAGATAGGGGGTGCCTGCATATCATACCCAAAGCCTCAAAACCAGAAAAGAAACAAGAGGCCATGGGGCCCAGGGTACCTCTCCAGGTCCCATAGTGCTATTAGTCAGGCTTTGCCTGTCACCCCTGGGGTAGTCCTTTCTAACTTTCTAAATAGGACCAAGAAGATGCGTGCTGACTTTGGTGAATTGACTGGTTAAAGGTTAGTTAGGACCACCGACTTCAGGTTTTAACTGCAGTCTGACTGGCACACAGAGATATGCTAGCAATACACAGTGTGTGTGTGTGTGTGTGTGCGCGTGTGCGTGTGTGTGTGTGTGTGTGTGTGTGATGTATGATCCCCAAGAGGCCGAAGTTTGGTCCCTATGATCTAGGCCCCCAGAGAAGCCAAATGACGTGGACCCAAGACTTTTCAACAAGTACAGGATTTGTCTGAGGAATGACACAGAGCTTGGCACGCAGAGGTGTCTGGTACATGACAGAGGGTTGTATTATGATGCATACAAAACTACTGTCACCACCCACTACCCATTTTCTGTAGTCATCCCTCTCCACAAATGAGTGTCAGGGAGTGGTAGCTCCAACTTGCATAGTGAATGGAGAGTGTGGAAATTGGCTGACCTCGCATCTGCCTCTGCCATTTCCTTGACTGCCCTGTGCTCCACCTTTGGATCTACCTATCCTCAGCACCTCTGTGGAGCATCCCAGAGCCCAGCCCCACACTACCCCTGGAGGAAGGCGACAGAGGCTAAAGTGGAGAGGAGACTCGTTCTTACTAGCTTCAGGTCCCTACATCCCCTACAGCACAGCACAGAACTCAGCTTTGCATCCTTAGCCTAAGATCCTTAAGTCTGCCTACAGAAGCATTTTCCTTTGCATCCTTTTCCACGCATGTGATTGGTGCAGAAAGCAGCAGTCAATAGCTCACACCCAGGGCTGCAGCTCACATGGGATGGGGAATCACACTGTGGCTTCCGTGTTTACTGTGCTTGGACTTCTGAGTTGGAGCAACCCTCAGAAATGCTGAAGTCTATTCAGTCTCCACACACACTCAGCTCCAACAGGTGCAGTCAAATTGAAGAGACAAAGAGACCCCTGCTCTTCCTATGCTTTGCTCCAGAAGGCCTGCTGCATGCTCCTCACAGGGGAATGGAGTCCTAAGGCCTCCAGCAGCTGTTCATAGGGCACTATGATGGTCAGCATCTTTCTGCTAGCCCTTAATCCTGTTTTGTGGATCATCTACCAAAGGGACCACATGAACTCAAACCCTGTTTGTCTCAGGGATCTGCTTATGGGGAACCATAAAACAATGGTTTCTTAATGTCACCCTCTCAACTTCTCTCCAGCATCAAGGGTCATACATTTGAGTACCCTCCAAACACTGATCCACCATCTGGCACAAGCTATGAGTGTGCATGTTTTATCTCAGTCACCCTCCTTTACAACTCAACATGAGCCAGCAGCTGCTGGGGACAGAAAGAGAAGGGCTGCCATGTATGCACTTGGCAGAGTAGTGAGCTAGGAGAGTTGAAGGGACAAAGGGCAGCAGAGACCTGCTGCCATGGGGAAGACTTGAAGCAGCTAGAGGCCCCAACACCTTGGAGAATGGGGAAAATGACTGGAGGGAAACGAAGCCACTCCTCCTCAGTTAGACAGAGATAGGACCAAGACAAAGGAGCTAATTCCACTTAACGGTTGTAGACAGCCTTTGCATAGCTAAGGGCACTCCCACTCCTATTTTGAAAGCTCAGGAAAACACGGTGCCTGGCACATACTTGGAATTCAAAAACTTGCTTGTGTGATGCCTGGATGGGAATTATGGCTCTCAACGCAGCTGGGGTTACAGGGAGTGTGCTGGGGTGATATTGATAGGTGCTATGACTGTTGAAGTTATACAAAGGTCACATGACTGTCTCCTGTTGGGCATCCGCTTTCTTATTGCCATCCCATTGTAAACACACTCCTGAGTCACACACTCTTCAGTGCCAGTCCCCATGCCTCTTCTGTTACACTCTGTGTTTCTGACTCCCACCACTGGGCTTCAGGAGTTTAACCGTAAGACAGTTCACAAATGGGCCTTCAGAGGAGCTACCTATCACTCAGAAGAAGAATCAACGGCTCACGCCAGGCTGGCACCAGCATCCCCTCGACAAGGTACACTACACACGGAGATAAGACTGTGAAGCCCGCACCACCTGCAACACATTCTCAAAGAATGACAATGACCACAGCAACAAAGAAGGTAGGAGGAAAGCTTAGAAGGGATGGAGATGTGGGAATCGATACTGGTCTCACTGGTGTGTCTATCTACAAGCTTTACAGTGAACAGCTACAACTTGTCAACAACTTTCTGAATGTAAATTCCTCACTAAGAAGAAAATCAGCCAGGCACAATGGCACAGGCCTGTAATTGCAGCTACTCAGGAGGCTGAGGCAGGAGAGCTATAAGTTTAAGGCTAACCTAGAGTAACGGGTAGAATTCAAGGCCAACCTGAGCAACTTAGTGAGACACTATCATGAAATAAAAAGTTTAAAAAGGGGGTGGGTGGGGCAGGAGATGTAGTTGAGTAGTAGGGCACTTGCCGTCATGTCCAAGGCCCTATGATCAATCCCTAGTGCTAGGGAAAAAGGAAGGGTAAGGGAGAAAGGGGAGGAGGAGGAGGAAAGTGTTTGCTGTGAAATTTGACCAATGCCTGTTTCCGTCCCACTCCCAGCATACCTGTCTATTAAATTAGTTTATCAGGGTAGATATCTCCAATTTCTAACAAGCACCATGGGAGATTCTGGGGCTGCAGGGTCCCTAGAGCTCACTTTGAAAACAACTGGCCTAAGCCTTGAACCCAAGGGTGGTTCCAGCCTCCCGTCTTTAGTCCTAGAGACATGCAGCTGGCAGCCCTGCAAGGCAGAGAGCTGAGCTGAGTCTCCAGGGCACTGACACCGCTCCCTGCATCTGGGCCCTCAGGCCCCAGGGACACTTGAGGAGCCTCTGTTGTCTGAGGTGCATGCTCATCTCCTGTTTTGAGCATATGCCCTTGTCTTTCCTTTCTGTCTCTGTGTCACCCTCTCTCATAAGCATACCATGCCTGCTCGTCATGTATGGGCTTCACTGTGGTACCTAAGTCAGTGTTTATGAACAGGCACAAGCCCTTGCTCTCGTGTTCAGCAGAGAGATACTCAAGTACACGCAGACTATGACACTAGAAATTGTTTTGTATTTATTAATAATTACTAGATAGTCATGGACATGAATTAATTAATAATTACTCAATGACTAATTTCAAAATGTATAATACATAACTGAAGGTCCCAAACACAATGAAGATTTGGAGGCAGCTAGCCAATCCAGGTAACTTATTGATCATAGAAACAGAACAGTGTCTGCTTGTTTTCACGTGTGTATAAGTTAGCAAATGAGACTGTCAGTAGGCTGGATAGTTTCCACATACTGTCCTCCAATGTGAGCCAGCACATACCTCTCCTGCTGTCTCTATTAATAACAGAAGGCAAGTTTAAAAGCTAATGTTTGCCATACATAACTGCTTACAGAGCTCTTTTTTCAAAATGAGCCAGTCACTTTTTAGATATTATGATCTGTGTAAGTTATATTATTTTTGAAATTTCTGTTGTGGCAACACCCTTTATTGGAGTGATTTACACTGCCAGCCTACAGTCTAGTATTGTGGAATATGCCCTTTTTGTGTTTATGGGAAATGAAGGAAGGTTCCCTGTGGGGGTTAATGACACCAGAGTCACCCACAGGGGAAAGACTTTCTACCCATAGCCACGATCCCCAACTCTGACCCACAGCCTGATGACCCACAGCCAGATGGAACAGCGTAGGCGGCTCGCAGCTAACAATCTCTTCGATGAGTCAGTGAAACAGGTGTTGGGGACAGGACCAGGACTGAGGCTAAGGGGACCTTCCAGAGAATATTACTTTGTAGTGGTAGTGGGATTTGGAACTAGTTCTTAGCAGACCGGTACGTTGGAACCCAGCCTGAGAGAGAGAGCAAAGTCACCAAACAAAACAAACACCAAACTGTTCTCTGCTAATTCAGCTCTGTGATCAACTATCAGAAAAGTCGAATGCACTAAGAGTCCACTATGGGGTGGGTAATGATACAACCTAGACCTCTGTTGTCACTCCTGAATACAGTTATGTGCTGATCTCTGTGTCTCCCATCAAGTGTTGGTCTATTTTGCCTTCTTTCCAACTGATGATACCATCACTAACCTCATTAGATTATTTTTGCTTCTTCAAGAATTTACAGAAGCTTCCAACACTTTTTACTTAGACTAAATCCCAGCCCCTTGTGCTGTGTTTAAAACTACCCACCGTCAGACCGCACATCTCTGCCGCTGTGCTCCCCAGGCCTAGAACTGCTTGTGTGTACTGTATTCCTCCCGCCTTCCTTCTTTCACAGCCTCCACAGCCCCGGCTCCCCAGTCTCCACCCTCACCTCACACTCCTGATCTACCTCAGTCTCCACCCTCACCTCACACTCCTGAGATTTACCTCAGTCTCCACCCTCACCTCACACTCCTGAGATTTACCTCAGTCTCCACCCTCACCTCACACTCCTGAGATTTACCTCAGTCTCCACCCTCACCTCACACTCCTGAGATTTACCTCAGTCTCCACCCTCACCTCACACTCCTGAGATTTACCTCAGTCTCCACCCTCACCTCACACTCCTGATCCCTCAGTCTCCACCCTCACCTCACACTCCTGAGATTTACCTCAGTCTCCACCCTCACCTCACACTCCTGATTTACCTCAGTCTCCACCCTCACCTCACACTCCTGATCCCTCAGTCTCCACCCTCACCTCACACTCCTGATCTACCTCAGTCTCCACCCTCACCTCACACTCCTGAGGTCTACCCAGGGTCTCTTCACCACAGCTCTCACGCTGTGCTCAGCCCATCTTGCAGAATTCCTTCACGGAACTCTGGGGCTGCTTTGTCCCTTCTGCTGCCCACGTCAGCCTGGCACACAATGGGCTTGTGAGAAGCATCTGTTAGTTAGTCACACACTTGGAATACCAAGTATCTGAGTTACATTTCTAGTAATTTTTTTTAATCTGAAAGAAACAATTATCTCAAAATTTGAGAGCATACTTTACTTGCTTTACCGTCGAATTATTATATGATCCCTAGAAATCCATTCTCAGATTTATGTCCTAAAGGACTGAAAACAGCTACTTGAATAGTTGTATTTGCATGTTCTTATAACACTATTCACAGTAGCCAAAAAGTGGACCATCCCGAATGTATTTCTGTGGTTGACTGTATAAGCAAATTGTGATAAACCAATATAGCACAATTTTATTTGTCAAAGCAGTAGCAAGGAAAAAAAGGAATGATACATTGATAGCTGCCACAAAAAAAAGGCTATTTATCTAAAACTGCTTGTTTATGGAAAGAAGGCAGATACGAAAGTCCACACTCCATGAAATCTACAGTAGACTAACTCAGCAGAGTGCATGCATGTTTGCCAGGGGCCAGTTAAAGGGACAATGGAGGAAACTACTTTGTGGGTAAGAGGTTTTTACTCCAAGTGAGAAAACCATTTGAGAACCAGATATAGGTGGGGATTTGTATAACACCATGAATATATTAAATATTTACCTTATAATGCTAATTTTGTAGTATGTAAATTTGACCTCAGTGAACCATTTTTTAAGCAAAAAGAAAAAAAAGTCTGTGGGGGGGATTACTTTTCAGGTCAAGAAGTTGAGATGTGATGAGTTTTATTGGATACTGAAACTTAGGCACTTTGAGGTTAATTTTTAAGTAAAACTTAAATTGTTAGAAATGCCAACTAGAGCATGAGTATTTGCAGGATACTGCTAGGTTAGTGTTTTGCCCTTTGTTGGCCCGAGGAACAAAGATAGAGCTTTGGGGCTCTCTTCAGTGTACCTCGTGTGCAGAGGGGGACGCAGGAGCTGGCAGAGACAGCAGGCCTCTCCTGAGGGCACATGCCAGGCTCAGCTCGCCAGGGATCCGGTACTGCCTCCAGTGTGGACCTTTCTGCGTAGTGCGTGCGTGCGTGCGTGCATGCGGGTATGTAAGGTTGTAGAGTTGGCAGGCCTACGCCCCTTAGCCTTCCTGCCCCTATATTAGGGACAACACTCTTTCCGTTTGTGTCTCTTTCTTTGTGCTGGGGTTTAGAGGATAGAGAAAATACTTGTGTTCTATTTGTTTTTACATTGGCTTGTGTCATCAGTAAAGACTATTTTTCCCACCTTGCATTGCCACTTAGATAATTATATTCATCCTCATTGGCCTTTAAATGACAAAGAAGGAGACCTCAGTTGAGTATTTATACATTTGCTGTTTTTCCCGTCATCAGCAAGTCAAGTTCAGTAGTGGCCACTCTTGTCTGTGAACCTCTGTTGGCCTTAATCCATGGCTAGTCAGTTTGTGCCTGCTGCCCCTTTTGCCAGCACCGCCAAGTCTCACGTATTCAGAACTCGACTCGCTCTTCCCTACATTCTAGCATTACTTTTCATTTTTCATCATCCAGGGACCATTTATTAGACATCTTTTATAAGCAAGACCCTGTGTCACACGATGTCAGGATATGAGTATAAATCTCCTTTATATGTGTTTTTTTCCTTGGTGCATGTTTGTGCGTGCGTGCGTGCGTGCATGTGTGTGGTGCTGGCTGTCCATGCGGAATGTCCTCCTCAGTTACTTTCCACTGTATTGTTTTGAGACAGGCTTACTCTCTGGACCTGGAGACCACCAGTGTGGCAAAACTAGCTGGCAAATGAGCTCCAAGGATCTTCCTGCCTCTGCCTTGCCAGTGCTAGGATTATAGGTCAGCAGTAACTGTGCCCACCTTTTTACGTGGGTGCTGAGGATCCGAATTCTGGTCCTCATGTATTCTCAAGAATGACTTACTGAGTAAGCCATCTTCCCCAGACCTTTAAGGACATACTCTTTTTCAAGAAAGTCTGCATTGGTTGTTGTTTCGTTTTGTTTAATAGACTTTTTGTCCTATAAGGCATTCCATAGCCTAGCTCTGATTTTCTTTGATTCTTGGCTCTTTCCTATGCCCTCTTAAGAACCATTTTCTTTCCTAAAGTCAAAATATATGTGTGTGTGTGTGTGTGTGTGTGTGTGTGTGTGTGTGTGTGTGTGTGTGTGTGTGTATCATGAGTATGGAACATTTTCCCCACAGAGTGCTGATGTCAGGTAATTGGGTTGGTATTCTCAGTCCACCTCTTAATTGTGTGACCATAGGAGATGGTGTGTGGAGCCCCTAAGGCTGCCCAGCCAGCTCTTGATAAAAGGTGACTCTGGCCCACCTAATGGCCATGCAGTTTTATTGAGGGCTTCCCCTCCATCTGAGCTGCTCACCGTGGTGGTCACTTTGATGGCCAAGACTGCAGCTCCCTGAGATACAGGCTGCAAACAGCCTCGTCGTCTAATGATAGAACACACGTGGCTGCTGGCAGTGGGAGATGCTATGAATATTAATGAACTATGTTTCACTGTTACTGCCTTTTCATTAGGTTCGTGGAGATGGTGTTTGTGAGTGAAGTGCATGAGCTATATGCGGGTGTTTGTTTTCTTGACAAAATGGCAGACTTCATGGCCAGGAACCAAGCAGTAAAGTGCTGATGAACACTAGCAGGCCATGAAACAGGCCTGTGAGTTCCCACGCTTCCCTACAATCTCAGGCAAATTCCTGCCATGGCCCCTGAAGTTTTACAGTTACCTCTCATGTCAAAGAAAGAATTGTTATTCTACTGCAGTTGCATCTGTTAGAGTGTGGCCGCTGCCTGTCCTTCCTGTAAGTGGTTCTGGTCCTGGAGTTTACACCACGCTTCAGCCTCCTACCCACTTGCCTGGACCCCAGTCCTCACCTGCTGTCTAATGCCTCTACCAAACCAGAGCAGACACTACCTACAGGGTGTCACATTGTGACGTCTGTGTGCTTTTGTGTCATGGGAGACTTGTCCACAGTTCTGAACAATATAGGGAGGGGATGCTTTGAGACCCAGATTGACTCTAGGACCAGAGTGGCTCTGAGCTGGTCCCTCAGCATAGCAGTGCCTATGCCAATGACCTGCCTTGCCCTGGGGAGAGACGAGAGATGTCTGTTGGAGCTCTAAGCCGTGTGTTGCTGGGATGAGGATTCTAAGTTACATGGGTGGAGTGATAGCAGATACCATCACTGGGCTGGATGGCAGAACCATTTAGCTCTTGTCGTTTGAAGAATCTGAGAACATGCATGTCTTTGTCAGGGTGGAGCATGAAAATTGAGAGTTGGAGTGGGGCATATTGAGCTTAACATGAGCCAGAAAGATGAAAGGGATTTTGCTAATTTAGTGTGCCTGTTTCTGCTGGCCAGATGAGAACCCTGGCAAGCCGTAAGTACTGTATGATGTAACCCACTCAGACTGAACCAGTTTTGATCGTTTATTGGTTTGTGGGGCGGGAGTGTGCTTTCCTGCTTTTCCAACTCCGAGGTTTTTTCTCAGTTTAGAATCAGTTACTTCAAGGAAAGACAAGACTCTATGTTGTAAAAAGTGGTTTATTTTTAGAGTTGGATTATCATTTCTTTCATAGATTGAACTTGCGATAGTATTTTAGTGCCTACTGTATGTGGGGTACATGTGTTGGGGTGAGTCACACACTATTAGAGAATAAAGATACTGCATGTGGATAAATTTCCAGGTGCCTGACATGCATCTATCTCAGTGTCGTAATGTAAATAGTCTTATTTTTTCTGTACAGATATTTAATAAGACAGCACCAATAGCACCCTGGGCCTTCTACTACAGTGCAGGGTGAAAGACAGGGGCATTCAGTAAGCATGTGCGAACGTCAGGGGGGCCATTCCTATCCAGTAGATGAGAAAGGGTGTTGCTAACATGCAGGACCATTGGGATCCAGGCCAGATCTGGCTGTTCCTCCTGCCAGAGGGTATGTTCCTCGAGTTGAATTTTTTCCTCATCCTCACCATTGTCATTATGAGTTGTATGAAATGTGCTCAAACACAGATATATTATATTGGACTCCCCTTACTTTCAAGCTAAAGGGCCCCAGGCATGCAAATACATTCCCCCACGTATAGTGTTCTAACTAGAGTTTCTGTGTGCCCAGTGCCTGTTTGTACCAGACATGTTACATATACTATCTGCTCTTTGGGACTCTTTAGGTTGGTAATATCATTTTATAGATAAATAAATACGTTCAAATGGGTTAAGTAAAATTGTCAGTGACCCCATAGACACTAAGTGATACAGAGCCTGCCTTTCTGCCTCAAAGTGGTCTGTTCTGCCAGAATGGTTGGTGTCTGATCCGCAGACGTCCCTGCTCACCATTGTCTGAATCAACTCCCCCCTTCGTTGATGTCTAATATCATGTCTTTATGTTCCTAGAACTAGGTCATCAAACTTGCTGGAAAACATTTTACGTAAGAGCCCAAGGGTCCAGATGCTAGCCTCAAGCTGGACCTGTCCTTGAGCAATGTCCTTGACTCCTAGAATTGAGAACTAAAAGCCCCTAGCCCTTGCTTCTCCCTCGTGGTCTTTATCACATGTAACTGAGAATCTAGATCTGCTCTATCTACATAATATATTGGCAACTTAGGCTAAATGTATGCACGCACGGCTTTTATGTTTTATAATGCTTGTAGGTGTTATTGGGGTGAATATTATTCACCTTCTAAGGCTTTTGGCATTGCAAACTTTCTCAATTGGAAGATAGTAAAAATTTATTATTATCATGAGAATCTAACCCTCCCCATCTACCCCCACACTCTACAGATGTGGATAGAGTTCCATTTCATGTTGGGAGCCAGGTCCCCTAAGTCTACATCACAGGAAAAGCACTTTTAACAGGATTACTACATGATCCAAGGACTTGAAATCAAGACGAGTGACACACAGAGCTAGGTCCCGAGCTTTGTCCTTGTAAGGTGGTAGTGACATTCAACAGGCTTCTGGTACCCACTCTGCGGCCAGCCTACATGAGCTAGGCCTGTGGACTTTTTTCGTTTCCTTTTTTTCCTTTTTTCTTGGGGAGGAGTCAAAGACAGCTTTGAGTTTATTATGTACATATTACAGATTTTGTCCTGAGCAGTCATACATACCAAATAAAAAATAGTTCTAAACACTATTAAATGTATGTGTTTCCTTTTAATGAGAATGTTTGAGCTTTATCATAATGAAAAATTTATGGCAGGTTGTTTGTTTCTTTGAGCACTTAGACACTGGTTTAGCTTAGAGAAAAATACCACCTGCTTATATACAATATTGGTATACTTACTGCTGTATTAAAAACTTCTTCCTTAAGCTTCCTTAAAATTGTTTCTAATACATATACTTTTAAAAAATCGCCTCTATATATTCTGCCTTGGACTGATTAAACTTTCCTTAGAAGGAGAGATAATGGTGCCACATAACTCCCTGCAACTACTTTTTCCTCTTAGAAGAAAAATTTTAATGAATTCATTATCTTTTTTTCTTTTTTTTTTTCTTTTTTTTTTTTTGGTTTTACGAGACAGGGTTTCTCTGTATTGTTTCGGAGGCTATCGGTCCAGCCCGGCCTCGAACTCACAGAGATCCGCCTGCCTCTGCCTCCCGAGTGCTGGGATTAAAGGCGTGCGCCACCACCACCCAGCCATTATCTATTTTTAAAGTATAATTTTGCACTTGACAGGGGACTAACATGTGTACTATTTCACGTGCTCATCAGAGCAGCTCTGTTTCAGCCCCATCTGCACATGTGGAAATTGAGAACCTGACTTGTCCTAGGACCCTGAGCCAGGAAGGAGTAGAGCCAGCTGGTCCTCAGTCACAGCCCAGCTCTTCCAGCGTTACGGCTCACAGCCTGCTCCAATTGGTTTGAGAGTTGCCCAGGTTAAGTAATGACTAAGCTTTCATTTTGACCCTGACGGTTTTTCACACTGATCGTACTGTGTACAGGGCCAGGTGAAATGGTTCTAAGCAACAGTTACAACTGAGGGGCAATGGGGACGAACTCAGAAAAACAAGTCTTAACCATACTACAAATGGGGTATATAATGTCATCTTAAGAAAAAAGAAGGCAGAAATCTGTTGTCACTCTCTGCTGATGGTGAGCACTATATTAATTATAATGGTGGAGGGCTCATCAGAGGGCTACGTAACCAGCCACTGCCATGTTAGTTGACACTCTGCTTTATCAGCAATAGTATGAGATGTTTGAACAATGGAAACCATGGAATTACAGGGATGTATTAATGAACTCTGCATCTAGCCATATGTATGGGTAATACCAGACCAAAGAGAAAAAGTTCCCACAGAATCCTATCGCTGGGATCCCTAAATAGATCTTGGCAGTTAGATAATCCTACTCCTCATCAAGAGATTCCTATTCAGCTAATTATCATCAGATTCATACTAGGTCCAAGGCAGTCCACCGGAACCTTGGGTAACAGTATGTAGAACTGTGAACCAGGCTTCAGCTAGAAGGAGCCCCAGCCCCACGAATGGCCGGCTCTAAGTCTCTGCTCTGGTCCTTCTTCCTTGCTGACTCTTGCCTCATGCTCATGCCACCATGATGGTCACTGATGAACTGTTACAGTCCAGTCGTGTGGTCTAGAGTTCTCTTGGACCCAGTTTGTCTCCGCAGTACTTTGCCTGTTCTCCTTTTAAACCCGTGCTATCAGCCGTTTCCTAGGCCCAGGGCTGAGGCTCTCGTAGTCTCACAGTGTTCTCTACGTAAGCGCTTACTCAGTAAGGAAGAAACTGTGGGTGTCCTGCTCAGCATGGAAGACTACCTGAAAGCCTTCATCCCTGACCCTTGTTGTACAAGCTCTGTGTTTCCCATGCTTATTTACTCATTCCTCTTACTCCTTTCTGCCTCTTTCTCATTTTCCAATTTTGGAGTTGGAAATCTCTAGGCCCCAATTAGTCCTGGTTCTTCACTAACAAAGTATAAGCCATGACTTTGGAATTCTGTGACACAGGATTACATGTGAGGTGACACATTGCTCTCAGAAGAGGTAGTTGTGTCTTCAGGGCAAGTGTGAGGGATGAAAGTTCAATTGGAGCTCATGGATCAGAACCATGCCAGCCTTTCCTGCAGCAGGCCAGGAATAGAGCCCATCACTAATACATGGTAATCAGGGCAGGATGAGTCTACCTCCAAGGAACTTACTGTTTAGCTAATAATAAATGAAGTTGGGTGAAGAGAATTCTGGGCTATTTCACAAGAAATATTTATTTTCGTTCCAAATTGGATAGCAAACTGATTCCTTTTCATAAGAAACCACGTAGCAAAAATAACTTAAGGATGACACACTTTATACCAGCTGTACCTCAGTCCCAAGCACTCCATGGACTTCACTGTGCTGACTGAGTTAGACAGCCCCATTACCTGTGCTCTTCCACAGCACAGCAGGCCACCCTGCCAGAGGCCCATTTGTCTCCTCTTGGGGAGGACACTGTGGAGTTCTAGCTGCATTGGCACCTCAGCCAGTGTGACGCTAAGCAGGTCCCGACAAGAATAATCTTTAGCTTTGACTCTGACAATTAAGAGTGTTTCTTAGTTGACTTGTTTTGTCAGGGCCGGAGCTGTAGTGACAACATAAGGTTAGAGCTTTAATCAGACTAGAATGAGGGTCTAACATATTTTGATATGCATCAGCTCCTAAATGTACCCCGAAATCTTATGAGTTCCTGGCCAGTCCTGGAGATACTATGTATACATGTGGGAGAATTCTCCTTTAATGGACCGTATTTTTGAGTTTGCTGACTGGCTGTTGGTTAGGTGGGAGGTGAGATGAAAGAAAATGATTTTACACAGGAACTCATCTCTAGTGTTAAAAATAGGCAAGGGAATCATATGATTGATACTCATATGCTGTCCTAAGCCATGTTGCTCTGGAAGGATTTGATGTTAACGTAGCATGTGGACGGAGAGAGACTAGGAGCAGCTAGTCCTCTGACACTCCCTGGGATCACACCCCTCATGCAGCGAGTGGGAGAAACCATGACAGCAGCCACCTTGGCTTCTCCTGCCTTGACCTTCCCCAGACTCCAGAGGTGAGGGGTGAGAAGTCAGTTCTTTACCTTCTCCTCTGTCTTCAGTCTGCTGCTCTCGACTGCTTCTGCTCTTCCAAGGCCAATGTATCATTCGCTGATAGTCTTTTCCTGTACAGGAGAGAGCTGGAACTGAAACCTGTAGAAAAGTATGAGGAGCTAGAGCTGGCAGGGCCAAGACAATGCAAAAACGGGCCATCTCTCGGTAAATGAGTCGCTAGCTGTATCCACATCTACTTGGTCAGGACCTCAGCAGGATGTTGTGTGGGTTGACCCTGTGGTATGTGACTCCAGGCCCAGTGGGCCATGTGTTTGCCATCCTTGGCAGCATTTTACAGTGGGTCGAGGGTGACAAAAATTTGTGTTGCTTAAGAACAGATGTATACTTTGGCTGTGTTCAAATCCATAGCTTTGCAGAAGTACTCTAGAATCTAGTGGTTTCCAGTGGTTTTTGCCTTTCTCTAGGAAATCCATTTAGTATCTGGATTCTTCTCCCACCCAACTATGTATGCACCAGGCCAAAAACTGCCTCAGAATATCAGTAAACACAAATATAAATGGTTTGAACCAGAGTTTTAATTTGAGGCAAGAGGGGTTGGTTGCTAGACCAGTCCTGTATTGCTTAGGATTTTCATATCAGAAATCCAGGAAACAGTATCTCCTCTGGGGATTTTCAGGGTTAATCCTGGTGAGATGTGCCTGGTAGAAGAATTTAGACATGGCTTGGGGAGACTGAAGTACAGAGAGGTGGCAACACACTCTACCCTTTGTTAAAATCCAAATTCCTAAGCAATACCTTATATTCTGTGTCCACTGTACTTGTCTGTTTTCTACAGCATGTATCCTGAATCTCAAGCATCTAATCATGCCTGGTATATAACAGATACTTGCCATGTGTGGTATTGAATGTTATAATTAATTTCTAAAGGGATAGGCATTTAGAGTTTTGAATTACTTATGAAACTTTACAATAATCTACAGCTTGATTCACCTCTAGATGGGTAGGATGCTCTGTGTGAACCCCTGTCTCCTAGGGTCTGGGCAGACAGGTCTGTATGCATGAGCTCTTTCTATAGGTATCCTTAGCTTTTGACTGATGTTGAGTGATTAGCCTCATTCAGGGTAACTTTAAACTTATATCAGTGAAGGAGTGCTCCCTAGGCAAGACGGTATGCTATGTTGTCCTTTTGGAGAGAATGGAAGAGCTGTTACTGTTATACACTTATTGTTCCTTGGCCTCTGTTTAGAGTTATCAGCTGAGGTTGGTTTGTTTGGTTGGTTGATCTAGCTTTTGTTTTATGACTTTTTAAGACAGAGTCTCACTCTACTTGTAGCCTAGCCTGGCTTGGGACTCACAATCCTCATGCCTTGCTTTTTGAGTCTTAGGAGTACAGGCATTTAACAGCATACCCGGGTATCAGTTGAGTTTTAAAAGAGTCAGCATTTGATCATAAAAGCATTTCCTTATCTCAAGAGGGCTGCTTGTTTGAATTTTGAAAACAGAAACATGGATGTCGTTTTTGAAGAGTTAAACTAAAAGCATAGTAATGTGTGTGTTATATGTATGTGTTCATGTGCATTCTGCATGATGGTGCCTAAGCATATGGAGAGTAGTGATCATTGTAGGTGCCTCCTCAATACTCTTCCACTTCTGGTTTTGAGACAGGGTCTCTACTGAACATGTGGTAGTCACTGATTGGTTAAGTTGGCTGGCCAATGAACTCCAAGTATTTACCTGTCTTCATGCCTCCCCCAACTCCCACCATGGGGGTCACAGATGCTGTCTACCACTTAAGATATGTAGGTAGTGGGGATCTGAACTCAGATTGGATGCTTGCCAACTGAGTCATTTCCCCAGCCCCCACAGTACATCTGGAATAGAGTAAACCTGCATTTCTCTTTAGCCATTATTAACTATCACTGAGCTGCTAGGCCCTAACCTGAACCAAACCAAGGACTGTCTAGCCAGTCACTTCAACTCACTCACTCATGTTTAACATGTTCAAAATACATTCGTGTTCATATATTTTTAGAATACTCGAATACAGTGCTCATAACAGCATCATTCACATCAGCAAAAGGTAAAATATGCAACAACAGAAGATGAAGAAAAAGCATGGAACACATACATAATAGAATTTATGCACACACTAGAATACTGCCCCACTTTGAAAAGGAGGGAACAGGGCGGCTGGTAGCTGGAGTATAGACTATGAAAGGCTCTGGGTTTGATACCTAGTAAAACACACACACACACACACACACACACACACACACACAAACCAGAAGGATGGTAGGATAGGGTTCTGTTATACTACAACATTGATGAACCTTGAGCACATTCTGCTAAGTAAAATAAATGAGACACAAAAAAGACAAATAGTATGATTCATTTTCTATGAGATTCCAAGAGACAGAGAGTAGAACAGTGATTATCAGGGGTTGAGGGTATAGGAGTTAATTGCTTAATAAATACGTATAGTTTCCATTTTAGAATTAGATGTAAATGGTGGAGATGAAAGCATAATAAAATGAATGAACTTAATGCCACTAGACTCATGTTTTCTCACAGTAAGAAAAATTTGGAGACATATATATGTATATATGTAATTTCCCTCTGAAAATTCCATGCTTGTTATATATTTACAACTGTTTCTAATGTATTGGTAGCACTTCAAGATCATAGGAGGAAAAAAACTATCTGTTGAAAAATTCTGTTGGTGAATCTGTAATAGAGGGTTATGAATCTACCTACCTACCTTTCTGTTTGTCTGTCTGACCTTGAAAAGGGAATAACCAACCATAATGGAAATATATGAATGTCATTACTAGAGTGTGCCTACGGTAGCCAGCTCCCAAGATAGCCCCCAATGGTCCTTACCACCTAGTATTCAGGGTTGATTTGTGGGATCAGTGGGATCTGGCAGAAATGATGGTATGTCACTTCCAAGATTAGATTATAGATGATAAATTGGCTTCTGCCTTGGTGTCTGTCTGTTCCTTGTCTCCCTTTATGAACAGCAGCCCTGTAGAGACCCCTATAGGGAAAACAGAGACCACTAGCCAACAACTGTGTTAGTGAACTTGGAAATTGATCGTTTTGATTACAGCTTCTTGACAGACACTGACCCATATCACCCAGCTAGGACACTGCTGAATCTCTAACTTACAGAACTACTATTTTAAGCCTTTGTAGTAACTGGGCATGTGGCAGTAGTTAACACAGATCTTTATGTATTTATTTAGACTGCAGTGTTCTGCCTGCATGTATGCTTGCAGGCCAGAAGAGGGCACCAGATGTCATTATAGATGGTTGTGAGTCACCATGTGGTTGCTGGGAATTTGTGACTCTGTGATGCTGGTAAGAGATAGGGCTAGAGAGGGGAGTAAAGCTTAGAACAGTGCACAGCATGTATGTGGCTGGGTAGGCCCAGCACTTAGAGGCTCTGGCTGGGTCTTCTAGGTCTTTAGAGGAAATGGGCATGGGCTGTCAGTGCGTACTCACAGAAGGTTGCTACTGCAGTGATTTACCACTGACTACATTTGGAACAATAAACATGTGAGAGCACCCACCACATGCCAAAAGGATGTTGGGTGCAGTAGGGACATAGAGACGAGGAAAAAGTGACAGGTCCTGCTGTGAAGGAACACAGATTCTTGTGCAGGCAAGAGCCACGGATGTTCCTGTTCACCAAAGAGAACTACAGGCTGGAGCAGACCCAGCTGGGGTGATTAGGGAAAGCTTATATAGAAGTAGCATCCCAGATAGGCCCCTCAGGAGGCAGAATTGGAGTATATGTCCTGTGACCCAACAGAGCCCCCATTTCTAACATCTGCTCACAAACTGTGTTTATCCATTTCTGCTCAAATAGAAGTTTCTTGAGCCTGGGTGTAGGTCTTATGCAGTGCTCTGGCACCAGTTCAGTGCTCATTGTAGGTCCTTGGTAGAAGATCTGATCAGTATGGGAGGCAGGGAGGGAGGGAGGGAGGGAGGGAGGGAGGGAGGGAGGGAGGGAGGGAGGGTGTGTGATGGGTGATAACACTGAAGACATCACTTAGGACCAAACTGTAAAGGGTTTCCACTTTGCAACAAGTAAAATCCGAATCTGGGGTAGTAGCCACATAGTACCTGACCTTGAGGACTGGCACTGCCCTATACCCAAATTCACATCAGATAAGGACTGGAGCAGGAGAGTCTAGGGCAGTTGAGTATCTCCGAGAGAAGCTCCTGGAAGCAGCCTCAGCTCAGAATGAAGAGGAGATGCTGGAAGATTACACTCAGGGAACTCTGGTCTCCTCCCACTAGAAGCAGAGCTTGCCACAGCAAACTCAGCTTGGCACATGGGCATTCAGGCTTAGAAAGTCACGAATTTTCTAAAGTTTAAGAGCTTCCAGGGAATGGAGAGATGGCTCAGTGGTTAACATTAGCTGCTCTTCTAGACAGAGGACATGAGCTCCATTTCCAGCACCCACATGGAGGCTTTCACCTATCTGTATTCCAGCTCTAAGTTATTTGACACCCTCACACAGACACACATGCAGGTAGAATACCAATGCACATAAAATAAAAATAAATAAATCTTTTTTAAAGGAGCTTTTATTGTAGGGATCTTTAAATATGTTCCCTGGCAGTAGCTACCACATCCTTAATTTTCATGTAAAGTAAACAAGTTAAATTTGAATTCCCATAAACAAACACTTCCTTCTCGTGGTGTTCAGCATTCAGTAGATATGTCTTCCTGCCCTGCCTTAATTGCACTTGTTGGAAGGAAATGAATAGGGGGGCGGCATTGGGGCTTACCATGTAAATGTACCAATACATTTTTTAGCAAAATTCCAGGCATCTTTTGACTTTAGGAGTGGATTTGTGCTTCAGTTTAATTATCAGGGTACCCAGCATTCTGAAAAATTTCAGAGTCAGCTAATAAAGCCATTTGGGGGGCCCGGAAAAGCAGGGCCATTTCCTCCCTCCTCCCTAGGCCTCCATCTAGCCTGTCCTCAGTTTTGGTCCAGGATTGCAGCACACTTCTGTCATCAAAATTGGCCCAAAACAGAGAACTCTGAGAGTTTAAATAAAGTTTCAAGTGGTCAAGGAATGCAGCAAGACTGACCCACTTGAACCTCACAGGTTGTCAGAGCTGAGCTGTGTTTATATTGGGAAAGGTGTGCAACCAGCTCCTTGTGTAAAATGCGCCTAAAATAGACATGGAGATTGGCTGTGTCATGCTGTGACTCAGTGTGCCTTTATCCTACAGTGAGTTAGTGCCAACAAAAAGGAGGAAATAACACAGTATGACCATGCTCTTTACAGGAAATTGGTGGGGCAGGAAAACCTGGACAGGGCTCCTGTGTAACTTAGTGACCCCCTGATTTCCTCACTAAGTACCTGGCTGCAAGATGGACTGGTGACAGTCCTATGGGAGTGGGCTTAAAATAATACACTCAGGACATTTAGCAGAGCCTTATTTGGCAGGTGAGCACTCACCCAAATGAGAACTACCTGCAGGATGTGCCTTGTTCTGGTTGGGGAACATAGGAAGTTCGCATGAATATGCACATGCCATAAATGAGACAGGGTTCTATCTTCTGAAGAATTCTAGCCCATCTTAACCTGAAGTTTGGTTTTTTGTTGTTGTTGCTTTTTTGTTTTGTTTTTAAATCACTTGCTATATTTAAGCCATTCTGGTTACCACCACTAATCACTCTTGTTCCTGGGGACATTAAACGCTCATATCTGTCAAACTCTGTAGTTTTCAAAACACCTCTAGCAGCCCCTTATAAAATGACATCCCTTTAGAACTCAATAAGGAAGGGACCAAAGTCTGCACAAGAAAATCAGTGACGGGCCAGGAGTGTTGGATAGCTCTCCCTATCGAGACCCATGCCTTGCTTGGGCTGTGTGGGTAATACTGGGGCCTGGGTGGAAACCAGGATCCATGTGTGAAGTAGCCATGGGCTGGGGTAGAGCAGGGCAGCAGCCTGGCAGCCTATAAGAGACATTGCTGGGGCTGCAGCCCCGAGAGCTTTCAAAATGAAGGCCTACAAAGTTCAGATTGATGGTTTTGTAGGGAGGAGCGCTTCTGGAGATTGGTTTACCTTCGAAAATTCTAGATTCATCTTTGCTTTCAATCTACTTTTCCAGTAGACTTTGTTCCCTGGGGTTCTAATGTCCATGTCAAAATGATTCTTGATAAAAGCACCAGAGATGTTAAATATTTATTTTAAGTTAACTGTTCTGCTTCTGAGAGGGTAAAACACAAATGTGTTTTCATGCAGAGCCTTTCACTAGTCAGCTTAAGCTTCCTTGAGCTTTTTTCTTTGGCACCGCAGCAGCCGGCTAACAAACTACATTCCTGAGATGAGCTGACAAGAGTGCAGAAATGAAGAAATAAACAAAAAGCTATGTTAATTTCAAGCTTCACTAAGAATACAAAAAGCAATATTAACAGTTGCTGAATGACAAATAATGAAATGGCTGGAAATTTTTAATGCTTCTAGCAAGCTTTTATAATATTTCATGGAATTTTCTCCCTGTCAGGTATAGCACTTTTACAGCCAGCAGTGTGTTATACAGGTAGTTTAGTAGGTTATTTAATTTAAAGATTGGTGTATCTAAGCATATAGGTGTATCTGTACTACAATTCTTTAACCCCATTCACATGTCCTCCATATGCTAGAAATAACCCTATCTTCTTAGCCTAAAATCTTCATAGTTGTTTGTCCATTAAATAAAAGTCATTTTATCAAGCTTGAAAGATGGTCACAATGTTGCCATGTTGTTGTTACTATTGATTAACAAATACATATTAAAGCACACACACACACACATATATATATATATGCTTATCTGCCCTAATATCCTAATGTAGTATTTTACACATTAAGAAATAGTAAGGTTCTAAAATGTACACTATTAATTGATACATGTATCAGTAGGGCATGGTTAATTTAAATTTCAGTTCAGTGTAGCACATGTATTTAGAGTATGCAGTGTACAAGGAATTATGGGAGCTATTTTCTGACACCTCACTGCTCACAAGGGCCCTTTCTTCCTAGTGTTTGTAGAGAGAAGGAACAATGGCGGCTAAAAGGAAGGGGAACTCAGCTTCAGGTACTGGTCACTCTGCCTCTGATATAATGCCCATTATATATCTGGCATTCACTCTATGGACCCACATTAGTAAGTACTTAGCAGACAGTAGGCCATTGATAAGTATCTATTGAAGGGCAGCTGGACAAACAGGAAGATGGAATGGGTGTTGAGTTCTGATGAGAGTCAGTAATCATAATGAAGACTGCTTATGGTTACAAAGCAGGAAGTGGGCAGCTCAGGGAATTGACATAGTTGAGCCTGGAATTCCATGCCAGGGAATGGGAAGTAAAGTATAGCCTGTTTAATGGCCATATCCATTCCTTTATCTGCTGTCTCTGGTGCCGTTTTTGGTGGTGATGGGGTAGAGTTGGCATGGCTAGCTTCAAATTTAGTCTTCTTCCTAGGCTTCTTTAAGACCTTTGTGCTTTGTAGGCAGAGATGACTAGTTGGCCACAGAAAGGAACTGCACATATACAGCCTGCTTAGCTGAACTTTTTATTACTTTCCAGAGTTTACTAGATTCTGCTGTAGAGCAATAGCGCAAAGATGAGTGCAGTTAAATGCCTTAGGGCCATGTTCTAAAGCAAGAGTGCCTATTCAGTGCTCCTTTGACCAGGGACTGGCCTCATGGGAAGTGTATCTGGTTTGGGAAAACTGGTGTGGGAGTATTGACTAGGATGGGGCTGTGGGGAAGGGCCTGGATATAGGAAACCTCTGGAAAGGATATTTCAGCCATCAGTTGAACACAGAATATCCCTTGAATCTTGTGTGTCCCAGCTCACAGTGTAACCGCTCATGTCACCACACAGGCGTCTGCTTGAAAGCTCTTTCTCACACTCTTGTGGTCTTTGCACAGTCAGTGCTTGCACACAAGTCCAGATTCCTGCAACCACAGAAAAGCCAGGTGCACTTGGGATTGCAGAGACAGGTGAATCCCTAGGGCTTTCTGGCCAGCGTGGTTGGCTTTATCATTGAGCTTCAGGTTCACTGAAGAGATCCTGTTCCAGAAAATAAGGCAGGAAGGAATAGAGGAAGACATCCAGTATAAACCTCCAGTTCCCACGTGCATGCTTTTACACGCATGTACCCCGCCCCCAAAAAATAAAAGGTTAAAGAGAAAAGCACAAACCAGGCATCTGATTCCCTGCAGTAGTTGTTTGAAATCTGACCTCAGTGGGCCAAGAAAAGAGCTTCTCCAACAGGTCTGAGTATCCAAAGACCTAAGGCAGAGAAAGACCCAATGAAACTATAAATTGCCTACTAAATTTAGTTATTGGCATCATTATTATTATCTGTATGATCCTTGGATAAATGTAATCTTAACTTCTCTACTGCATTTATGCTTAAGATCACCAAGCCAGGGGCTGGAGAGATGGCTCAGAGGTTACGAGCACTGACTGCTCTTCCAGAGGTCCTGAGTTCAATTCCCAGCAACCACATGGTGACTCACAACCATCTACAATTCAATCTGATACATGCCCTCTTCTGGCATGTAGACAAACTGTATATGTAATAAATAAATCTTTAAAAAAAAAAGATCACCAAGCCAAAAGTCAGCATGTTTTTTAGTTCAGCTTGGCAGCTTGCTGGACACAACAGAAATTTGAAAAAGTCAGACTTCTTAAACTCCCTACCACATTGGTGGCCCCGCACGTGGAAGGTCCCACATGAAGCAGACCCACTTGGTAACAGATAAACCCAGCCACAGGGACCCTCACACAGGTAGCTTGTGCTAGACCTCAGCCTCCAGGAACTTCCTCAAGCCTTGGTCTTCTCTTACAAAAGGAGTGGAAGGTGACAGAGAAGCTGGGGAGTAGGGGTGGGCAACAGGTTGGAAGTGCTGGGGGCAGACAGACTTTTCCCAGGAAACCGGCTGACTGTAAGGGAGAAGGAATGGACAGAGTGTATGAGATGAGACATTATTGCCAGTGTCACAGCCTGCCACCATGACAGGTCATGCTATCTGTCAACTCCTCGAGTTCACAGCCATCATCTTTCTGTGCATAGCGTGTGTTCCTTTCCCCACGGGCTCTGTGACTTAGGGACTTCTTCTCCACCCCCTCTTTTCCAGGAAAAAAAAAGTTTTAAACCCCTTTTAAGGCACCACTGTTTTAGCCACTGGGACTTACTGTTCTAACAAACAGATTGCTATTAACGTAATTGTCTTAATAACTGGAACAGTGGTCAATATTACTTGCTTGTATGCTTTGTTCCAGCATGATTTGCAAACATATTGAGTAAGTTACAGAACACTTAATCATACCATGACAACAGTGAAAGTGTAAATTTTTTATAATTTGAATTAAAAAATGGGTGGTCAAGTAGAATACAATCCACAGTGTTAAGTAAATTGTGGTTATGATTCATTGATCTTAATCATCAAAGTTAATAAAAATGTTACTTTTAGTATCTTTTGAAATCCTCCCATTCTGAAGTCCTCTAAATTGACTTTTTCTTTTTTGCAGTAGTTCTTAGTTGATATATTTAGAATTACTATGGTTTTTTAAAAAAATGTATTAATTTTTTTTACATTCCAGTCCCAGTTCCCCCTCCCTCCTCCCCTCCCCTCCCTTCATTCCCATCCCTCTACTAAGTCTACACTATCATCTCGTTGAGACAGGACCAAGAAACCTCTCCACCCCACACACCCTGTGTCTAGGCTGAGCAAGGTATCTCTCCATACAGAATGGGCTCCACTAAGTCAGTTTGTACATTAGAGTTAGATCATGGACCCACTGCCAGTGGCCTCATATATTGTTCCAGTCACACCATTGTCACCTATATTAAGGGAGTCTAGTTTGGTCTTATGCAGGTTCCCCATTTGTCAGACCAGAGTCAGTGATCTCTCACTAGCTCAGGTCAACTGTTTCCATGGGTTTCCCCATCATGGTCTTGACTCCTTTGTTCATATAATTGTTCCTCCCTCACGTGGATTGTACTCCAGGAGCTTGGCCCATTGGTTAGTTGTGGGTTTCTGCAACTGCTTCCACCTGTTTCTGGAAGAGGGTTCTAGCTTTTTTGGGGTTGTGAATTGTAGCTGGGTATCTTTTGCTTTATGTCTGGTATCCACTTATGAGTGAGTACATAGTAGATTTGTCTTTCTGCTTTTGGGTTACCTCACTCAGGATGGTTTTTTCTAGTTCTGTCCATTTGCCTGTAAATTTTAGGATGTCATTGTTTCTTACCACTGAGTAGTACTCTATTGTGTAAATATACCACATTTTCTTTATCCATTCTTCAGTAAAGGGGCATCTAGGCTGTTTCCAAGATCTGGCTATTACGAATAAAGTTGCTGTGAACATAGTTGAGCAAATGCCCTTGTGGTGTGAATGTGCCTCCTTTGCAGGGTCTTGAAGTAGATGGATCCTTAGTTTTATGAGGAACGGCCACACTGGTTTCTCCAGTGGCTGTACAAGTTTGCACTCCCACCAGCAATGGAGGAGTGTTCCCCCTTTCTCCACATCCTCTCCAGCATAAGCTGTCATTGGTGTTTTGATCTTAGCCATTCTGATTGGTGTAAGATGGAATCTCAGAGTGGGTTTGATTTGCATTTCCCTGATGACTAAGGATGTTGAGCATTTCCTTAAGTATCTTTCTGTCATTTAAGACTGTTCTGTTGAGAAATCTCTGTTTAGATCTGTACCCCATTTTTAATTGGATTAATTGTTAGTTTGATGTCTAGTTTGAGTTCTTTGTATATTTTGGACATCAGCCCTCTGTCAGATGTGGGGTTGATGAAGATCTTTTCCCATTCTGTAGGGAGCCCTTTTGTCTTGTTGGCCATATTCTTTGCTTTACAGAAGCCTCTCAGTCTCAGGAGGTCCCATTTATTAATTGTTGCTCTCAGTGTCTGTGCTACTGGTGTTCTATTTAGGAAGTGGCCTCCTGTGCCTATGTATTCAAATGTATTTCCCACTTTCTCTTCTGTGAGGTTCAGTGGGGATTCATTTATATTGAGATCTTTGATCCATTTGTACTTGAGTTTTGTGCAAGGCGATAGATATGGATCTATTTGTATTCTTCTACATGTTGACAGCCAATTTTATCAGCACCATTTGTTGAATATGTTTTCTTTTTTCCATTTTATATTTTTAGTTTCTTTGTCAAAAATTAGGTGTTTATAGGTGTGTGGGTTGGTATTGGGGTCTTCAATTCGATTCCATTGATCCACCTGTCTGTTTTTATGCCAATACCAAGCTGTTTTCATTACTATAGCTCCATAGTAAAGCTTGATTTCATGGATGGTAATGCCCCCGGATAAACCTTTATTGTACAGGATTGTTTTGGCTAGTCTAGAATTTCTCCAGTTTTTATAATCTTGACAGGCTTTTCAAATTCAAGATATTTTATAATTTCTTGCCAACCTAAGTAAAAGTATCATTTGATTTTTAGATTAGTAAGCCAGGGATCAAGTCTGTCAATGCTTAAGTGTTGCAAAGTG
Organism: Mesocricetus auratus; assembly: GCF_017639785.1. Classification (NCBI taxonomy): domain Eukaryota; kingdom Metazoa; phylum Chordata; class Mammalia; order Rodentia; family Cricetidae; genus Mesocricetus; species Mesocricetus auratus. Next base: position 2,038,636 of record NW_024429200.1, read on the forward strand.
GAATGTAGATTCCATGAGGGTAAAAATATTAGACTTCTTACTCTCTGTGTCATGTATAGTACATACCACACATCATGTTCACTAGAGAAATCTTGACTAAGTGAATGAATGGATAAACTATAGGAACAAACTAAAAGAAGTTAATCCAGGGGCCAGTGAGACGGCTCAGTAGGCAAAGGTTGCCACCCTGGGACCCACATAGTGAAAGAAGAGAACTGACATATATGTAAGCTATCGCCTCACATTTGCACTGTAGCGTGTGGGCACCTCTGCTTTTGCATGTTTACACACACACACATACACACATACAATTTAACTAAAATTTAAGTAAATGAATAAAAGCTATACCAGTATACAATAAACTCCAGATGTGTTTTTAAAGCAGAACTACAAAGAGTACACAAGAAGCAATAACTAGTAGATCTTTGTGTTCCCATCTGAATGATAACAGTCCATGCCTAGGTTTTGCTAATGATTCTTTCCAATAAATGCACTGGTCACTTCATTAAAACTTTATTCTCAGCTAAAGTCCTGGAATAGGGTCTAAACTATTCCAATCACAAATCATATAGTTTTTAATCAGCTTTAATTTTCTGATCTGCATACAACAGTATTTACAGAGGCTAAAGATCAGTGCAGGAAAAACTCTATTGTTTGCGAAATTGCCGTGTTAGTTCTGTTAAAGTAAATATATAAATAGAGAATTCATCAGTGATGTTTTCTGTAAATCTGCCTGTGGTATAATTACTATTTTAAATTTTCTGATTCTTACTTTATATTCTTATTTTACTGTTTGACATGCCAGTTTCTGTTTGCTGGGTTCCTGTTGCAATGCTTTGTCTTCAACTATTATAAAAATATCTTAATGTTCTTTCTATAGCAAATCTCTCTTTTAGTTCTTTGTTTCAAATTGTGGCTTTTAAAGGTTTTGTTTTTCAAGTTGTTCTCAGAACTAGAAGATACTAAACTCAACTCTGGTTGGTTTTGTTTGTTTTTTTGAGACAGGGTTTCTCTATACAGGCCTGGCTGTCCTGGTACTCTCTGTAGCACAGGCTGGCCTCAAAGTCTCAGAGGTCCACCTTCCTCTGCCTCCTGAGTGCTGGGATTAAACATGTGCCACCACTACCCAGTGACAATTCTGTTTTGGATATCAAGAATACAGATGTGGCCACCAGATGCTCCTTGCTGCAGGCACTAGGAATGGTCAGTAATTGCTTGATAGTTCTTGCGCTTCACAAATAGCTGGGCAGAGAGCATCCATGTTCTTAACTCAGAGTGCACAGGTCTCCATCCTTTCTGAGGCTGAAATCTCAAGCCAGTAGTGATAGAGGGAAATGTTCAGCCTTTGTCGTGTCGGTTCTCACTTGCCCCCCAATGTCTGAAGGCGATATAAGAGTCGCTTCAACCAACCCTTTTGTACGCTGTACGTCTAGTAAAGAGTAAAGCTAGCCTGCTCATCGTGCTCCACTTTGCTGCCTTGGCATCTCCATAAGTAAAACGTAAGAAGGTGGGTGATAGGGGAAGGAGATGAAACTGTTCTTTTTAGATCCAGCTGTAGGTGTTCTTGTGCTTGGATTTCCTGCTGACCTCACGTCTGTGATTGTCATCAGTGGCTCTTTATATTTAATCAAGTCCTCTAACAAACAGCAGCATGTGTCAGGTGTGTGTGTGTGTGTGCGCGTGTAAATACATTTGATTGTGCTAGGCTTCAGTACTTTTTGTTGTGTCACTTACTTTGCCTGACTGTGACAGTATTATTGTAATGAAACAGTGCTAAGGGACTAGGAATTTCCCTGTGCATTTATGTGCTCTCTGGTCAGTCCTCTTGTTTGCCAGACATCACCCACATAATAAAACATGCTCAACAGATAATTTTTATAGAACTTATTTCAATCTCATTTTCCCACTCACAAATGAGTCTTTAAAGGCTATATTTAAGTTGTTTTTAAAGATTTCTTAGTGTACAAAAGAAGAATGGTCTTACTAAATGTCACCTCTGTCTTTAATTATGTGCAGTCACAACGTGCTTATTTCCTTGGTTTATCTCCCCTGTCAGAGCACCTCTCTGAATGAGAGAGCATGGCTTCTGTTATGTCATCCTTTGAAATGACTCAAGAGTGGGCTGCATACAGCAACCCTTTGACCAAGAGGGTTGAGCTTAGCTTCTAGGTATGAGGAGGGTTCGATGATCTTTCTAGAAAGGTCACTTTCTACTGGGAATGATAAACTGAGATTTTAGTTGTTAGCTCCAGAGATTAACTCAGAGGAAGAGTTGTTTAAAACCACGTCATTGGTTTTGTTGTTTTTGATAGGAAAACTGAACTGACACTTCAGTAAATTGACTGCATTATATAAGGCACAGGTTGAAGTAATCCAGTAACATGAATTCTTCTGTGGTTATTTGATTGTTTTCAAAATGTCTTTGACATTTGAAAGGCACATAGACAAAGGCCAACCCTGTAAGTGGTTATGTTTAGAGAGGTAAAATAAAATTCCATTCATTGGCCTTTTTACTTTAACCATCTGAATCCAAAGCAGGATTTGGTTTCAAATAAATAGAATAATCAACATATAGTTTTATCCTTTTAAAAAAGATTTCATTGTGTATATTTATTGTGCATGGTGCTGTATTAAAATATATAGTTTAATATTAGTACCACTCAGTTATAGAAGTTTTGAATAGTATTTATAACTTTTCATCACAAAACAAATATTAAACTCTAATAGAAGTTATTTCATTTGTTAATGTCTTCTAATCAATCTTAAGGGATTTAACAGTACTTGAAGTAAAAGATATCTCACATGATGGGACAGACTTAGTAGACCTCCTAGGGGAGGCTTTACCCTCTCCAAAGAGCATATGGGAGGTAGGGGAGTGGGGGGAACAAGAGGAGAGGAGGGAGGGGGAGCTGGGATTAGAATGTAAAAAATAAATTAAAAGAAAAAAAGATGTCTCACTAGACACCCAGTTAAATGAAAACTAATTCATGATTGTTTTCTACAGCACTCCACATTAACCAAACTTCTTTGATTTGTATAGAGGCTATCTATTGTTGCTTGATACTGTTGATTCTAATTAATATATATCATTTGTTCATAGTCTCTTCACTTCACCTAAAAGACAATGCCCAGTAAAATAAAGTAGGCCACTACTTGCTATCAGTGAAACTAGTTTGTTCTAGGGTATGAGGAAGTTAACCAATATGTTTTCCAAGTCTCAGGAGGCCTAAAACTATGGTGGCTGAGGTTAAAGAATAGCCTAGCATCCCAGTTCACTTTAAACTCAGTTTTTGTTTATTTTGTTTTGTCCTGTTTCTCATTTTGACCTTTTCCCTGAAGAAAGGAGAACTAAAAAATAGAAATAATTGTTCTTCATGGATACCAGTAAATTACTGTAAAAATGTCAATCTACAAAAATATGCTTACCAAAACATCTTTTCCTAGAAATGATTTTATTGTTGTTGTTTTGGTTTGGTTTGGTTTTTCAACAGAGGGTTTCTTTGTGTAACAGTCCTGGCACTCACTCTGTAGATCAGGCTGGCCTTGAACTCACAGAGATCTGCCAAGCCTCTGCCTCCCAAGTACTGGGATTAAAGGCATGAGCCACCATAGCCCGGCTTTTAGATAATATTTTTATTGTATGTGATTACTAGTCCTTCTAGAAACTGGCTTCTGGTTACCAAGAATCATTGCCCATCTCCAGAGCCTATTGCATAATGCTATACTGAAGCACCATCTGGACAGCTTGATGTTTTACACACACACACACACACACACACACACACACACACACACACACACACACACACTTTTTACTGATTCTGAAGAGCTTACAGTTGGAAACAGAAGACTAAACAAGTGAAGACCATCTGCAAAGCTCCAGGTGAACATGTCACACCGTAGACATTCACAGTGAACAAACAACATGCTGAGTGGGGGTCTTCATCAAAACATCATGTGGGTCAGGTTAGCTAAGCGGGTGGCCCAGGAAGAAAGGAAAGTTAACCCCTGGGTATTTGAAGGGGGTGGATTTGAACATATGAGGAGGACACTTGCAGTTTTGGGTAAGTCAGTACTGGAATCAAAATCTCTCTTAAAGAGAGTAAGAGATAGCTTATTCTGGAGCCCTTTTGAGTGACCATGGCCTGGGAACACAGATTTTGGTTACCTCAAATTCATGTTCCAATGTGGAAGCAGTTTCAGGAAGTTTTAGTTTTACAGAACAAAGAAGATTATACATAAATTAATGCAAGTTTAAAATTCATTGGTGGCTACATCAGAGAGGTGGTTATGTCAAGATAGAAGAGACTTTTCTGTAGATCTCGCATGTTATCTGATGACAGTCTTAGCTTTTGAATTGGTGGAAGCCAATGATCTACTAAGTTAATAGATTCCAAAGTTTTTTGTTAGTCACAAGATGTTAGTTCAGACATAGAGGCAAGGAATGGCTGTTCTAGAGGGCTAGAATTAGCACAAGATAAAGTAATTAACTTCTGAACCTGCAACATTCCCATTTTTCCACAGTACTGAAACTCTAATTAGTCAATCAGTCTATGCAAATACAACTTCTTTCCAGGAGTGGGTAGGGGATGGATGGATGGATGGATGGATGGATGGATGGATGGATGGATGGATGGATGGATGAGTAGACAGGAAGTGTGAGGCCAGCCTGGAGACATGGGTCAATGCATGCACAGCTACGGCATTAGCTAAGAAAATGGGGGAGATACTGTAAATTCAGATATTTCACATTGAAGAAACCTGCAGGGTTTTGTCTTTAAAAGTTTTAGGCCAAGTATGGTGCACACCTGGAATCCTAGTAATCCCAGCATTTAGTAGTCAGAAGGGCAGGAGTTCAAAGACAGATACACAAAGAATTAAAGACACATAGGTAAGTAGACTCTGTGGGGAGGCACCAAAGTTGGAAAGAAAGCACTGGATGTGAGATAAGGTAGGAGCCAGAGGCATTTTTAAGTCTTTGTTAACAATGGTATCGAAGAAAGACCGTCAAGGGGCCATTTGTGACAAGATCAGAGGGGGATTCTGAGCTGCTTATATTGTTACTTTGTGGATATTTATTAGGATACCTATGCATCCTAGAATTAGGGAGTAGTTAGGACTCAAGGTTAACTTTTTCAGTCATTTGTGCTTTGAACAAAGGAAAAAGTGGTCAAAAATCAAGGGTTACTTAAGCAAATGGTAGAGAGAGCAAAGGCAACAGAAATTTAGGACTACAGTATAACTGGAGATTACTGAGCAGAGACTAGCAGAGGTGTAGCTCTTGTACCCTCTAAAGAAAAGTACTGCACAGCAGGGAAAATGGAAGCCATGTTGTAATAATAAAGGTGGAGTGTTTGTGCCTCTCAACATGCCACGACTAGCCCCAAACTAAAGGGCTCTGGTAGAGCTGGGACCCTCTGGGTTGAGGGAGGGCGAGCTGGGGTGAGACTCTAGCATCTGTGTGCTTTGGTCTTCTCATTTGCTGTTTCCCTTTGGTAACTGGGTGGGGCTCTCCTGCTCATGCTCATACCATGTCCCTATCTCCTGCCAAGATCTGAGGCCCATGAGCTTCTCTGTCACTGGATCTGCCAAGGAAACTCGGCTGTCTTCTGTTCCTTAGAATAGTTTTTCCTTATCTCATGTCATGTTTAGCTAGCCTTCTGTAGAAGGTGCCTCCCACACCATTCTTAGCACTATCTAAAAGGACTGTGAACAGCTAATGAATTCAGTCAGAGAAAGGGGATTTGGAAACACCTGGCTGCTGAGAAAAAATGATTGTAGGTATGAGGTCCAACCCACGGATATAAGAAGGTCCTGCAGGCCATATGACAATAACATCCCAATGATGGAGCCTTGGGTTAACCCCAGATGAACAAGTCTCTTCTCTATACCACCTGGGCAGAGGACAAACTTCCTTTTTTTTTGTTGTTGTTGTTTGTTTTGTTTTTGTTTTTTTCGAAACAGGGTTTCTCTGTGGCTTTGGTGGTTGTCCTGGAACTAACTCTTATAGACCAGGCTGGTCTAGAACTCACAGAGATCCTCCTGCCTCTGCTGGGATTAAAGGCGTGCACCACCGCCCAGCTGCTGGTAGGAGACAAAAGCCTACAAAGGCTTTTGTTTTAAGCTGTGAGGCTTTTGTCTCAAGTCAGGAGGGTCAGAGGAAGCTGGCCATCCTGGAAATTTGACACCTTTATTACCTAGTCATAGCCCCTCTCCCTGTCTGTCTGCTTAGTAGGGAGTCTGTCTCATTCCTAGTGTCTCATTATCACATAGTGCTGGCTTCCATGAGAAATATGCATATCAGTGAATTTCTTACCATGTACCCGAAGGCCACCAATACTCAGCTTATTTTGTGTGCCTACAGTTCATGCAGGAAACCTAAGGTAAGGTAAGCTGATAGTCTGGTGATTATACACTGGTGGGCCAACATCCATCACCAAACATCTCAGTGCTTCCTGAGGTGCAGCCTGAAGGAGGTGGTGGGAAACAGCTATAATAATGACAACTTAGAATTGGAAATGTACAAACAAGGTCAACCCCACCACAGCCCCAACTAGATTGCTCCATTCATTTGAACTCTGCCTTCTCTCCGCCCCCATATTAAAGCTTTTTTTTATTATTTTAATTTTTTTTTTTTTGGTTTTTTACGAGACAGGGTTTCTCTGTGTTGTTTTGGAGGCTATCGGTCCAGCCCGGCCTCGAACTCACAGAGATCCGCCTGCCTCTGCCTCCCGAGTGCTGGGATTAAAGGCATGCGCCACCACCGCCCGGCTATTATTTTAATTTTAAATAGCTTGTTTTACATGTCAATCCCAGTTCCCTCTCCCTCCCCTCCTCCCGCACCTCTCCACCATCCCCCCCATCCTCCCACCCTATTGCCAATTCCTTCCACATAGGAGATATCTAGAGTCTGTCATTTCACTCAGGGTAGGGTCCATGCACTTCCCTAAGAGTCCAGGCTGAGAGAGCATCCCTCTTTGTGTTATGGACACACGATGTCTGTTAGTATTCGAGGGATAAACACTGATCCACCATATTAAAGCCTTTAATAAGCCAAAGTCCTTAAAACTTTTAACAGGGGGGGGGCTGATTTTGTATGTATGTATGTATAGTGTGTGTGTACATGTCCTAGTAATGTTGTCATTACATTAATTTCTATGAAAAAATCTTGGTTTTGCTTTTCCATTTCACATGGAAATCATTCCATGGAAAGAGTTCAGTGAACTTAAAACTAGTTGGCTTTTTATCACTTATTAGTCATTCTTGCACAGCATTTATTGAATGGGCAAGTGAGCTAGACTCATAAGTTCTTCACACATGGTCTTTGCCCCAACACAGTATGTAAGGTCAATGGTTCTGACCATCTTACAGCAGAGGAAACGTAGGCCCATAATATACAGATGACACAACCAGAAGCACTATGGTGGTTTGAATGAGAAATGCCCCCCACGGCCTTTGATATTTAGCGCTTAGTCGCCAGTTGGTAGCCCTGTATGGGGAGGCTTACACAGTGTAACTTTGGGAGGACTAGCGGCCTTGAGAGTTCAAAGCCTCTCATCTGTTCCAGTTCGCTGTCTGCTCTCTGCTGTGGTTGAGGGTGTGAGCTCTCAGCTTCCTGCTCCCCAGCCAGACGACGCTTACTGTGTCTCTCCACCATGGTGGACTCTTACTCCTCTAGAATGCTAGGCCAAAATAAACTTCTTCCCTAAGTTGCTTTTTGGCATGGTGTTTCATCACAACAGAGAAGTGAGCAGCACAGGCACAAAGCAGGTGAGGGAAAGCTGGTTTTAGAAGCCCGCTCTAATACTGATGGAGACCTCTTAAGGGACCTCTAGGGAAAGGGTGGCCAATCAACAGATATGAGGCAGATAGTTGGTCCTGTTGTGTTTTGTTGAGTCCCTGTGATGTTGCATGGGGGATATAAGTAAGCATCTAGAAGGAGAAGGTGCCATGGATTTTCATAGAGAATCTCTCTGCTTAGTTGGAGAGGTCAACTCCTATACCTAGAAGCAGTGGTGGACCTGAGTCAATGCCTAGGATGAGTGGTAGGTGAGCTAAGGGATGAAGAGCCTTCTGAGAGGAGACTTGACCCAGAGTCTTGGGGAGAGAGGGCTAAGACTGGGGTCTCCCTTCGTACCCCAGGGACACTGAATGGAAGGAAGGCAGGATGCACAGGCTCCATCCATACTTAGAGAAGAAGCCCTTCTCCTGTAGGTGAAGTCTAAGTTCACTGTAGAAAAGGCCTGCGGACTTGAGGAACCAGTAAAGTGAACCAAGGATGCCATTCTCACAGCATGGTCACAACCCATGCATGGTGCTGAGACAAACACCGTCTAACAGAAGGCACTGGGCAATCAGCATTAAGTCAGGCTGCAGAGTTCACTCCGAGGCTTTCATGTAGTGCCAAAGCCCGGGGAATGCAGAACTGAGCTCCTAGAGTGTCAGAGGAGGGGATAGAGAAACAGCTCACAGAAGCATGCAGTAAGAAGACATCACCAGAGAATACAAAATGACAGTCAAGATCTGGTTCAAAGAAGACGACATAGGAAATTGGACACAGAGGGAAACTTGGTAGAATAAGGAAACAGTTGTTTTGGGGCCTTCCACGTAATGAGAACTTGGACTTCCTGTGATAACAAGTTGGTTCTTTAGGAAGAAAGTAGGGTGGTGGAAACCCTTTTAGGAAAACAAGTCTAGCACCAGTCTATAATTGGCTGGAAAGTGGGGAGACTGAGAACAGAGAACATCCCAGGGATTATCTCCGAGATCCAGGTGGGGACCAGGGAGTCGAGGGAGCAAAGGAGTAGAGATGAAGTTCAGTTGGTAGGATGTGTGCCTGGTGTTCATGGAGCACTGCATTTTATCCTTAGCACTGCCTTAGTTTAAATTAAAAAAGAAAGAAAGACAATGTAGTGCATGCATATAATCCCAGTGCGCTATAATCTCAGCAATTTGGAAGTCGCCACAGGATGCAAAAGAAGAGACAAGAGAGACAAACAAATGTGTGACACTGCAGATGACTGTTGAACATACTGACTTCAGATAGGGAGAGCGTGATGGTTCCTCTAGGAGAAATTGAATTATAGAGCAGGAGGGTACTGAGTTCATTCTAAGGCTCCAATGGAAATGTAGAAAGACTGTGTCTCAGGCTCCAGCCTGCTTATGGTGATGACAGGGAGTGAGTTTACAATGGCAGGCGGGACAGGGTCCACAAGAAGGAGCTAGAAAGGGGGAGAGTGACAGAAGGAGTCAGTGGAGAGGCCGCTCACTGAACCACAAACCTTGAGGGGTTTGGGAGAGTGATAAGGACAGCAGAGAAGGGAGCAGGGTAAAAGCTAGAGGCCAGGAAAGGTCTATGGGCTTCAGGGGCCTGGCGGATGGTGACATTCTCATGTAGCTTCTTTAGTGTGTAGTCGGCTCCATAGCATCCTGCTTGCCTGATGACCATCTCCCTGCTCAGCTTCAACTCTCACCATTCTCTACAAGCTGGACAAGGGTTCTCTGCCTGTAAGAGCACAGCAGTATTAAATGGTAGTATGGCCCCCAGTGCAAACCTGCCCACTTGCCTCCTTTTGTATCCGTGGGTTCCTTCAAAATGAAGAAAGGCTGGAGCAGTGCGTCAGGAAAGCAGCAGAAACAGGGCAAGCCATGCTGTTTGAACCGGAAGAACTAGAGAAAGGGAGGGAGAAAATGAGCATTTTGAAGTGATAATTAAGAAGCCCCTGCAGTATGGGGTAAGTTGATGCTCCTGCCAAGGAAGACAGACTCACTCTGCAAATTCCCACGCACCTGCCACCTGGGAGATGCGGCAGTGGAACCCTTCCCTGGGCTGGGCTGACCAGTTAGCTTCCTTTACGCTGGGGTTTGTTTATTTCATCAGAATGGAAGGTGAACCTTGGCTCTGTCTCACATGTTGCAAAATTTGTTCATTTTGTGTTTATTTCTCCACTCTTCTCCTGGTTTGCATCTACTATAAATGTCACCACTTAACTAAGTGGTTGATGCCATTAGCAGCAATTTGTGAGTCCTAAGAATTTTGGTGCCTTGCTCATCAGCTTCTTAGCTCCAGGCTTAGGACCCTGATTCTAGAGACACTTTCTCCCCCCCCCCCTTTTAAATTTAAATTAGAAACAAGCTAACTGTTGCGATTAACATGAATGCTGTTGAAGGCAGAGTGCAGTAATTATTTTCTGTGCTTTCTAGGTTCTAAACTGCCCCTTGCCTCTGGGGAAGCTGTTAAACTTTGCTTTTGTTTAGGAAAAGAAAACTAATTTTGAAAGCACAGGGCATGGTAACACATCCCTGTAATCCCAGCACTGCTGAAGCTAAAGCAAGAGGAACAAGAATTTGAGGACCACCTGGGCTGTATAGTAGAGTTGTAGACTAGCTAGCTAGGAGAGGGCTGGGGAGTAACCAAGAAAACAAATTTCTAACCCTCCAAAGTGCCCATCACAGAGATAAAACAGTAATTACTCTTACCTGTCTTCCTACATCCAGTCTCTCCTACTCATCTCAGAATTCCAGTGCCAATAGAGCCAGGTGACACAGTCTGTAAGCTGGTGAAGCTGCAGCAGGTGGGACACAAGGGAGGCTTCTGAGAGGCAGCACCACTGTCCTGAGAGCCTCGTCACTGTGAATTCGTACGGGCCCTAGAGTTACCTGAGCTTTTGATTTTTGTTAGAAGCTAGAAAACCCTGAGTTCTCAATGTCAAAATCCTTTAACCCCACCACTTGGGAGGCACGGGCAGATGGATCTCTGAGTTCACTGCCACTCTGGTCTACAGAGTAAGTTTCAGACCAGCCAGGGCTGTGCAGAAAGTTCCTGCCTACACAAATAAATAAATAAATAAATAAATAAATAAATAAATAAATAAATAAGATCTTGAATATGATCTAAATATGTATGTGTGGAAATGTTATCATGAAACCTGTTATTATATATAACTAGTATATGCTAATAAAATTTTTAATAAACATTTTAAAATAGTTCAAGTTTTATGCAGGCCAAATTGTTAATGTCTCTATTGGATTCTTCCCATAGGATAGCAATTTGCAGCCTTCTTCTTGCTCATTTGGTCCTGTCAGCTTTTAGGGTTTGGGAGTCCTTCAGCCTCATTGTAATTGTGCTACCCGTCCTTAGAAGGTCTTTAAGTGAATCCAGTCAGGACAGGGACTAAGTGGATCCTGGCACAAGTGTCTGGACTGTTCCACTGAGGCTGGCTAGAAAAGTAAATACAGAGTTGCTTTTGCGCAGATTCGCTCTCCTAGAAACATGACATTCCTATGCATGAACATGAGCCATGACTACGGGACAAACTGACCTAAAACTTGGGGCCTCGTCCAGTGTTGATCCTCTCAGTTTCTGGGAGTCAGTAACTTGAGAGCAACTTGGCTTAGTGTAGACAGACATTTCTGTCCTGCCCGGCCCTGCAGCCATTCAGTCCCAAATAATCACACAGAGGCTTATATTAATTATAAACTGTTTGGCTGATGGCTCAGGCTTCTTATTGGCTAGCTCTCTCTTAATTACTAACCCTTTCTATTCATCTCTGTGTCTCCACATGGTCTTGGCTTACTGGCAATGCTTCCTCAGCAGCTACATGGCTACTCTACTCCACTTACTACCTGTCTCTATCCCTGTTTGGATTTCCCACTTGGCTAAATCCTGCCTGTCCATTGACGAAACAGCTTTCTTCATCAGCCAATAAGAGAAACGCATACTCACAGCGTTCAGAAGGACACCCATCCTGGCTCAGTCTTGGGAGGCCTCACCCACTGAGCCCACCTGACAGCTGTGAGACCTGCTTCTACAGAGACTCTCAGGACTGGCAAGCTGGTGCTGCTGCTAGTAGGTGCTCCCTATCCTCGCAGCATGGCCACTGATTTCTCCTGAAGCCAATGACTCAAAACTCAGCAGCCTAGAAACTAGTGTCTTTTTATGACTAATCTCACAAGTCGTGCATTATTATTTCTGTGATTTGTATTGATTCTACACGTTTACCCTATTGGTATAGTGGTACATCCAGTAAGGAGGTGTGGACTATCACAGGCCATCTTAGAGGCTGGCTGTCACTGCTTTGCTTTCGCAGTAGACCCTCAGTAAAGGCTTTATAAGCACACATTCAACATTAAAAGGAGTTTCCCAAAGAAACCTAAGAAAAATAGCATACGCACCACAACAATTTGGTTTCATTTACTGACATTTCTGAGACCAACCTCAGAAATCAAATCCCTTGCATGTATATATAGCCCATCTTACAAATGTATCTCTGGAACTATCTAAAGTAACTTTTTAAAATTAAAATCCTGCTCATACTGTCACATAGAGCAGTGTTTCTCTGACCCTTTTTATATAGTTCTTCATGTTGTGGTGACCCCCAACCATAACATTATTTTCGTTGCTACTTCATAACTGTAATTTTGCTACAGTTATGAATTATAATGTAAATATCTGTGTTCCAGTGATCTTAGGCAGCCCCTGTGAAAGGGACATCCAACCCTAAAGGCCTGGAGACTGACAGGTTGAGAACCACTGACTGAGAGTGATAGCTTCAGGTGTGTCCTCTGCTCCCTAAGCAATGATTATTAGCTCACCCCTGTCTGTCTGCTCTATGGCTATTCCTTGGATGGTCTTTGTGGGCGTGTTCTCTCAGTTACAAAGGATGCCACTTCTACTGAGCCTACTGGTTGTTGGTTTGTTTTACTTTTTCAAGTAGACAGGAAGGTGTAAGGAGTGATGGAACTTACATCAGGGACTGTAATGCAAGCCTGGAGAATAATGGCCAGTTTGGGGCCTATGCTGCAAAGTCCACTCCACAAAGTCTCATTGCTATGTCATGTTAGTTAATTAGAGGAGTAGAGTTCCCCAGTTTCTGCCATGGTTTCCATTTCTGTGGCTTCCTTCCTGGTCTACACACAACTCAAAGAGCAAGACAAGTGGGGGTTACTGATTCTCACACACACAATACACTTCAGGTCCCAGATGCTGCAGCCTCTTTCAAGCCCACACTTTATACTCACTTAACAAGATTTAGCTTGAAGAAAAATTCTAAGGGGAAGGAAAGGTACCCCAATATGATCTCCTCCAGGGAAACCCCCAACTGGTAGCCAGTTCTTGTTTGTTCAATAAACAAAACCAAAGGCTGAGAACTGAAGGTCACATAGCCCCTTTGTATTGAATCCTGTAACATTTGTATGTACACCTGAGGGAGCATTGCATGGGCCCAGTCCCTGAAGCACTGCCCTCCCCCTGGCAGTGGCCAGGAAGTCCTGGTATTAGTAAATGGAAATGAAATGTATAATTCATAAGGCCATGGTGGCATGCAATCTGTGGGGTGGGTAATTACAGAATGAGAAATGAGGCTGCAGTGTGTAAGGAACCTTTCTAGGGGAGAGGCTGTATGATCGATGGCCTGCATTGTTCCCCTTCTGACCTTTTCCTGAACTTCCCTTAGAAGAACAGAGGAAATACAGTTCTGCCGTTTCCCATACTGTTTTCGAATAGTACCTTAAGATGCCCCCCCCCCCCCAGCATTTTTAATCTTCCACTGGGAGTTTACTCTCTCTCCTGTGCTTTGCTGTTTCCCATAGAACAATCACTAATAATTCTGCCCTAGTGTTAATGCAGAATACAGAGGCTACACAAATATTTGTCCGTATTGAACACAGTGCTTATGGGGAAAGGGAAAACCCCAGTGGCGTCCACTCCCTCTGTTCCATGTTCCCTGCCAAGTGGAGCAGTCAGGGAATGGCCTTCAGTGGTGATGCCAAGCCCAGGAGGAGCAGGGCAGACCCACACCTGCAGCCAAACAATAGAATCTTTTGGTGGCTGGGCAGGTGTAAGGGGTGATGGGACTTACATCACAGACAGTGATGCAGTCTGGAGAATAATGGCCAGTCTGGGGTATGTGCTCCAAAGTCCACTCCACAAAGCATCACTGCTGTCTTTGTCCTGACCTTAGCTTACTCTACAGTGCTTTACATTCACAGGCATCTGCCAGCCTGGTCACGGAAGCCCAGATGAAGGAGTTCTCCTCACTATATTTCTTTATTAGCATTTATTACAAGAATAACTACATTTCCCTTTGGAGGAGGGAGGAGAGTATAGCTTAAAACAAGGTCTCACTATGTAGTTTAGGCTGGTCTGCAGCTGGCTGTGAGGTCCTCCTGCCTCTGCCTTTATCTCAAGGGCTGGGATTATAGGTGCATACCAACATGCCCTGTCCCATTAAGACTGTTCAAAGGAGTATATAAAATATTTTGATCATATCCACCCCCAATTTTGATTACTCTTTCCTACCCTCCCCTGCTCTAGCTGGTTCCTTCCTCTTCCCAAATAACCCTACCTTTTACTTTTTCTACTCTCAGGGTTTTGTTGAGCTATTGTTGTTACTGCTATTTGAGTCTTGATTCTTCTTGAGATACAATTATACACAGGATATACCTACACTGAACGCCTGAAGCAGGGGTATTCTAAAGAGGGATCTTATGCCCCCCCTTTTTCTATCAGACTACCACCTTTATAATTTGCAAAGTTGGCATGTTTAGCAGGCATAAGGGAGTTGTAACTTGGAGCTGTCCTCCAAAGAAAAGATACTAAAGGTTCCAAAGCCCACTACCCAAGGCTTTTTTTTTTTTAACCTGCGATAGGAATGGACTCAGGAACAGAAAAACCTCTTCAAGACCTATAATGGGCCCAACAACCCGAGACACTTTTATCTTTTAAAAAAAAGAGTGATATTTAAGAGCCCATTTTTCTCAGTCTGTACTTGAATAAAATACTCTCTAAGAGTGTCTTATATGGAGGCCATCTGGAGCCCCCACCCCACCCCAGGAAAGGGCTTGTTAATTTGTCTCACAGCTAAATTTGTGTATGTTCTAGCCTTTGGTTCATGGCTTTATAAAAATTGCAAGGTGGCTACAGGCATGATGGGATGGACATTAGACCCCCCCACACACACACACACAGTTCACCAAAGTATAAATGAACCCATTTTCTGTTCCCTAATTTCTTCAGAGTACAGGGAAACTAAGGCAGCTAGTTAATGGACCTAAGTGCCTCGTAACCACATTTGTCCCGAGTTGAATTTCTCTTGCTTGACATGATGGTCTCCAGTTCCAGCCATTTTCCTACAATAGCATAATTTCATTCTTTATGGCTGAGTAAACTCCATTGTGTATATACCAGGGCTTCTTTATGCATGTGTTTGTTGAGAGAAATTAGGTTAATCAACCAAGAAGACCTCTGTGGGATTTGTATCCAAGCCAGAATTTGTATCAAGGCTAGGTTTCACTTAGCTTCAGAATTGATTCTCAGTTGAATCTTCAGAGTATTGGGGGGTTTTGTTAATTTTTTTAAAGTAATTTTTAAGGCCAAATGAAAAAGAACTTGATGGTTCTAGGCTAACCCTTTCCACTTAGAGCCTCTGAGTTTGGTTAGCTCCATTTCTCAGTTGGTGCTGAGTGCCTGCTGTGCCCAGTGCTGTGCCCAGGGGATGCCACCAGCACTTGCTTCCTCAAGAAACTAATGTGGGTTCTGTCTCCCTAAGGAGCTTCTGGTCTCATGGGAATCCGGAACAGGCCTGAATCCACACGTCCAGACACCTTCTCCTGCTCTCAGGAGGCATGTGTGCAGACCACCACTTGCTGGTGCAAAAACTATTGCAAGCTCTTATTCTTTGGTAGCAAGGAAACATAGGTCTTCCTTCTAGGATTGCAGCCATTATTTCAAGTATCTGTTGAATTGCCTGGGAAAGAGTTAGATGATTTTAAAAATCTCCTGTGTAGTCTCCTCACTCCCCCGTCTGTTTCTTCATCTCCAGATGTGTGTGTGTGTGTGTGTGTGTGTGTGTGTGTGTGTGTGTGTGTGGTGTACACAATGCTCATGTTCCTTCATCTCCAGATGTGTGTGTGTGTGTGTGGTGTACACAATCCTCATGTGTGTTCTTTTTCCTTCCCACCACACCAGTGCATAGATACGATGTCAGACTTTTGCTAAAAGTAGGGGTTTCTCTTTTGTTTGTTTTTTGGTTTCTCCTGCAATTTCCTCCATTAGCAAATAAGAACTCAAAGAGTTTACTCTCTCCCTCCCCCTTCTTTCTTAAAAATAATCAGAAATTGCTGTTTCACTCCTTCTTCACATAGTCACTTCAGTGTGATAGAGCATTTACTGCATTTTTATTGCAGGAAAAGGCACTTAATGAACCATCATTGTGAACAAAGTCAAGTGGTCTTTGTTCACACCTCCCATTTCCTGTATAAGGCTCTGCTGGGTACTACAAGTGCACTGGCATTGGGATGCAGGGCTGTGACCCCAAGATGCTTTCCCAGGATGATTTGATTTTTCTCATTTAAAGGAAAGACAAGTTGTCAGTGAAAGTGGGATGGATCCAATTCTAATGTAAGTGGCAATATAGAAGAGAGCACCTCCCCTTAGTGAGGGAGAGTTCTGAAGGAGACAAGGTCTAAGTTGAAAGCATTTTAAAAAAAGAAGTGTTTTCCAAAGACACTAGACTGTGCTGGAGGCGATGGAGGCAATGACAGGAAAGGGGAGTGTTTCCTGGAGAGCACTCCCTCAGCCTAGTACTTACTGTCTTTCTGTATAAGTCCCTTTCTTTCCTCCTCTCCACTTCTTCCTTAGTCCCAGGACCCACTAGTTAGCTCACTCTGCTAGTTTGGTATTCGTGAGAACAAAACGAACATTCTAATCTCTTGCTGAGTGTTGCTCCATTCCAAAGGCCTGCAGCCCCAGCTCTTGGGTGACAAAAGAGGCATCATTGTTACAATAAGACCAGCTGTTTATGGGAACGTGGGGCAATGGTATTGCCACCTGGGGGAATAGCTCTGCATCTTGCACCAACAAAAAGATCTTCTGTGTTCTGCTTAGTTTGTTGCATGTGTCCCAGGGTTTGGTGGCTATTGCCAAGAGGATAGAAAAGCCACCCATTCCTGTAGAAGTTAATGGTTCAGATGACATTCGGATTGCCTACCTGCTACACTTCTGCACCCCCTAGTGGCAGATTTAAAGAGTCAGTTGAGTGTTTCTTGTGGGACCAAAACATAAGAAAGCAAATTTGGGTTTAGTTTTATTTCCCTGTCCCATTCCCCCAATACTTGAGTATTGAAAGTTATCCCTTAAAAAAAGATACTCTTGGCTAGAGTTTATACCCACCCTTGTCCAGCAGATTGCCCCTGTTCCCAAATTCTTCTGAAGTTCCTAACTCTTCCCTTATCCTGGCCCTGAGCAAATCCAGGGGGACATACTGTGAGACAATGGACCATGGTTAAACCTGTTGTATGGGTGTTTACTGCTGTAGACTTGAAGGGCATACTCCGGAGAGTCCCCTTTGCAGGTTTGGTTTCCTGCTAACGCCAGGTTTTGTACTTTCCCCAGAGAGCTGGCCTCATCCCTGTGGCTCATCTAGACGTACGAGTGCCTGCTTGCTTGAAGATAGCCACATCGTGTACTTACTGGGTCAGACACCCCATCAGCTAGCTCCTAGTTTTGTTAAGAGCTTGCTCTGCAGGATGTTAGCAGGCTTTGGCTCTTGGCTCTTAGTAATCCTCTACTTGAGATACAGTGAACAGAAAGAAACCTCTGGTGCTAACCCTGCTACTGCATAGGATTGCCATCGTGCTCTGTGGGGTCCTTTTCATAGCTTAGGTTTCTGGTTTTTGTTCTCTGAATTGGTCTGGTTCCTGTCAGTGACACCAAATGTACTTCCATTTCAAAAAAGAAATAATTTTCTATTGTCAGAGTACTCTTTAACCCGTAATCAGCATCAGTAATTAGTGGCTTGCCATTATTAACCCTACAAGCACATGGCCAGATGAGGGTGGAAGGAAATGAGCCTTGTCTAGGTTGTCACCTGTCTATGGGGTAGAGATACAGAGGCCTCTCCAGTCTAGGCACAGGGCACCTTGGAAAGGAAAGCACTGGACTCTTATGTGTGTGCTCATTTACCCAACAAACATTTACTGAGTACTCAGAATGAATCAGTCAAAGCTAAATGTTAAAGCAGTGAGATCGTGACATTTAAGTCAATAAAGTGCCATAATATCACTGTTTTGGTGTGCTTTTATCTGGGGTAGAAAGTGAACCCTTGAATACTAGGTTCACATGGAAGAAGCTATCCCTTCCATGGAATGACATCCCATTTTCACTCTGTTGGTACCTTTGATATGTGTCACCAGGCCGAACATAGGGAAGATGCTGTATGTGCAGTTGATCCACAGGAACTGAAATTCCCAATTTCCTCCCAGGGTGGAAGAAAGAGGGTCTGCCCTCAGAAAGCTGTGACAGGTGACAGCAGGTGACAGAGATGTTTTAGTTGGCCCTTCTCAGTATCAGCAGGTTTAGCCTTGGAAGCTATAACTGCAAAATTCTAGCCCTCAGCCTTAGTGAATAGACTTAACAAAGCAGAAGAAAAACTCAACAGAAGGAACTGTGAGGGGATGTCAGTGAGTGTCCCTGGCTCTGTCTGCTTAGCTCTGTTCTTTCCAGTGTCTTCATACTCATCTTGTCTGGGTTTTCATGAGGCTGGGATCCACTTCCCCAGTGTGACCCACACCCATCTCATGTGTCTGTGGCACAGGTTTCAAAGCCTCTTTGAGAAGAAGACAGGAGTGATTTTGACATTCTGGGGTGCTCTTTGCTTTCTAATCATTTTTGGTGTGTGTGTGTGTACACACCTATATTCACTCATTCTCTTTCTATCTCTTCCCTCATCCTTTTTGTGTGACCATGAGGAGACCAGAATCCAACTTCAGATGTCATTCTTCAGGAGTCATCCACATTGTTTTTTAAGACAGGATCTCTTGCAGGCCTGGAACTTCCTGGTTTAGCTGGAATTCTCTGGTTAATCAGAAAACTTCAGGGTCCTCCTCTTCCAGCACAGGGATTACAAACATGGATTTTCATATGGTGGTAGGGGTCAAGCTCAGGTCTTCTTGCTTATATATCGAGCACTTCATGTACTGAACCGTCTTCCTAGCCCTTGTTGTATATTTCTTTGTGTCCGTCTTTCTCAACAAAAATGAAACAATTTCATATTTCTATTTAAAAATGACATTTAACTATTAAAAGCACCTGAAATTTTATAAGTATAAACAAATCACTATGTACATACCAGCAGATCTCATAATTCCGTTTCCTGGGCTGACTAGTAACTAACTGTCCACTAACATTTGTTGAGCATATACTTTGGCAAAAGGCACTGACATAAAGCCTGCCTTGTTAGCACTGTAGTCCTGAATGAACATGCTCTCTCCAGCAACTTTTGACTTCCTGGTAAAACACCAGAGACCAGACCAGCAGATTTAGATCACCTAGGCCACCACCCGGAAGGTGAGGATTCTGGGAATCTCAGGATGCTGAGTGTTTTTGAAATGAACCATTGTGGCTTTTGCTAGAAAGGACCCAAGCTGTTTCTTCCTAGGAACATTTCTCAGTGAGATATGCACTCATAGTGGGGAGTTTGTTTTTATTTTTACCTCTTTCCCTTTTCCTTGGTTGTCAGATGCTGTCAAGTCACATTAGTGGAGTTAGGTGAATACATGTTTCTGGTTGTGCATTTGCTTTGTCCTACCTACCCTAGCACATACTAGCACACAGGAAGGCTAGTGTCAGAGAGGAATTGGACGTCTGAGAGCGAGCTTCAGTCCATCAGTGTAATTAGAGGCCTTTGTGTTATATTCAGTTTGTGTTTCAGAGCTAACTCTTTTCCATATGTAAGCACAGGACTAGAGTTTGATTTTGATGGTGTCCTTGGCAGAGGTGGAATAGCCCTAGGAATCAAGGATTAGCATGAAAGATACATGTGTATTAGTGCACACATGAGAAAATCTCATCCAGAGCTAACACTGCCAATACAAACAAAAAACAGCTACCCCTCTGGTCCTACAATTGGGCTGGAAATGGCCAGTAGGCTCAAGAAAGCCAGCTTCTTCTGGGTGTGGTGGCAAATACCTTTAATCCCAGCACTCAGGGGGTAGAGACAGGTGGATCTCTGAGTTCTAGGACAGCCTGGTGGACTGGTCTACAGAGCAAGTTCCAGGATAGTTAGGGCTACACAGAGAAACCCTGTCTCAAAAAACCAGAAAAAGAGAGGGGGGGAGGAAGAGAGAGAGAGGAAAGGGGGGGAGAGAGAGAGAAAGAGAGAGAGAGAGGGAGGGAGGGAGGGAGGGAGGGAAGGAGGGAGGGAGGGAGGGAGGGAGAGAGAGAAGGGGCCTCCTTTGGGAGACTGCCCAAGTGTTCATGAGACTGGTATCAACATGTAGACCAAACTGACTATGTCACCTTCCCATATGAGCATTTCCATTGGGATAACCAAAGACAGTCATCCCTGAGGGCTGTGAAGTAATCCTCATCAGCACAGTTTTGTGAGCACCAGACCCAGTTCAAACTTGAACACCTCTGCCATATGTTCTGTGTCTGTTATATCCAGCTGTGACCCCTGATGGCTAAGCAAGCTTTCACCAGCTTTCCTTCCAAACTCAAAGTCCCCCTTCTTTAGCAGACCTCTGCTGCCGTGTCTGTCTCTTCGGCTCATTAGAGCTGCACAGTGTGGCCAAAAATCTCAAGGTCTCCAGCAACTGAGCTGGTTCCTGGCATGGCTCCTTATAAGCTCACATAACGGGGAGCTCCAGATCAATTTCTTACAGTGTTTTGATATTAAGAACGCACCCATGGGTCTCTCTTTCCTTCTGCTCATTCCCCAGGCCCTGAATCAAAGACAAGTCAGTTCCTTACATACCTAGTTTGCTGAAGAAGCTATATCCTTTTCAAAACCAAATCCCTGGTTGACCTGGGACTAGCCAGGCCTGCATCACGGTTTAAACCTCCAGTCATGTGCTGCCTCATGACTTCTCCCGACACAGTCTGAACTCTTTCTACAGATGTAAGACTGTGTTCCTGGCAGCCTTGTCTGGGAGCCAAGAATATTCTTTTTCTAGGTGTGCTCTAGCCCTTACTGTGTAGGCTGTCTTCTACTGATCTCTCGTGTTTCTGTCTCTAGTTCTTCTCAACTCGTCTTCTCCGCTCTATTCTTAGGATCTCTGCTGCTGTTTCTTAGTCCCTGCATTGCTTTGATGTAGTCTCATGCCTTCTCTCCACGTCACCGTCTCAGCAGTGGCTCAGAACTCGTGACAGCATTGGCAAGTCTTAGTGTTTGCAGTAGAAACATAAGATTTAACAACCGTCTGAAATACAGTTTTACATTTTGATTGCGTCTGCCCAGCCATACTGAGGTCACTTTCAATCTACATATATTTGTGGGAACAGACCTCTTCACTGCAGTTTCAATTTGAGTACACCTTATATACTCAATGTGGAGTGATTATAAAATACCAGGAACTAATACAGTTTCTTGCTTCCATGGAGTTCAAACTGCTTTATAATTCTACTGGCCATAATTTATCTTCATAAGCTACTATACAGACAAGAGAAAAAGTGAGATTAATAATCACATTTTATAGAGGGTGAAATAAACTAGGAGAAATTGAGTAGCATTTTCCCAGAAATGCTCAGCTCTCCGCTGGCTCTCCAAATGAGCTACAGGCTGATTGTCCATATCAGGAATGCATATGAACCTTGTCAGAGCACTGTAGCCAGAGTAAGACCTTGACTCTGGGCCAGTGGTTAGCCAAGGCTACTGACTGGAGTGAACAGAGTGTGTGCCTAGCTCCTGCATCAAGACCTCTGCTGCGTTGAATGTTGTGACCACACACAGGATCAGCTTTCTCCACCTCCCTGGACTTAGTTCCCAGGATATCTCTCTGGCATCACAACTACCATCTTGATAGGAGGACTGCCCACAGTATAGGGCAGGTGTTGCATTCAGTCCTAGCCTTGTAGTGTTGTGCATGCTGCTGCCATTTGTGTTGGACAAAGTAAATGGAAGGTGGGTTATAGACAGGAAGTTCTGCTTCTAAAGTGGGGTGAGAGGCCTGTGGCTGTGGGTTCCAATGTGTAAGAAGAAAGGGCGTCTTTGATAAAGGAGCAAGGGAAGAGTTGAGCACGTTCCTAGCATGAGCAAGGTCCTGGGTTGGATTCAGAGCACCAAAAAAGGAAAACAGAAAAGAGCTATTCTTTTTGTTTGATTGCTGCCATATAAATTAAGTCAGATAATAGATGAGTTATTTAGTGGGTTTGGTGTTGTTTGATTGCCATACCTTGCCACAGATCTTATGTGAGGTGCTTCCTACCATGCTCAGTTTAATCATCTTTCTGGCACCTCATTCTGGAATGAAGTGTATAGCCAGTGCCTAAAAGCCCTAGGATTAGACCCATGGGCACTGGACTCCTGGCTGCAGTCTTCACATCTCTCTGTAGGTCACATGATCTGGACTGATCTAGGAATAACTTATCCCTTATGTGCAGTCAAGAGAGTGGTGCTAAATGTCAATGCTTTAATAATTCATTTGTTGAACGTGACAGTTGTGTCCCATAGGAAAATGGAATGGTTGGTGCCTTGTGATGGTCATGTTGGAAAGGAACAGTCACTCTCTTTCTTAGGTACAATTTTGTCTGACACTCATGTGTATGTCTAAAGTATTTTTGATGTTCCAAAAGTGGCATTTTTAAGCGATTGCATGAGGCGGCATGGCAGTGACAGTGTGGAGCAGACATGTCAGATGAGTTGTCCAAGAGCAGAAACCCATGTCCCAGGGCCCTTCCTTCACTGGCGCCAACCTGGAACCTCCGTGGAGTGTGACCACAAACCTCCCAAACCTGGAAAAGCTGAAGCAGTGTGTCACAGTAGTTGCCAAGGTGATGTTACCAGCCTCAAGGGATAACTGCTGGGGAGCAGTGGTTGGCACAGTCATTCCTTCTAGAAATGTATGTTAGGTGCCTTCCATGCCTGCACTGGCAATGCAGCCGTGACATGGGGGAGTACTCACTGCTTTGTGCCTGGAGGCTGCCTGTCTTACCGTGTATCAAGACTCAGCTCAGACCTCTTGTGGGAAGCCCCAGCTCTGTCTCTCCTCTCCCAGTCTGCCTTCCTTTATGTCCTATGTATACGTTTCATGTGGCACAGCTGTGCTGTCTGCATGAGGCTGCCTCTGACTAGACAGTGACCTCTAAAGGAGTCACAGGGTTTGCTTTATTGTTTCCTCTCCCCCCCCCCAGCATAGTGCCTGGTACATAGTA
This sequence comes from Mesocricetus auratus, assembly GCF_017639785.1. NCBI lineage: Eukaryota > Metazoa > Chordata > Mammalia > Rodentia > Cricetidae > Mesocricetus > Mesocricetus auratus. Next base: position 2,061,785 of record NW_024429200.1, read on the forward strand.
ACACTGAATAATAGTGGCCCATGGCTGAATATTGGAATAAGGGAGTGAGTGAGTGCAGCTGAAGCAAAGCACACTGGTCAGAGTGCTTCATGAAACAGTGGATGCTTTGGCAACCATTGAGCATGTGTCAGAGAAGATGAACAGAAAGAAACAAACTTTAGAATTGACTTGTGAGCCTCCATGAGCTCAGAGCCTGGTAGTTTAGCAGCACAGGAACAAACTATCTTCAGAATCACAACAGAGTGGACTCATATTCCCAAGAATTTCTGGCAATTTTATTTACTATTACTAGTACTGAGTGTGCACATATACGCAACATGCCATCTATGTGGCGATCAGAGGACACCTTTATGTCAATTTTGTCCTTCCACCTATACACAGAGTCCAGGGATCAAACTGAGGTTGCTATAGGCATGCATAGCAAATACCTTTACTTGCTGAGCTATCTCACTGGCCTGAGAAGTATCTTTCAAACAGTTGTTGAAAGAACAGCTTTAGTGTATCAAGCTTGAAATCTAAAATAAATAAGACACAGACCTTGTCTTTACAGATTTAAAGGGGGACAGATAAGCAAATGTGCAAATGGGTCAAAAATACCAGAATGTATTCTTTTATTGGAAACTAGAACTTAGGCATGTGATACACACTTTTAATCCTAGCACTCAAGAGGTAGAGGCAGGCAAATCTCTCTTAGTTCAGTGCCAGCCTGATCTGCATATCCGGTTTCAGGCCAGCCAGAGCTATCATGAGCTAGCCAATAAGACACCACTCTCTCTATAGAACTTTTAGTGTCTTGATGGGATGTAAGAAATGGCTTTCTCTTTCTTAGGTGCAACTTTTTGACACTTCATGTAAGTTTAAAGGATTTATGGTATCCCAAATAATCACAGGGAGCTGTCTTTAGGATGGCTCTTTGTGGGTAGCAGATGCTCAGTTAATATCTCTTGGACCAGTCTGCCATTCATGTTTACATCTTGATCTGCTAGTGTAGACAGCAGATACAAAGTGAGCAGCATATGTTTGAGGAAGAATGATTGAAAGGGCTGGGGACAGGGAAAAGATAGATAGGAAATGGACTGAAACCAAAAACAAGAGATCAGTTAGTGACTGCAACGGAGGCATAGACTGAGGAATACTTGTGTTCATGGTGCAGTCCAGTGACCTCCTCTGTAGGGATGGTGGTCCTCCCCCTCCAGGGAAGGGGAAAAGAAGGCTTGGACTGAATCTCTGAATTCCTAGCCCTGCAGGACTCTGGCGCCACTTTCTCGTTTCCGCACTCCCATCTACACGCAGACCTGCAGATTCTCCTCCATCTGTCTTGCTCAAGTGCCTGTGCAGCTGAGCATGGGCTGCCATTGCACGTGCCCCTTTGGGCCTCGGTGCCTGTTCATCTTGGCTGAGTATTTATTTCTGCCCTAGTGCCCAGGCTTGTGAAGACTCGCCCCTTCACTCTCCTTTGTCTGCACTGCCTCAGAACTCCCAGCCTGACTCATGCTTTCACAGTTTCTTATGTTTAATCAAGGTTTATCCAGTCAACACATCTGTGTCGACTGAGCGGCTAAGTGCCAGGCACTGTGCTACCCTCGTGGGCTTGGTAGAGGGGGAGAGACAGTAGGAAGGTTATTGGGGAAAGTGCTGTAAAGTGGCGTTTATGGCACTGGAGATGGAGACTGACTGGTGTCGGGAGATCTGACTGTGGTGGTGACAATCAGGCAGAGATGTGAGCGATGAGGAGGCAGCTGTTTGAGAGCTGTGGGCAAGCCCAGAAGCAGAAGCAGCTACGTTACCTGAAGACTGCAGGCCCACACGTGCTATGGTGCTCTGGAAGTTGAGAAGAAACTGCTAACCACCAGAGCCCATTGCGCTACAAGAGTGATTTGAAGTGACAGTGGAAAGGCAAACTGGGTCCTTCATTGGTGGGGGAGTCCCTGGACCACGGGAGAGATTCATATACTCTGAGTGCTGCAAGAGCCTCTGAGGGCATTTGGAGGAGAAGAAAACAGATAGGAGGCCCCGAGTGAAGCAGTGGCTGGGGCCAGAGCAACGCCAGAGTGGAGGGAGAATGGGGACTGATTTGAGGGAGACTTTGGATGTGGGCATATGGATGGAGTGGGTGGTGGAGGTAATAAAGGGAAAGGGGAATCAATTGGCTCTGGGTCTCTTGCAGAACATATAGGTGGGGGTGGATCCATTTAGTAGATTGAGGAAGACAGAGAAAGGACAGAGACGAGTTCTCTTCCAGCTGTGAATTGTGACATGACTATGAGATGTAGCATAGGAGGTTCCAGGCTGACAGACGTGAGCCTGGAGCTGAAAAGACAGTTCCAAAATGAGACAGGCTTAGATGTAGAATTTAAGCCTGCGAGGGCTAGCATGATTGTTCTGTCAGTTTCCTAGAGCTGCAAACAAGGACCACAAAATACGTAACTTGAAACAGCAGCTACTCTGTTGCTGTTCACGAGCCCAGAAGACCAAAGTCAGGATGTTAACTGGGCCATGGAGATTGAAGAGAGGATCTTTCTTTCTGTGGCTGTAGACTTGAGAAAGCATCTAGCACAGCACACACACTACCTCAGCCGCTCCTACTTAGGGAAATGAAGCTCCTCTTTTTTCATGTTTCAAGGCTCCTTTGTGGCACATAACTGCAAGCTCCACACTATCTTGTCCGTGTCTGTGCCCAAATTTCCCTGCCCTAGTAAGGACATTGGTCATACTGGATTAGGGTCCACCTTCTATGGTACAGCTTTATCTTCAATAATTACACTTACAACAGCCCCATTTCTAAATACTTAAGGTTTCAGTATACCTATGAAATACTGCAGAACCTTGTACATGCTAGGCAAGTACACTATCCCTGAGCTGTATCCACAGCCCAGCATATCATTTAGGGCAAACACAAAACCATGATAATCACTTAGGGAATGAATAGAAAGAAAAGAACAGAGAATATGGAGCAGCTGGATGAAGGAGGAGGATGTTCTAGCAAAGGGTATAGACAGGCAAAAAAAATTGGATATGGGAAAGTGGCATCTAGAAAGCTAGGAGTAGCTATCGAAAGCCGTCAGTGGGCAGTTGTATAGAAGAAAGGCAGCTCTCTGGTCATGGAATTGAGATGCTGACCAATGGACATGACAATGCAAAGGCCATCCTGATCTTGATAGTATGACTCATGCATGTAGGAGCATCTGAACCACACTAGAAAAAGTTACGAAGCCAGTGTGCAATGAAGAGGCAGGAACTTTAGGTGGCCATTTCTATGAGAAATGAACGGGCTATGGAGGAAGCAGATTTAGGAAAGATTTGTTTACTTTGCCTATTGCTGGTATTTCCTGTTCTGCCAGGTCCCACCATCCTTCTCAGCCCTAAATAAGCACACAGAGACATATATTAATTTATAAATGTTGGCTGATGGCTAGGACTTCTAATTGGCTCTGTCTTAATTATTAACACATTACTACTAATCTATGTATTTCTACATGGCCTCATCTTACCAGAGAATGCCTGGCGTGTCCTATCCTCCTGGTCTCTACATGGCATCCCTCTCTGCCTACCTTTCCCATAATTCTCCTTGTCTCCCAGTCCCACCTATCTTCCTGCCTCTTTTGGCCAAACATTGTTTATTCATCAACCAATAAGAGAAAAATATATAGAGAAGGACATCCCCCATCACTTTGCCCTTGTATTCTGTTTTGTTTTCACAAAGTAGGTACTGCTGAGGTATAGTGTGGGCCATGCTAGATGCTTTTTCATATCTGTGTCTATATCATTCATGTTTTGTATTCTTTTGTCCCTTGGTTTGTGTTGCCTTCCTACCTTGGAAGGTACTTCGTAGACAGTACTAATTTCTTCTTCTTTCATTTTCATCCATCTAGCCCAGTGCTTAAGTGTAATCTTTATGGTCAAAGCAAGAAAAATATTCTGCTGTATGTACATACCGTAGTACCATAAGTGGCTGGCTGCACTTCCCTTTTCCTGGTAGACTGAGAAGGAACAACATTCACAGACTCTGTTCCTGTAGGCAGTTGCAGAAATCTGTATCTGGTGTTTCTTGCCAGAGAACATCACCAAAGTGTCTGCATGGCATGCTTAGATGTTTATATCATTCACAGTACTAGGAAACAGAGGTCTGACTGAGAGGTATCCAGGGGTTGGAAGCTGCCAGCATACAGGCCAGTCCCAAGAGCTAGACATACCTGTTCCTAACATAGAGACTGGAGCCTGGAATGTGGTGCATCCAAACGTCAGGACTGTAGCCAGCAGGCTGTGAGGAAAGCCTGAGTAAGAACTCTAATGAGCAGACCTCATGCACACAGCCTGCCTGTGTGCAGATGCAGGAACACGTCTGACTCGAGAACAGACAGGCAGCAAGAAAAGCAGCCTGTAACACTCGTTTTTTCTCTCGGATATTCATTTCGGGCATCCCCTTTCTAAGGGATATGATTTTTTTCTTAAATAAACAGACTATCTCCAAAAGTACTGCAGGGTCAGTCTGCCATCTCTCTCATGAGAAACAAACTTGGGAGTCCTGGACTAGGGGCCCCAGGATACAGGTGACCTCGGCAGGTGGTGGGATTGAGGCTCATGAAATAAAAGTGAGGCAGGTTTATGTCATGGAACAGTCACAGGCATCCCTACTGAGCATGAGCAGCCTCAGGGACCCACACACATATTAGCAACTGCACTAAAAGACACAAAGGCCGTGGGGGAGGGGCTGGCAGCTGCTTCTAGTCATGAAGGAGCACGGACAGGAATACCTTTTAGATGGCACCAAGACAATGTTATCTTTACTCCAGCAATGATATTCCTCTGTGCTAGTCAGTGAGATCTCCCTCACTCACCCTTATGAAATGCCTAAGACAATTTACTTGGAGACGGCTTCTTTTGGCTCCCAGTGTTGTAAGTTTCAGTATGGGATTGACTGAGGCAGCACACAGGCAGGAGTAGATAGCAAAACAAACCTTTCACACCCCCTGGGAAAAAGAGTCTGGGGTCAGTGACCCAGTGAGCTAAGGACTTCCTACTGTAGGTTCCACTGATTAGAAGGTCTGCCTCCTTCCAGTGGCGCCACACTGGAGACCATCCCCTAAATAAATACACAGGCCTCTGGGAGGCCTTCAACATCCAGACTGTGGCACTTTCGCTTGCTGTCCAAAACAACCATGGTAACACCACAAAAGCACACAAACGTCTGAAAACCCAAAACTTTGCAGAAAAACACTTGGGATTTTGTTTTTCAATACTATTTCTTAGGGGAGATAGCTCACTTGGTAACCTGAGTTTGATCTCCAGGACCCTCGTAATAAAAGCCAGAAATGAGCAGTGTGGTGGTGGCGCACGCCTTTAATCCCAGCACTCGGGAGACAGAGGCAGGCGGATCTTTGTGAGTTTGAGGCCAGCCTGGTCTACAGAGTGAGTTCCAGAACAGTCAGGGCTACACAGAGAAACCCTGTCTCAAAAGAACAAACAACAAAAACCAGGAATGATAATGTGTGCTTGTAATTCCATCGCTAGGAAGGTAGAGACAGGTAGCTTCCCTAGGGCTTGTTTCCCAGCCAGCCTAGACTACTTGGTAAGTTCCAGGCCAGTGATATAGCAAAAACAATAAAGGTACATAGCACCTAAAGAATAATGCCCAAGGTTGTCCTCTGGCCTCCATAAACACACACATGATAGCAACAAGAGCAAATTTAAAAAGATGTGACAATAACTGTTTTCTGACCAAAAACTATCCAGCCAGAAGAGGAAGATCTCAGGGTGATGGAAGTGTTTTCAGTACTACCCTTCCTTCCCCTTGTGCCAGCCAGGTGAAAGGTGAACAAGATTGAAGAAGGACCCTGACCCTTGACTCCCACTCCTGCCTTCTAAAGTGTGGCACAGCAGTGCTCCTGCCGTGGCTCTGTGGTGTGGAGACCTTGGAGAGAAAGCATTCATTATCGGCACAGTGCATTGAGCACATTTCAAGACAGATCAACTGCAGTTACACCTCAAACACTGAGCCTATCTTGTACCGAAGCAGAGTACTACCTAGTTGGGACAGATGCTTACAATAGAAGATATAGGTACTGGGGAGATGGCTAGTGCACTTCCAGAAGACCCAAGTTTGGTTCCCAGAGCCCATGTTGAATAACTTACAACTGCCTCGAACTTCAGCTCCACGGACCCAGTATCTTCTTGGCCACATTTGTGACACTCTCTCACACGATACACACATACACATGCATAAAATTTAAAAGAAGCTTTCTATTTTGTGGTCTGATTTTGGATACCAAATACATGTGCACTTTTCTCTTTAAAATTCCTTTGAAATTTCTAAACAGACATTGAGGAAATCCAGAGAATCATCAGGTCATACTTCAAAAACCTGTATTCCACAAAATTGGAAAATTTTAAGGAGATGGATAATTTTCTAGATAAGTAACACATACCAAAATTAAATCAAGAACAGATAAACAACTTAAATACACTTATAACCCCTAAGAAATAGAAATATTTATGAATAGCTCCCAACCAAAAAAGTCCAGGCCCAGAAGGATTCAGTGCAGAATTCTACCAGATCTTCAAAGAAGATCTTAACACCAATATACTCCTCAAATTATTCTACACAATAGAAACAGAAGGAACACTGCCAAACTCTTTTTATGAGGCTCAGTTACTCTGACACGATACCCAAACCACACAAAGACACAACTAAGAATGAGAATTACAGACCAATTTCCCTCGTGAACATAGATACAAAAGTACTTAATAAAATACTGGCAAACCGAATTCAAGAACACATCAGAAAAATCATCTACCATGACCAAGTAGAATTCATCCCAGAGATGCAGGGATGGTTCAACATATGAAAATCCATCAATGTAATCCACCATATAAACAAACTGAAAGAAAAAAACACGTGATTATCTTACTAGATGCTGAAAAAGCCTTCAACAAAATTCAACATCCCTTCATGATAAAAGTCTTGGAGAGAATAGGGATACAAGGAACATACCTAAACACAATAAAGGCAATATATAGTAACCCAACAGCCAACATCAAACTAACTGGAGAGAAACTCAAGCAATCCCACTGAAATCAGGAACAAGACAAGGTTGTCACTCTCTCCATATCTATTCGACACAGTACTCAAAGTTCTAGCTATAGCAAAATACAACCAAAGGAAATCAAAGGGATACAAATTGGAAAATAAAAAGTCAGACTCTTGCTATTTGCTGATGATATGATAGTTTACATAAGTGACCCCAAAAATTCTACCAGAGAACTACTATAACTGATAAACACCTTTAGTATTGTAGCAGGATCTAAGATTACCTCAAAAGAAAATCAGTAGCCCTCCTATATACAGATGGCAGACAGGCTGAGAAGGAAATCAGAGAAACATCACCCTTTACAATAGCCACAAATAACATAAAATATCTTGGGGTAACTCTAACTAAACAAGTGAAAGACCTGTATGACAAGAACTTCAAGCCTTAAAAGAAAGAAATAAAAGAAGATACCAGAAAATGGAAAGCTCTCTCATGCTCTTGGATAGGTAGGATCAACATAGTAAAAATGGCAATCTTACCAAAAGCAATCTACAGATTCAATGCAATGGCCATCAAAATCCCAGCACAATTCTTCACAAACCTTCAAAGAACAATACTCAACTTCATATGAAAAAACAAAAACCCCAGGATAGCCAAAACAGTCCTGTACAATGAAGGATCATCTGGGGACATCATCATCCCTGACTTCAAGCTCTACTATAGAGCTATAGTAATGAAAACAGCTTAGTATTGGCATAAAAACAGGTGTACCAATGGAATCAAATCGAAGACCGAGATACCAACCCACACACCTATAAACACCTAATTTTTGACAAAGAAGCTAAAATTATAAAATGGAAAAAAGAAAACATTCAACAAATGATGCTGATAAAACTGGCTGTCAACATGTAGAAGAATGCAAATAGATCCCTATCTATCGCCTTGCACAAAACGCAAGTCCAAATGGATCAAAGACCTCAATATAAATGAATCCCCACTGAACCTCACAGAAGAGAAAGTAGGAAATACATTTGAATGCATAGGCACAGGAGACCATTTCCTAAATAGAACACCAGTAGCACAGACACTGAGAGCAACAATTAATAAATGGGACCTCCTGAGACTGAGAAGCTTCTGTAAAGCAAAGAATATGGCCAACAAGACAAAAGGGCTCCCTGCAGAATGGGAAAATATCTTCATCAACCCCACATCTGACAGAGGGCTGATCTGCAAAATATATAAAGAACTCAAGAAACTAGGCATCAAACTACCAAATAATCCAATTAAAAAATGGGTACAGATCTAAACAGAGAATTCTCAACAGAAGAAACTCAAATGTCAGAAAGACACTTAAGGAAATACTCAACATCCTTAGTCATCAGGGAAATGCAAATCAAACCCACTCTGAGATTCCATCTTACACCAATCAGAGTGGCTAAGATCAAAAACACCAATGACAACTTATGCTGGAAAGAATGTGGAGTAAGGGGAACACTCCTGCATTGCTGGTGGGAGTGCAAACTTGTACAGCCACTGTGGAAATCAGTGTGGTGGTTTCTCGGAAAATTAGGGATCAATCTACTTCAAGACCCTGCAGTACCACTGTTGGGTATGTACCCAAAGGAGACACATTCACACCACAAGGACATTTGCTCAGTTATGTTCATAGCAACATTATTTGTAATAGCCAGATCTTAGAAACAACCTAGATGCCCCTTAGCTAAAGAATGAATAAAGAAAATGTGGTATATTTACACAATGGAGTACTACTCAGTGGTAAGAAACAATGACATCCTAAAATTTACAGGCAAATGGACAGAACTAGAAAAAATCATCCTGAGTAAGGTAACCTAAAACCAGAAAGATAAATATACTATGTACTCACTCATAAGTAGATACCAGACATAAAAGATACCCAGCGTATAATCCGCAACTCCAGAGAAGCTAAAACCCTCTTCCAGAAACAGGTAGAAGCAGTTGCAGAAATCCACAACTAGCCAATGGGCCAAGCTTCTGGAGTACAATCCAAGTGAGGGAGGAGCGATTATATGAACAAAGGAGTCAAGGCCATGAATGGGAAACTCATGGAAACAGTTGACCTGAGCTAGTGAGAGATCACTGACTCAGGTTTGACAAATGGGGAACCTGCATAAGACCAAACTAGACTCCCTTAATATAGGTGACAATGGTGTGACTGGGACAATATATGAGGCCACTGGCAGTGGGTCCAAGATCTAACTCTAATGCACAAACTGATTTAGTGGAGCCCATTCTGTATGGAGAGATACCTTGCTCAGCCTAGACACAGGTGTGTAAGGTGGAGAGATGCCTTGGTCCTGCCTCAACTAGATGATGGGACAGACTTAGTAGACTTCCCAGGGGAGGCCTTACCCTCTTCAAGAAGCTGTGGGAGTGGAGGGAACGGAGAACAGGAGGGAGGGGGAACTGGGATTGGAATGTAAAAATGGGGGGATTCCTTTGAAATTTCTAATATGTGATCTTATCTATCATTTGTAAAGACATTAGGTCCTAAAGTCAGGAGTGAGCTGTTGGTTGGGTTTATAAAGTAATTCTGGTTGACTCTCAAGATGATCTATTCATGAATGAGGTTCTATAGTTGTAGCATTAAAGAGCTTTTATAGAGATTAACCATTTAGAAACTGATGGGAAAAGTAATAGTGTTTCTCTGAGGAATTGTGATACAGATGCGTAAGACAAAGATCTTTGTGATGAATGGATGTTGGACTTGATTGCCTTATTTTAGGTGGGGGCAGCTATTTTCACCTATGCCTGAAAGTAGGCTATTTCAGAACTCCACCTTAAAAACCAAGCATTCTTCATAAAGAATTCCAGATGTTCAGCTACAAAAGTTAACTTCCTCCTGTTTCTGCTGTTGTCGGTTCATGAGTTTGTGTGATCAGAGTGTGATGGTAGTGATGCCCACAGACTTGCTTCACTGTAGGTCAGTTGTACCACCACCCACCTGCCCTTACTCTGCACTAGCAAGCTAACTACATCTTCTTCTAACTACATGAGAAAACCAAAGGGTGGAGTGGTCATTGCAATGCAGACCTCTCTCAAAGACCACAGACCCCACACAGGCAGTCATGGTACCCCAGGAGAGAGCTAGAGCACTGATAGTTCTTTCCACTGTTCCTCTCCAGGGCCCCCGAGATCATCCTTGGTTTGCCATTCTGTGAAGCAATTGACATGTGGTCCCTTGGTTGCGTCATTGCTGAATTGTTCCTGGGCTGGCCGTTATATCCAGGAGCTTCTGAATATGATCAGGTAGGTCTGGGTGACACAGGAACTCAGTGTGTGACTTCATTCTCCATCCAGAAAACCTTGGATTACCATTTCACTTAGAACCTGACATAGGATTTCTGTCCTGGAACTCACTCTGTAGGCCAGGCTGGTCCTGAACTCACAGAGATCCACCTGCCTCTGCCTCCCGAGTGCTGGAATTAAAGTTGTGCGCCCCCACCTCCCGGCCATTATGATAGTCGTATGGGTTGACTTACTGCCTCTTTTGCCTGGCTTCCTCTTATTCCCCTCAGCCCCTCCCCGTGTGTGTGTGTGTGTGTGTGTGTGTGTGTGTGTGTGTGTGTGTGTGTGTGTTTACTCTTTTCTTTTTCTTCTTTTCCTTCTAAAACTAATAATTCCATCTTTCTCAAAATCACTAGAGTCATCGGTATACCATATGTGCAGTGACAGGAAAAGCCCTGACCTCTTTCTCATCTTTTCTTGCAGATTCGGTATATCTCACAAACACAGGGTTTGCCAGCTGAATATTTATTAAGTGCAGGGACAAAGACAACTAGATTTTTCAACCGTGACACAGACTCTCCGTATCCTTTGTGGAGGCTAAAGGTAGGAAAAACACCCCTCCCTCCATGCTGGTGGCCCAATAGTGAAGGAAGAAGGAAAGAAAAAATGAGCTTTTGATATTTTCAAATTGATAGCTTTAATTTGGCCAGAAAATTGGGGATGCAGGATACAGTTGTGAATACAAGCTGTGGTTGGATCTGAATGGTTAAAAACACCTGTTTCTTTGGACTACTGCTGCCTAAGAGGCTGTATTCCATGGGCAGACTGCTGAATTTCTGGGATTTGATCCTTGATGACTTATTTGTGCTAGGTAGGTGGGGCTCAGTATCCACAAGGGAATAGGACCAATGCCCCAAGCTCCTCCTAGGAGGATAGAATGTGGGAACCAAGTGAGCCAAGAAAAAGCTAGGCCAGGGACTAAGGCAGGAAAGAGCATTTGTGCTGGGCCCTGTAGGGCACAGGACTTTCCCAGGATAGACTCAAGCAATGAAAGTAGCCTACACAGTGCACATGTCACAAGCCCCAGGAAGAGGGCAGCTCTGATTCATCCAGGCCCATGTAGTGCACTGCTGGACACCATAACTCTTGATGGTTTTACCTTAATGGAAACATATTTTGCTTTTATTTGTAACCTATGTCTCATAATTAAAATTAACGTACTTGTCCTGGGAAGGAGAAAGTAATAACGACTTTAAGTATGTTATATTTTCATTTTTTACAGTAGGTTGGATTTTAGTGGGTTTGGTTTGGTTTGGTTTTGACAGGACCCCAACCAAATCCTAATACAGTTTAAAAATAATATGTACTTTCAAAGAGTTGGGATTTGAAAGTGAAGCAGGCTCTCAGAGGCTATGAATAGAGCACCTGACATTCAATAATCATGAATGTAAGAAGTCTTCAGGCAGAAGAGGGAGAGCCCAGGTTGGAGGTAGGGGACGGATACTTCTGTGTTTTACCAGGAAACTCATTCTTTGTTCAGCTGCTCCTAGGGGTTGAGCTGCTTCAAGTGTGCTAACCTTTAGCCAGAATTAATTACCTTAGATCCATGGATGAGTCCAAAACCCCATGACAAGTAGCAGCAATAGTTTCCCAGCATAGAGCACAGGCACTGGAAACAGCTGCCACTTGTTGGCCAGAGGCTTTGGTAGGTCCCCAAAGCTTTGTATTCTTGTGTTCCCATACAGTAGAAAGGGAAAGCAGTCATCCTAATGACCGTGCTTATGAAGAGCATTTAGTGAATTAATGTGCCTTAAAACAGTATAGGAGCTATAGGCATAAGGGATTGTTAAGTAAATTAAAAATTTAAAGCATGTCAAAGGGGCTCTGATCTTTCACGGTGAAATCTTATCTTCAACTTATGAAAAGCTGCAGAGGGATAAGGGTGTGGCTCTCATGATCTCTTTAGAATCTTTGGTAGCTGTGTCAGAATAGAAAGGAAGATGAGCTAGTGTGGATAGATAAAGGACACTTTCAGAAAAACCAAAGTCCCCTTCTCTACAGGGTGAGAAAAAGACCCTGGGGCCAAGCAGGAGCTCAAGTGCTTGAGATTCCGTGACTAAGAGAAGCCATCTTACCAGGAACTCAGGTGCTTGAGATTCAGTGACTAAGAGAAGCCGTCTTACCAGGAGCTCAGGTGCTTGAGACTCAGTGACTAAGAGAAGCCATCTTACCAGGAGCTCAGGTGCTTGAGATTCAGTGACTAAGAGAAGCCGTCTTACCAGCTTTTGCCTTTTCCATTAGACACCAGATGATCATGAAGCAGAGACGGGGATTAAATCAAAAGAAGCAAGAAAGTACATTTTCAACTGTTTGGATGATATGGCCCAGGTAAGTTCTGTGGATGAGTACGCAGTACAGCACTTGAAAATTTTAAACACCTGCAGGGCAGGGCTTGGTGGTACATGTCTTTAATCCCAACACTCAATCCTTGTGAGTTTGAGGCTGGCCTAGTCTACATAGTGAGTTCCAAGGCAGCTATGGCTAAATACAGGGACCCTGTCTTAAAAAAACAAACAAACAAACAAACAAACAAAGAACCCCACCAGCAGTGAGATCTATTCAAGCGAAGCACATAGTAGAAGTCCCCACGCCCCGACGGTGCTCATTGCTTTGCTTTTGAACAATATGGACCAGACTTGGAGGTAGGTGGAGGGGAAGCCATTTGGTACATGAAACCAACCCCTTAAAAAAATATTCCATTAAACAGACTCAGAGATCCACAGCCAAGCACTGGGCCAAGCTCTGGGAGATCTGTTGAAGAGACAGAGGAAGGATTGTGTGAGGGAAAGGGTGGTATCAGGGTCATGACAGTGGAACCCACAGGGACAGCTGAGCTGCGTTCATGGAAGCTCACGGACTCTGGACCATCAGCCTGGGAGCCTGCGTGGGACCCACCTAGGCCCTCTGCATGTGTGACACTTGTGTAGTTTGGTCCATTTGCGGGGCTCCTAGCAGTGGGATCAGAACCTGTCCCTGGTTCTTGAGCTGGCTTTTGGGAACCCAATTCTCATGCTGGGTTGCCTTGCCCAAACTTGATGCAGGGGGAGGAGCTTGATCCTGCCTCAACTTGATGCACCATGCTTTTTGACTCCCATGGAAGGCCTGCCCCTTTGTGAATGGAGTCAAGAGGAAGAGTGGATGGGGAAGGGGGTATGTTTGGAAGGGGGAAGGAGCTGGAGGAGAGGAGGGAGGGGAAACTGAGGCCTGTATGTAAAAGAAATGAAAAAAAATAATGAAAGAAAAAATAGCTCCATTGTATTGCTTCTTGTTTGTAAGGTAGTAACCAACCTATTAATGTTTTCTCCTGTGATGCTAAAAGGGCCTGAACCCAGGGCCGTGTTTGTGCTAGGCAGGCACTCAGTGCTGAGCTGAGAAGTCCAGCCCATGGCTGTATTGGAGTTGATGCCCATGGTTCAGTGTGTTAGTTTCCTTGGGCCTCTATAACAAGATGGAATGAATTGAAAGGTTTAAGACAGCACTCATGTATTCTCTCATAGTTCTGGAGGCCAAAAGCTAAAAGTGTGTGGTGTAAGGCCCTCGTGAACACCATCCGTATGCCTGGCTTCTCATGGCCCCTAGCAGCCTCAGAATCCCTTGCTCAAACTGCATCACTCCAACGTGCCCTACATGTGGCTGTTATCCCTGTGTCATCTCTGGTCTCAGTGTCAGATCTCTTCTCTTATAAAAGCACTGGTTATTGGATTTAGGACCATCCTAATCCAATATGGCCTCATCTTAACTTGATTCTATCTGCAAAGACCCTCTTTCCAAACAAGGTCACATTTATAGCTTCCACAGATTAGGACTTGAGTTTAAGCTTTTAGGGGAATCCAATTCAGACCACTATACTCAGTCACTGTCAGCTCACAAGCAGAGACTTTTTCACTCACTACAGACATCTTTTTACCTTTGTATCAGAGATAATTCCACATCTTCGGGTATTTTTATTTAGAGACTAGTCTAAACCCAGAATGAGGTTTCCTTTAAAATGCTGAGAAATAAAACTGTAGCTCAATAAACACTTAGCATACCTCTTAGCAAAGATGAGTGTAACCAGAACTCCTGATTCTGAGTAACGTACACTTGTCATTTGATTAGTAGCTTAAATGGTCTGTGAAAACTGAAATTGCTTTCCAGAGCCCCTCTTGGAAAGCACAAAGCAAGCCTTTGAAAGGCCATGCTGGTGGAGGCCTGCCATCGGGAGGAGAGTCTTGTGTCCAGGTCCACTGCTGGGAACACAGGAGCTGAAACCACTCTGGTCCCAAATCTGGGAGCCATGAGAAGGGTGGAGTAATGAGGATGAAGGAAGAGGGAACCCAGACTCTTCTTTTCTGGTCCAGAGTTGAACAAACATTTTCTGTCTTCTTATGCTGTCTTATCTTAAAACGTTTGAGGGTGTGTGTGTGTGTATGTATGTGTGTGTGTGTGTGTGTGTGTGTGTGTTTATATCTTTGTTGCTATTTGTAGTAAAGCACATTTAGCATAAAGTTTCTCATCTTAGCCTTTTTAAACAAAGTTCAAGAGTATCAAGTACATCCACTCTGTTATGCAATCAGTCTCCAGAACCTTTCCTCCTGTGACTGTTTTTAATAAGGTATGATAAAGGCTGCATTTCGCTTGGCCAGTTAAAACAGGAGCAGGTTTGTGCCTTGTCACGGGGTATATTTTCATGTGTCACCACCCATGGTGGCCTCTTTCTGCCCCTACACCTACCTGGTGCCTGACTGCCTTGGCCATTCTGTTCCTTCAATATAAGAAGCCATAACCTGCGGGCTGGAGAGATGGCTCAATGGTTAACAGCACTGTCTGCTCTTCCAGAGCTCCTGAGTGCAATTCCTAGCAACCACATGGTGGCTCACAACCATCTATAATGAGATCTGGTGCCCTCTTTCTGGCATGCAGGCATACATGCAGACAGAACACTGTGTCATAATAAATACATACATGCGTGCATACATACATAAGTGAAGCTATGACCTGTGTAAGTAGCAGCACACAGGACTATGTGTCTTCCATTGGGGGCAATCTACCCTCTGGAAACTGGGAGGGAGGCGTGAGATCAGAGGTGGTTACAGGGTATGCTCTGGCTCTTACTCCTCTGTCCCTGCTTGCTTCCAGGTGAACATGACAACAGATTTGGAAGGGAGTGACATGTTGGTAGAGAAGGCAGACCGACGGGAATTCATTGACCTATTAAAGAAGATGCTGACCATAGATGCTGATAAGAGGATCACTCCCATTGAAACTCTGAACCACCCGTTTGTCACAATGACACACTTGCTTGATTTTCCCCATAGTACACAGTAAGTGTCCTAAGTGATCCTTGTACCAGGGGCAGCACGTTGAAGGCCCAGATAGTAAATACTCTATAGCCCTCTGGATTCCCCTGCTGCACCACAGTTCTGATAGAGTTGAAAGCAACTGTGATATATCAAATAAGCAAAGGTGGGGTCTGCATTCCAAAAAAGCACTTAGAAAACTTGTAAGGGCTGTACTGGCCCTAAGACTGCGGTTGTACCAAAAAGGAGGGAACCTGGGACATGGGAGACCAGAGTGTCGGTGCACAAAGGAAGCGGGCAAAGCAACAGTGCTTAGTCTAAAGCAACCCAGCATCAGTGGCAGAGGTCCTTCCAACGTTGCCCTGCAGCGAACCAGTCCATTCCCTCGACTTGCTATGGACTCTAGCAAGCTCTGGGTACCGTGAGTAACTAAACAGATTGGCTACTTGCCCACTAAGTCTTCAGAGGGGAAGATATAGAACAGTGGCTGTTACCAAGAAAGGAATGGGGGTGTTATGAGTCAGTATGACAAGGAGCTGACTCAGCAGGCCAGAAGACCACAGTGCAACCTCTGAAGATGAGGAAGAAGACGGGTGTAAGCAGTCAGGCACTGCCTATGTGAGCTCTCCAGCATGACTAAACATTGGACACAGGGACAGTGGGTGACATGCCATCGAAGTTAGAGCAAACCATGCTCAAGGAGGATTTTGTCTCTTATCAAAAGCACAATGTAACTCATGAAGACTTAGAAGCAGCTGAATGGTTGGTTAGATTTGTGTTGAATATAGACCTAACTGCTGCCATATCGGTAATCTAGAAGGAAAAAAAATGTCTGTAGGATCTTGCAAGTGGGAGGGTGTGTTGGCAACTTAGTGACAGCCATTTCCAAGCAGAAACTTGTTCAGCAGGTTAAAAGATGAGTGAGAGTAGGGAAATGGATGGCAGCCTTACAAGAAGTGAGGCTGTGAAAGGGAGGGAGGAAACAGAAGGTCAAAAGGGACAAGAGGAAAGGTTTTGAGAGTGAGGAAACAAGAAAATATTAATGGGAAGAACCTGGTAGCAAGTGAGGGTTCAAGGAGAAAGATGCTTGTGACCAGTTTCTTCTGATGGTGTTCTAGCTGAGTGGAGAGGCGGGCAAGAGGAAGGTGTGGGCGTCCACAGGTGCACTGGATAGCAGAGGAGCACTGAGGGAGTTCCTGTCAGACAGCTTTGTCTCAGAAATAGAGGTGGAGTCACTGGTTAAGAACAAGAGGAACGGCGGCTTTAAAACTGGGCATTGGCATGATGGCTGTGGCTGGAGCGATGGCCCAGGGGTAAAGAGTCAGCCGCACAGATGTGAGGGCTGGGCTTAGAATCCCTGGCACACACATAAATGCCAGGGGGTCTGCCTGGAATCCTAGAGCTCAAGAGGTGAAGACAGAGGATCCCAGGGGCAAGCTGGCTAGCTAGACTACTTGAGGGTAGTCAAGAAAGGTACTCAGGAGAGCTGGAGAGGCAACTCAGTGGCTAAGAGCCCTTCTGCTTTTCAAATGACCTGGGTTCAAGTCCCTGCACCCACATGGCAGCTCACAACTGTCTGTAACTTTTGTCTCAGGGGATCCAGTGCCCTCTTCTGGCCTCCCCGGGCACCAGGCAAGCATACAGTGCACAGACAAACACATAGCAAATCACCTGTACACATAAAAAAAAATTTAATTAAAAAAAAAGATACTTGGGAGCTGGAGAGATGGCTCAACAATTAAGAGCCCTTACTGCTCTTCAGAGGACTGGGGCTCAGCTCCCAGCATCCACATCAGGTAGCTCACAACCATCTGTAACTCCAGGTCCAGGGGATCCAATGCCCTATGGCCTCCTCGGGCACACAAATGATGCACACACACAACCACTCTGAAGTGTGTCTTATCCATCAGTTCTCTTCCATAGCATAGTGAACTAACTGATGATCCTAAAGAGAAAACGTATTTACTGGTAATCAATACCATGCCTGCCCACAGCTCCTGCTGAGTACCTACCTAGTCTACTCCAGTACTACAAGTACTTCTACTTAGATGAGCAGGGTCCTGTTCTTTGTGTTCAGTAAGGAAGCATCCCTAGTTTCATTGAGGAGCAGTGGCAATTTAGAACTTAGAAGTCAGCATAAAAAAGAGAGACAGGCCATCCCTAGGCCTACCTGAGAGTGGGCTGAATCTTTTGTGGGTTCCCAGAAGACCATGGAGAACTCTAGAGTAGAAACAAACATGCAGACCTACCCACCCTTGGGGCTGAGCCTAAACTGCTCCACAATGAAGTTTTGCAGATGAAAGTGAAACCCCTCGTTTCTCTACACCCAGGTTCTAGTAAAGGCCAGTCTTCTTATAAACTAACCCAAAGTAGAAGTACTTGTCTCATCCTAACAATCAAGCTCCACCCTGCAATGAGAAAACTGCAGTCTGAAGATTATACATTGAGCCATACAAAAATCACTGATGCTTTAAGAGTGTTCCAAAAAGAATGCATCTGGCATCGTTTTATTGTCTTTTGCTCTATGTGAAAGCACCGAGCAATAGGCTAGATAGGTACTTCGCAGAAGCTGTGGGTGGGCATGGTGTCGCTTACCAGTGAATATGTTTTCTCTCTAGGACCATCCGTTTGCTAACTATGTGTTGTATATCAAGTAGCCAGTGTGAATAGTAGTTGGTGTGAATAGCCATTAACTTAGAAAGAAGTAGGAATCTCTAGGTCATGTCTATGTTCAATTTCTGAAATTTGGAAATCATATTCTAGGATAGCCTATTAACACCTATTTAGTTCAAAATAGAGCACACCTGTAGTATACAGCAATTTATACAAATTTTAAAGTAGTAGAAAACTGTTACCTTTTTTATATTCAGTTACTGCAGTAGACATTTTAAATTGTAGATTCAGTGAGATTTTATCTTGAATATTAGTGCTTGAGGAAAAGTGAACCTAACAAAGGCACAGTGTATGAGGAGCAGAGTATGAATTGAGTAAACACAGTGGATGGCCAGGAGCTGGAGTGGCCAAGGCCACTGAAATGCCTTCATGCTCGTACCTGCACTCCTTTAGTACTGTTGTAGTTGGGGCTTTGGTTTTGAATCACCAAGACAATGGAGGAAGAAGAGGGGGAGAGAATTCTACTTCATGTAACTAGACAAGAATTAAAAAAAATGGTTAAGGAAATTGGGAATGTGTATGCGAGAGTGGGGCAAGTAGGGGTAAATTGACAGTTAGTAATTGTCTATCTGGCAAATTATCTGTCCTAAACCTTCGACTTTATTTATAAAATTGAGACAATGATCATAATTCTGTCTTGTGGATGGTGTAAGACTGAGAGGGATATTTTAAATATATACCACTCCTCAGTAAAAATTAGTCATCATTGTCATTGTTGACAGGTTCCTGCGAGAAGTCAGCTACCTAAATTCATGACCCTGGATGGGAGAATTGTTTGACTGACCTAGATGGTGCGCCTAGGGTCATTAGAATGGGGGAGGGGTAGACAAGTTGGCTCTAAGGAAGGTGGAAGTAGATTGTAGCAGCTCCTTAATATCCTGGGTTGATGAGTGAGAACTACACTGAGAATGAGCAGTGAGATTCGAGGCAGAAAAGTAATGGGAGGAAGGTACAATGAAGCGTGCCTGTGGTGTGGAGGTTGCCCATCCAGGACGGGAGGAAGGGCATCGAGACTCACAATGGGGAACTCTCTCTCACAGTGCTGACAGTTCCAGGAGCAGACTTTGAGAAGGCCAGGTTACCGTATTAACCATTCTCTCCTTCTCTCACTGTTTTCTCTCCTTCCCCCCACCTCACCCTCTTTCTTGTCCCTTGTGTCTCTGCCTCTACCTTTTGAATGAACAGTGTCAAGTCTTGTTTCCAAAACATGGAGATTTGCAAGCGCCGGGTGAATATGTATGACACAGTGAACCAGAGCAAAACACCCTTCATCACACACGTGGCCCCCAGCACATCTACTAACTTGACCATGACATTTAACAACCAGCTGACCACTGTCCACAACCAGGTGAGTGTCAGACACCAGGGAAAGGTGGGCAGGGCCACCAGTGGGCATCAGGACTCAGATGTACCCCAGCTGTCCCCCAGCAGACCCAACAGGTTTCCCTGTGTTGTCCTTTCGGGTCTGTAAGCTGAAGTACTTGCTCCGTGATTAGTTTTAAGGGGCCAAGATCTCTCTGTTCTGACTACTGCTCCCTGAGATGGTACCTCTTCCCATCTTCCTCCGAGCAGATGTGGAAACGGAGCCTTCTAAAAAAGTTCTAGGACCAGTACAGCAGGAGTCCCTCCTAGCACCCCTGTGTGCATATGGTCTTTATTCAGGAGAGGTAAAGCCTGTCCATTCTCTGAGTCATAGAAAAGCCAGCTCATGGGTCTGTCCCTGGAATCCTAGAAACTTTACCCAAGGAATTCAGGAAACTGAGGTTTCCTTTACACAGATCCCCAGCCTTCTGCAGATGGGAAGACTCCACAGCATAGATTGTTTGAGATGCAGATGAGATTCGGGAAATGGACACTAGAGGAAGAGTCTCCACCCTAGTTCATCTGCCTCCAGAATCTGTGACTCCCATCTTCAGTCTTAAGTCTCCAAAGAAGTGTTCCCAGACATGGCAGTCTTAGTGTCAGTGTGCGATGACAAGGGCACAAGCGCACACACTCCTTCAAAGAGAAGTAACTATGTAAACTGATGTGTGAATGCCATCACCTGAGTGCCACCTTCAGTTGCCTGGTCCTCCTGGCACTCATGAGTCACCGGCCTGTTCCTACTCACTGCTGTTCCCTCCTAGCTTGACTTCCAGTTACTAGCTCTTCCTCTGCTTAGACTCTCAGTGCCATCTGGAATCCGCTGCCCCCTGGAGGCCATCAGTTCTCAAAGATGTCTTAGAGTGAAGAGCTCATTTTCCTGCCAGGCCTGAGGTTAAGGCTTTTTGCATCTAGAGTTTCTCAACACGGGCCACTGGGGTTTTCTTCATTACCTTGAGGCTTGCTTTTCCCGTCCTTAGGAGACTCTTGATCCTAACTCCCTAACCTCAAATCCCTTGTCCCCATCGGCCACCTGGCTGTTCCTTCCATTACCCAAGGATCTAAGAGGACACATGGGAAGGGAATTCCTCCAATCATGTGTCAGGTCAGGTGAATACCCCTGCCCTCCAGCCTTTCCATGGACATCTTCATAGGCTTCAGACTGGAGGGCTGGAGGTCCCTGACTATAACAGAACAGGTTACCTCCGTGTTTCCTATGATAGGACAGGCAGCATATCCATTCCAAAGAATATCACCAAAACTGAAAAACGCAAAGGCAGGTCCCAAATAAGAACACCTCTGTTCTCCATGGCCCTGAGACCTGCAGAGCTGGCCAGGTTGAACTACAGTTGAAAAGACTGTTAACTTCGTATAATGGTGGGCTTGAGCTCTGGGAAATGAAATGCTGCCCTACTAAAGCATGATCCTAAGAACAAATCCTCCGTCATCTGAACTCAGAATTGTAGATCCTAATTAAATATAGCATAAAAACAAGTTTGTCTGGTTATACCCTAGACCTAAGCACGAAGGCATGCTTTCCCTCCTCTGATAATGTTATGAAATATTCATTATTACTGACAGTAAATACCATTGTATCAGACTTGTTTCAGCATGGCATCATCCAGTCTTTCCAGCATCCCTGTGGAATAGGTATTGTCATGGGCATTTTAGAGGCAGAAACTGAGGCACAAGGCAGTTAATCTCTTACCTAAGGATGCCTGTTAGTGCATCTGAGATGGGTTTGGCCTTTGATTCCAGCAGTCTGCTATCAGAGTCTGCACTCCTGAAACACAACAAGACCTCTTTTGTATGTTAGTGACCCAGTGCTGTTTCCCTTCCGTGAGGTCCTTGGGGTTTTTCTGCTCATTCTAAATGTTAGATGTCTAGAAGCAACAAAATACGCCTACAGTTTCATGTTAGTGACAGGACGAGAACTAGTTCTGTGCTGCTCTTAACATACATCCAGTAGACTTGGGATCTTTCCCAAGTGGTCACTAATCTCTAATTGCTTATGTCTCAAGGACGATGGCTCAATATACCATATACAATATACCATAATTATGTACTTTCAAAAACTATTAGTAACCAGGTGGTGGTGGCACACACCTTTAATCCCAGCAAGCACTCAGAAGACAGAAGCAGGTGGATCTCAATGAGTTCAAGGCCAGCCTGGTCTACAAAGTGAGTTCCAGGACAGCTAGGGCTACACAAAGAAACCCTGTCTTTGAAAAAAAAAAAAAAAAAAGAATCACTTGGTCCATCTTTGTAACATAGGTTGCCAGTGAACTTGCTTTTTCTTCTCATTTGCCTTTGTTAGCCAGGACAGCTATTAGCAGGTGATGTCACTCTTAAAAATCTCCCTCACCCTCTCACACACTTCCACCAACTAATCCGGAGCAGCGTTGGAAATGGAGGGCAACTGTCACCATGCCTGCTCACACGGGGGACTGGTGCTCACAGCAGGACATGCGTTCTACTTTTCCTTCCTCGACTCTACAAAGAGATCATCATCTTTGTAGATCCCTCCCAAGGAGCTCGTGATCTCCATGGTAAAACATGAGCTAAAACAGATCCAGATACAGACTGCACACAAGAGGGCCCAGTAAGGCAGACAAGCAGAGGACCACAAGTAGAACCCAGGCCCTACTCCCAGGGAGGCATCATTCAGGATGCTGACTACACTGCCCAGCACAATCTGCTAGGGAGCCAAAGGATTCCTAGGAGATGAATAGTCTATGCTTCCAGTGAGCTAGTAGACTAATGTCCTGAAGAAAAAGATAGCTAACATTTATCAAGGAAGGTAACAGAGGGACTTTAGAAAGCAAAAAGTACTGGTCCAGGATGCATCCAACACATTCATGAGGCTGTCGCTGGCGTTTGTGAGCAGCAGTGTAGGTGCAGAGCTGGGTGCTAATGTGCAGAGTGGTCTCTAAGAGAATGAGCCAAAGCTGGGCCTCTTCCAGAGCACCCACATTGTAACTCCAGTCCCAGGAAACACTGTGCCCTTTTCTAGCCTCTGCGGGCACTAGGCACAGGCATGCTGCACAGACATACATGCAGACAATACACCCATACATGTTTTTTAAATTAAAAGAGAAGGAGAAAATAATGCTGTGCCCAAGAATTGAAAGAGAGGTGGAGTGCATACGTCACTAATAAAGGCACCAGAGAACAACTGGAACAAGTCACTGGGTCCTAGGGATATTTGGAAGGCCAGGCTTCAGAACAGTGACTGTCGGAGGATGGGGCAGCACGGTCAAATGGGAAGACACTGGTGCCACAGCCCCAGGCAGGGGACCTTGAGGACCTGAGCTTGTAGGTCTGAGTTGTGGCAGTAGGAAATGTGCTCAGGGAGCTGTTATGTCATCAGCACATAGACACTGGATCCTCCATGTGCACACATGTCCCCACCATATTTCCAGGAGGCTGAAAATGAATATACACTTACGATACGCAGCTCAGAATCGAAATAAGTGTGTCACAGGAGTTCGTAACCATTTTCAAATAAATGTATTGTCTTGTACTAAAATTCAGCCCAAAATCTATATAACAAACTATGCAACTATGCAGAGCCAAAGATACAGCTCAGTAGTAGACCTACCTTGTGCACTCAAGGTTCTGATTTGGTTTTTTTAAGATTTATTTATTTATTAAATATACACCAGATTGATGGTTATGAGCCACCGTGTGGTTGCTGGGAATTGAACTCAGGACCTCTGGAAGAGCAGCCAGTGCTCCTAACCTCTGAGCCATCTCTCCAGCCCAAGGTTCTGATTTGTCTGATTGTCCTAGCATCACCCAAAGAAAAAGTAAAACAAGACTCTGCCCTTTTTTTAAATGAAATTTGGCGTTAACTCCACTAGAAATTCCCCTTACATGTGTGTCCAGTATTTACTCTAAGTCTACCTCCTCCGTATCACTTAGTTCTTACAACCTCTACCCTTTTAATATAATTCCTCATGTTGTAAGAGGAACCCCAACCATAACATTATTCTGTTGCTACTTCATAACTGGAATTTACTAGTGTTATGAGTTGTAACATAATATCAGATATCCAGGATATCTGATATATGACCCCCAAAGAAATCATGACCCCCAGGTTGACTGCCTCTCTTCTAGAGGTACAACTCCTTGTAGACAACGTTCAATCTGAAGCCATTGCTAACCTCTGCCTCTCTTTGCTAAGGAGAGAAATGTAAGAATTCCCAGCAAAGAATTTGCTTTCCCTCTACAGGTCTGTTTCTGTTGGAAGTTCTGTTTCAGAAGTCAGATACAGATGTTTGCATATACTGCTTTCATGGTAGCAGTGTCCTAGGTGGGCTAAGGGTGTCTCTTTAGATCCCAGCAAGAGTCTCCCCTTCTTTCTGGTGCCTGGGCTTCCCTGCTGAGACCCGTTTATCTGGGACCAGGCCTGCAGGGGCCGCCCAAGCATAGACTACCTGGATCCACGGGAGGGGGAGTGAGCTAAGGCGGAGCTCCTGGGTGGCAGCATAAACGTGCATCTAAACCCCTCAGGATGGTGGAGCCTTGCTGGGACAAGGAGAAGAAACGCAGGGCTCAGCTTTTCCCACCCTCCCCATCATCATATTCCACTGTGGAGCCCAAGGAATACGAAGGCTCTCAGCCCAAACCTGCCCTTCTGGAATGAAGCAGACTTAATTAAATGCTTTATTGTTTGTTTTTCCCCCTGATTAGGAGCTCATGTAGCCCAGGCTAGCCTCATGTGGCCCAGGTAGCCAAAGATAACCTTAAACTTCTGATCCTCCTGCATCAGCCTCTTGAGTGCTAAAGTCACAAAATGCACAGAAAATTACATAGTTGTTTTTATGCAGTGCTGGGCATTGAACCCAGGGTTGCATGCATGCTAGGCAAGCCCTCCACTGAGGTCTGTCCCCAGACCCTCAGTCAGTTTTTTAGACTAAGTAGTGAGCTGTGTGGGTCCCACAGATGTGAGGGTGCAGGTGCCTCTGCCTTCCTCTGAGGGATTCAGCGGGATTCCTGCCCCTCCTTCTGCTTTATTTTCTTTGCTCTCCTTTAAATTCATTTATTTGATTTGGATTTGTGTCTCCCAACATACCACCTCCCTCATTTTTTATTTTTGTTTATTTTTGTTTAATCCCCATCATTCCTTTAGGCTCCCACTTCCTCCAGTGCCACTCTTTCCTTAGCCAATCCCGAAGTCTCCATACTAAACTACCAATCTACACTCTACCAGCCCTCAGCGGCATCCATGGCCGCGGTGGCCCAGCGGAGCATGCCCCTGCAGACAGGAACAGCCCAGATTTGTGCCCGGCCGGACCCCTTCCAGCAAGCTCTCATCGTGTGTCCCCCTGGCTTCCAAGGTAAGGCTAAACTGGTTCTTGCCGGACCGCCTCTAGGGTTCTAAGCCCTGCTGCTTCTTGGAATGCTCACTGTCAGGGAAGAAAGCCCTCTTCCTTTCCTTCATTTGAATGCCAGTATCACTGAATTTGGAGGCTGCTCTCCTGTGGCCACCAACCTAGAAACAATGCGACTTGTGCTGAGTACCAAGTCCATTTGTTGTTGTTCTCAGCACCTGCCAGAGACTGTGGCCCTGGCCAGCTGCCTGTGAAGAGGCCATTGTCTGGCTCCATTGTTATGCTGATGTCAGCTCCCGCTTGGCTTGCCTGAAATGCTCTCTGTAGTTATCTGTAGAGAATTGCCAGTCTCTGACAGCCAGTACAGGCCCACTTCATGTGGGGAATAGAAATCTGTCTGAAAAGGGCCTCCATGGGCCTCCTCCCCTTTGGCCATGATCCCAGAGCTCTTTTTCTGTGAACTCTAAACAGTTAGAGAAGACTATGCACCTCGTCACACTTTACACGAAAGCTCAAGGACAGATTTTTGCAAAGCACCCATGTGAGCATGTACACTGGTGCTCAGATCCCATCTGTACAATCCAGAGAGCCTGCCACTCTGTCCCCAGCGTCCTTTGCTGTGACACTCAGTTATCTCTCCTCTTGTAATTTCTCATCTTAACTGCCCTGTTTTGAACCATACATAATTTAATTTGGAGGGTTGTGTTTGTGTGGGATAGGGGACTGCTTTTTAGCTAGAAACTAAAAGGAAAACATCTCACAGGTGAGCAGTAAAGCTCACTCAGTGACTAGAATGGTCTCTTCAGCTGTCAGTCATTCATCTCCCTCCTGTCCCTCACCCATGTCCTGAACAGGCCTGCAGGCCTCTCCCTCCAAGCATGCTGGCTACTCAGTGCGGATGGAAAATGCTGTTCCCATCGTCACTCAAGCTCCAGGAGCTCAGCCTCTTCAGATCCAACCAGGTCTGCTTGCTCAGGTAATTCTCGTCTGTTGTATTGCTCCCATTCCCATCAGCCATTTCATGCTTTTCCAAAAGACATGTGTCTCTACTGACTCCCTCCCTGCTCATCAGGCAGGAGCTCCTGGGCATTGGAATGTGTCAGTAATGTTCTAAGTGATCCCTGAGTCAATTGCCTCCCTAAGCATCTAGTGACAATTCCGAGAAGAAATTTAGATACGGTGAGTCTAGGGGAATTATTATTATATCTTTGTAAAGCAAATTCATCTAGGAGACCTAGGTTTTAATCCTAAATCTGCTAGTAATTCTCGGTGACCTAAGGCAAGTCAGTTAACATCTCTTTGCCTCCAATTTCTTGTAAAATAGAGGTGATTCTTAGAGCCAAAGGAACCCTGGGGATTATCCCTTCAAAAAGAGTTGGGAAAAAATGACTTGTAGAAGCTATGGGCTGGAAACCTTCCTTTCTATCCATCTAGGTATTCTAACTGTGGAATGAGATCACAAAGATGAAAAATGACTGAAAATGTGTAAAGTGTTATACGAGTTTATAGTAATGGTACTGGTGCAAAACCAGAAGGCAATCCTTAATGATACTTGAACTCTAATAACAAATGTATTGTCTTTATGCCATGCATTTTACAGTTAATTTGTCTAATCCCCACAACACAGAAAGATACCTGTCCCTTCTTGACAAGTAAGAAAACTAAAACAGAGTTTTGCTCACAGCCAGGTATGGTGCACACATCTGTCATACCAGTACTCTGCTGGCTGAGGCAGAATTGTGAGTTCAAGGCCATGCTAGGCTACATAGTGAGTCTAGGTCATCCCGCACTACACAGTAAGACCCTGTCTCAAAACAAAAACATTACACAACTAAATGTAAGAACCAGGACATAGTCAAGACATCTGACTGCAGTTAAGAACACTGGCTGTTCCTCCAGAGGCCCTGAGCTCAATTACCAGCACCCACATGGTAGCTCAAAACCCTCTTTAACACCAATTCTAGGGGATCCAGTGGCTTCTGCAGGCACCAGGCACACAGAAATGCATGCAGGCAAAACACTCATACACACAAAGATAATAAATATTTTACAGCTTTTGCTACTATTGATTTTATTGACACTTGTAATCATTTGCTTTCAGTCTGTAGGAATATAGCTGATTTGGGTCATCGGGCTACCCTTCTGTTTTATGAATCCTTTTTACTTGCACATAATAGTTTTGTCTCTTGTTCTTTGGGCCTGGCACTCTTTTCCTGTTGCTCACATGTCCTGGGCTGAGTAGAGCAGTTCAAAATCATGTTTAGTAACAGATGAGACTAGGGATCTTTCTAAAGGAAACTGTTATACCTACTTCCCATTAGGCATTTTATTGCTTCTAACAGAGATGTCATGTTTTAATTTTTAAGTAAATATTGTATTATCAAATATACTTTCTCATCTATTTGGATAACCATGTGACTTTGTTCCCTAATCTGTTAATGTAGCAAGTTACATTAATAGATTTTGTAATGTTAAATTATCCTTATATTTATGAGGTAAACTCTGATCATGTTGTGCTTGGTATGATGACATGCTTTTTGAGCTCAGTTTGCAACTACTATAATTAGTTTTTTTATCAGTCTTCATAGATGAGAAATGACACATGATTTCCCTTTCTTAGGAAATCCTCGTCCAATCTGAGTGCATGGTAACAACAGTCTCATACAGACTTGGATGTCATCACCTCTTCTGTGTTCTAGAACCACTAAGATTGGATCTTTGTTCGTAATCTAAACTGACACTGCTCAAGTGACAGCTAACACCAGCAATTGGTGACAGTGTTGTGTCTACAGAGAACCTGTATTTAAAGTGGGCTTGTCCCTCCCTCTTTCATAGTCCTTTTAATTTTCTTTGTTGTTGTTGCATAGTTCTGTGGTGAGGAGTTCAGAAAAGGCCATTATAAATCAAAGAAGAACTACAGAAAGATCAGTCTAGGTCAAGACATTTGCTCACCCTTTATCTGAGTGTCAGAAGTCCAAACCAGCCTCCCAGTGAGCCCAGAATCTATAGATTTCCCTGTGTACTTTCCAAGGTAATTGCAGACACTTTCTTGTATTTGCACACTGAATGCAAGGAAGCCAGGAGTGAGCTCTGTTAGAAATACCAAGCATGGCTTTCTAGCTAAAAGAGGCATTCCTCATTGTTCAGTGGAGTGGAACCAACAGGCTCAGCATTTCTGAATTTGTCTCAGTCCTTTAATCATGGTGGGAAGAGTCCTCCCTCCTGCTTACTTGAAAAGAGTCTCTAGTGTTGTAAAGCTTCACGTTGATTTCACCTAAATCTGTAATTGGAAAACTGGACAACAACAAAAATGTATGTGTAGGATTTTAATTGCTATAGTGTTTATTAAAAGGAACCATTGGAAGCAAGTTGAGTATTCCTCACTACGGAATTTGTTGAACCAACATCAAGTGGGACAATGCGCACCCACTAACATGGACATGGTAGACCTGTGTGTCTTCACACACAGACTGCAGAGACACACTTCCTATTTTAAAAGTGCAAGCGTCCCTCCCATCCAGTGTTGCTCTGGCTTGTGGCTGACTACCTTTCCTTCTATTTGTCACTTAATGTGTCCCAATGTGCTAGCCTGTTAAAATGAAGTCATCTCCTGTGGTTTGTCCTAAGGAGCATATAAATACACAGGAACTTAAAAACTAAGTGATAGCTATTTTTAAGGTAATAACTATTGCATTTTGGATTTTCATTTTTCTGTGAGTAGATTTCTAGGTTATCAGGCACAAGATTTCTAAATACTATTATGTGCCTTTAAACGTATCCCCAAATTTGATTGTTTTCTTCTAAGCATTTAAAATCTTTTGAGAATTTTGTGACGGTCTAGAGATGGACCCTTTATATGTATTCCTTATGTTAGTTTGACTTCCTTCCCCAGCAGTAGCATGTGTCCCCTATAAAGAAGCAAGCCTCTGGCACACCTCAAAGATGTGTGCATAGCAAAAGAGTGACCTTTACAGAAACCCCTTATAAAGGAGTCTCTTGATACTTCCTGAAAGGTCCGTGGCCTCCACTTTCTGAAGCCTAGAGCCCCAGTTAGCACGTTGGCTACAAGAGAAACTGTGAGGGATCAGGTAAAAGTCGGGAGATGGGAGGTACAATTCTGAGTGAGATCGTATTAATTCATTTTTTCAAGGACCAGAATCCAAAACTCCCTCTCACAAGATCAAGTCAGAAATGACAGATCCTATTAGACTCCACTTTCAATGAAGAGGGTTTGCATTCTTGACCAGTTGAGTCGTATGGCCAAGGTTCCTGTGTTTCCCTGAGGATAGGTGACTAAACTATTCACTCTGCCAAAACCGTGTGCTTCTCACTCCAAGCCTCCACTGATGGCATTTCAGCAGCCAGTCTTTGCAGCCATTATCTTGCTGTCGACTTCTACCTCACTTGGCACTGAAGCTGCTAACAGATAAGGAAGATTTGTTCATGCCAGCTTTGTGTAGCTAACACCCACCCCAGATTCCAAAAAGGGTTGTCGTGTTTGTGTTCTCCATCAAGTGTGTTTGGGTGTTGGCTGAGGGCGTGGGAATCAGATCATCTGGGTGCACACCCGCTGCGCCCCTTGCTGCCTGCCTTGGGGGCGTGGCTCTGACATCCAAATTTCATCCTTCTTCAACTTAACATCACACATTTACTAAACATAGTCCTCTATCCCGTCTTTAATTTCTCCCATCCCAAAACAACCTCTAATTTGACCAGTCTTATGAAAATCCATATAATATTCTAGAGTGCTTTTCTATTGATTCTTCCATGTTTTATTATAAACTGACTTCCTGTTTGTATAATGAGGCCTTAGCTCTCCAACCCATTCCTACTGCCATCAGTCTCTTCCTTCATTCTTTCATTCTCCTATTCTTCCCAAGTAATTTGTGGTTCAACTTTTATACTTTTTGTATAATTATTGTCAGTCGTATGGCATTGCTCTTGATGAGCTTCATAATGCACTGACTATATTTCCTTCCTTACGTGGCTCCTTGTTTTCCCTAGAGTTAATAGCTGCTCCCTTTTCCACTGGGTTGTCTGTCTGAGATCATTCTAAAGCTGTAAGTGGCTTCTGTGTTTGACATGTTCAGGTTTGAATGTATTGAGTTCAGTATATTATTTGCTTCTATGAAACCTTTCAGACAGTCTTCTTGTCCACAGTTTGTCTCAAGATAAATGACTTCATGCCTTCTTGTTTTCCATACCTTGTCCTAGACTCCCTGTTGCCGTTTACTCTGAGTTTTGTTGTTTGTCCTTTTAGCAATGTTTTCTGTTTTTTTTTTCTTTGCAAAAGTCTTATTAATTGGATATTGTTACTCTGTTTTGTGTGCTGATGTGTGCATCTGTTGATGCATGTATGTGAGTGGTGGATGGGTATGGGTACACATGTGTGCTGGCTGGTTCTATGTCAACTTGACATAAGCTAGAGTCATCTGAAAGGAGGGAGCTCCAACTGAGAAACTGCCTCCATAAAAATCAGACTGCAGGCAGGCCCGTAGGCCATTTTCTTAATTAATGATGGATGGGGAAGGGCCCAACCCACTATGGATACTGCCACCCCTGGCCTGATGGTTCCGGATTCTATTATATATTGAAGCAGTGTCTCTCATGTGAATCTAGACCTCTCTTGCTAGTGTAGTCTAGCTTTATAGTTTGCTACAGAAATCCTGTCCTCACCTCCCATGCCTGGCATTTACGTGGGTGCTGAGTGTGCAAACTCTGTTCCTCATGCTTTGATGGAAACACTTTACCCACTGGGCCATCTCCCCAGCCTGGATGTTTATACTCCTAAATTAATCTCTCAGCGTTTCTTTTTTATTATTATTATTTATTTTTAAATGTAAATTAGAAACAAGGTTGCTTCACAAGTCAGTTCCAGGTCCCTCTCTGTTTCCCTCCCCTCCTCCCGTGCCCTCCCCCCATCTCAGCGTTTTTTATCTTTCCGTGTGTGTGTGTGTGTGTGTGTGTGTGTGTGTGTGTGTGTGTGTGAGGGAGGAATATTACCTTCTGAGAAATTTCTTTCACTTTTTTTGAAATTTTTTTGACTTCTCCTTTTCCGTTGCCATTGTTCTCGTTTCTGGGAGCTCCTTATCTTGTTCCATATGTATATATCTATAAGAAGTAAGACACATATATTTTAAACTCTGGATATTAATTATAGACAATTATAGATCTCTGGGATTTGCTTTTGTTTCCTATGAGTTTCATTTGATTTTTGCTTTGACCTCTTCCACCTCAGATGCTCTCTAAAGGGCTCCCTTTGTCTGTTCATGGGTACTTGAGACTGGGACGTTAGACTGCCCAGCACCCTGAGAAAACTGACAGGACAGACTACTGAATGCGGGCTTCCCTGTGGAGCGTCAGAAGCCAGCCCCCTTACCCTCAAATGTCACACATGTGGCCCGTTTCTCTTCACCGTCTCCTCATTTTCCCTGGAGAATCAGAGTGCTAACTTTCTTGGCAATTGACCATCTGTTGTTATACCTCTCAAATCTTAACTGTTGTCTGTCCTCCACTCTCCTTGCTTCTATGAATCTGTATATTTCATTTCTTCCCTGTCATGTTAGGTTCAGAGAAAACAATAATTTGCCATATTTTCTAAACAAGTCATTTAACCTCTGTCTTAGTTTATTCACCTAAGAAATGGGAATAAATAGTAGTCCTTACCTCATAGGACCAATGTTAAGTTTGAAAATCTATGACTAAACACTGATTGGCACACAATATGGATCAAGAAATATTAGCTCCAGCCAAGCATAGTGGTATGTACCCATAATTCCTACACTTGGTAGACTGAGGCAAGGACCATCTTGAGCTCAAGTGCTATCTGGGATACACAGCAAGATTCTGTCCCAAAAAGGGGAGGAGGACAGCAATATGGCTCAACAGTTAAAAGTGCTTTCCTTGAAAGCCTGGTGACCTGAGTTCAATTCCCGAATCACAAAATAGGAGGAGAGAACCAAGAACTGACTCCCAAAAATTGTCTCTAGAACCTCCGAATGCATGCATGTACTCACGTGTCATACAGACACACACAATAACAATAATAATGAGTTCTATTCTTGGTAGTTACAATAAATTATAGATGCTTGATGTGATATCTCAATGAGCTGATTGTATTTGTCAGCATCACTTTTGCAATCAATGAAAAAGGTTTTTAAAAAAAGCCATTTTCCGCCGGGCGTTGGTGGCGCACGCCTTTAATCCCAGCACTCGGGAGGCAGAGGCAGGCGGATCTCTGTGAGTTCGAGGCCAGCCTGGTCTACAGAGTGAGTTCCGGGACAGCCTCCAAAGCCACAGAGAAACCCTGTCTCGAAAAAAAAACAAAACAAAACAAAAACAAAAAAAAAAAGCCATTTTCCTTATGGTTTTGAGGTAAAATTCAAGGAAACCCTATCTGATATCAAGATACATTTTTTATTAATGACATTAGTCAAAACTCATGCTTTTCATAGAATTGAAAATGAGTTCCAGATCAGTAAGCAGTAAAAATTTTAACTGACAATAAAACTATTTTGTTTTTTTGTTTTAATACAGAGTCTTGACATGAACCTTGGCTGGCCTAGAACTAACTATATAAACCAAGCTGGCCTTGAACTCACAGAGATCCACCTGCCTCTGCCTCCTGAATCCTGGGACTAATGGTGTACACCACCACACCTGGCTCACTCAGTATTTTGAGTTTACAGTGGTTTTACCAGTTAAGTTATAGTTCCCCTCTGTGACATCAGTGGACTTGAAATACAGTTAGCTATAGGTAATAAACTTGCAGAATTGCTTCTTTCATTTTGTCAGCTGACATTAAGTGCTTGTGGTATGATCAGTGGTCTCTGAGCTTTCTGCCTATATCATAACAGATCAGTAAGCAAGCAATCAGTATCAAAATGTGAATGAGATCTCACAGGCAACACCAATAACCTGTGAAGGATGAAACAGAAAATGGGGCAGATCTGAAATATGCTTCTATCATGTTTATTAAGTCTTCACTTAAATATAGTCCTTTACAGAAATATTTATTTATACAGCAGTCAAAACATACATATTAAAACACATGCCCAATCAGTGGAGCCCTGAGTTAGAAAATGTTAGATATATGTTAGTCATGGTTGGCTTCATAGACAGAGAGAAATGTAACTGAGAAATCAAACCTTTTTGTAATAAGTTTTTTTCTGTCCTACCAGCCAGCTTCCAAATAACAACACGGAGACTTGTTAATTATGGAAGCTTGTGTTAGTTTAGGCTTATTTCTAACTAGCTCTTAAACTTAAATTAACCCATTTCTGTTCTTCTGTGATGCCACGAGGCTCATGGCTTTTTACCTCTCCTCCTATGTGTCCTACTTCCTCTGCCTTTACCTGGCGACTCTCCCTTTTTTCTTCCCAGAGCTCTCTCTGTCCAGAAGTCCCACCTATTCCTCCTGCCCAGCTGTTGGATGTTTAGCTTTTTATTAAACCAATCACATATCTCTACATATTCCACAAAGCCCTAGGTCCTTTACCCCTCCAAGAAGCACTTCACCTGAGTGGTGGTCCCTTAGGTACCCCCTTTGGACAGGTTATTGTAAGAGTCACTGAGTGACTAACAGCAGAGAAGAGACAGAAGCACAGAAAACGTAAAGCTCACTGCACGTGTGCACACCTACCAATTAGTCTCTAAAGGAGACGGCGAAACTGTCTTCATCTCGTGAAGATGAAGCAGAGAGTTCCTACTAGTCTTCTACTAGTTCCTACATGCTTTAAGGAATTGAAGTATCTGTCACTTGAGCTGAAAGTCACCGCCCGACTCTTTTATTTCTTTTTTTAAGATTTTATTTATTTGTTATGTGTACAATGTTCTTCCTGAATGTATTCCTATATGCCAGAAGAGGGCACCAGATCTCATTATAGATTGTTGTGAGCTACCATGTGGTTGCTGGGAATTGAACCCAGGTCCAGTGGAAGAGCAGTCAGTGCTCCAAACTGCTGAGCCATCTCTCCAGCTCTCCCTTTGTTTTTCCAGAGCCAACAACCAGTCTACACCTTCACGCTCATTGCAACATCTAGCACAGTTCACTCACAGACGCAAATCAACTAGGTGATTAGCAAAATGTGATGACTGTGAATGTGCTCTGTCTTACAGCAGGCCTGGCCAGGTGGGGCCCAACAGATCCTGCTTCCTCCAGCCTGGCAGCAGCTGACTGGCGTGGCCACCCACACATCGGTGCAGCATGCAGCTGTGATCCCTGAGACCATGGCAGGCACTCAGCAACTGGCCGACTGGAGGTAAACAGGAAATCCTTCTGTGTCAAACAAGTGTTTCTGAGATGGGAGTTGTGTCTACCACTGACAGAGAACATCACAATGGTCACAGTGTAATGGGAGTTGGTTTAAACAATATACCAGGATACCAAAGATTTAGCTTGATTAATTTATAGTTGTTGGGCCCCAGCCCCCACGGGGTCTCTGTGAGTTGATTGTCAGCCAATAACCACAGGTGCATCCTGTTTTCTCGTCCTGGCTGACAGCCCCGGCCTTGCCCCACTGGCTTCAACCTCTAATTATGAAAACACAAACTCTTACACCTGGGGTTTCTCCACTGTGCTGTAAGTCTGTATATAAGTATGCTCCCTCCTTGCAATAAAAACACACGCATTCTCTTAGCACAAACGATCAGACGGCTTGTCTTTCACTTAAATCTCCAGGCTTTCGCCTGACACATTAAACTTGCTCGTGGTGCAGGCGCCACATATAGTTACTGTCATTTTCTACACAAATCTTGGTTACATCTTTTAAACACCAGTGCAACTCACCAGACCTGGCTGAGTTTTTCTGAGAATTAAGTTCCTTTCAGAAAGCAAGCATTCATCACCAGTGAAGGAATACAGAAGAGTCCCCAGAGCCCTAAGCAATTCTTGAAAGTGTTCTCATGAAGTTTAGAGACACAGGTGCCTGTCTGTCTGAACTCCCCAGGGAAGGCTTGACAGATGAGGTGTATTTGGAAGGAGAAGTTCTAGCATGTTTGTTGAGTTGCCTCATCAATTAACAACATGTCTTAAGGAGAAGAGTTCACCCTCCCGCAGACC
Organism: Mesocricetus auratus; assembly: GCF_017639785.1. NCBI lineage: Eukaryota > Metazoa > Chordata > Mammalia > Rodentia > Cricetidae > Mesocricetus > Mesocricetus auratus. The sequence continues at coordinate 2,096,850 of NW_024429200.1, forward strand.
CCAGGCCACTGCCTGCCAGCACCCTGCATCTGTTTCCAAAACTACCCACGCAGCTCACTGACCCCCTCATGGACACCCTGCTCTGCTGTTGTCATAAGCACCTGTCACTTTCCCTCATCCCAACACAACCACAATGCCCTCCTTGACCAGTACAGAGCCATGTGACAGCCCTCAAATTGTCCCCATCTCTGTGGCCCCTTTGAAGTATTCCTTCTGCAGAAATTACTCCCTGCTATCCCTGGTAGTCTGTATACTGCCCTGAGGGTCCCCCTACTTCCTTTTCTGAGCGTAGAGTTCTTGGGTTGAATGTGGCAGTATATATTTGAAACCTTGGCACATAGGCTAAGGCAGAGGATTACAAATTTGAGGCCAGCCTGAGTTCATAGTGAAACTGTAAATAAGTAAATAACTCTCGAGAAAAGGTATGCAGGTGGCTAAGTCTGCCCCTCTGAATCATGTCTCCTGCAGCCTTTTTCTTCTCCATGTAAACTACTTCCTGACTGCTAACAGGAGAACACATGGGCCGTCCCCATGGCCGTCCCCATGGCCGTCCCCATGGCTGCAGTCTGCACTCAGTGGAAGCACTTTCAAATCAGGCAAAACTGGTTTCTATTCTGGCTCTGCAAGACCTGGGGCAACTTATTTGACTTTTTTGGCCTCAGTTTTCTTTCTTTTCAATAAAGTGGGGTCATGATGCTTACCTCACAGGATTGTGGTGTGGAGGGGAGGAGTGTCAACTAAAACAAAACACAAAGCACTTGGCTGTCTTTAGCATGCAGTGTAGCAGAGCCCGAGCATAACAGAGTGAATAAGCTGGAGTCTTCCCTTCACTCATTCGGGACAGCTCACACTCAGCAGGGCTGCCTTTCTTCAAGCTCATTAGGAGTGGCAGCAGCCAAGTGGAAAGCTATGTGACCTACAGATGAGCTCCCCTCCCCCTTGTTCTCCTGAAAGACACTGTCACCACCACCACATCGTATTTCCTTTGTCCTTCAGCAGTCAGAGTCCCATCTCCGCAATATTCATGCGCACTTTCCTACCCTGCCTCCTTCCATCTCTCAGTGGTAATCTCCAAATACCCCCACCCTCTGCATTTCACCGTGGGCCAGAGCCATGACCAGAAAACAAGAGCAGGGCACCAGTGCTGCCCTTGTTCCCAAGAGAAATAAACAGCAGAAAGTCTACCCGACCATTTCTAAAAGACTATCAAATCACTATAAAATGCTCATCTCTTTCTCTTTTTCTCTTCAAGTTACAAACATGGAATTTGATTTTTTTTAAGTTTAAATGATTCCTTAGCTTTTAACTTTATTGTGTGTTAAATGGGCTTTTATGGACAAGTCTTTGAATTAATCACTTTAAAAGTTTCTGTTGAAAAACAAGGCTTTAAGCACCATCCAAACTAAATGGTGAGACTTTAAAATGTAACCCATTTCCAGGATGCAGGCTGCCAGCATAGTTCTCTCTGCATGTGTATTAATTTTGATTTAATACACACTCTATACATGTCTAGTCACCCTTCAGTTAATCTAATTGTTCATTCCGCAAGCGTGTAATTAACTGATCAGCTGCTACATGCCTGAGCATTGTGTTAGCTACTGGGGGAATTGAAAAGAACATTAATGATTCCTAATGCCAGAGACATATGGCTCCCAGTCACCAGCTTGTTTTTCACATTAGCTACAATTTCCTCATTAATAAAATGGTATTTCTAAGACATCCTACCTACCTCACAAAGCAGAATAAAAGGGCCCATTGAAGTTGCTATGTAAATTCTAAAACAAGATGTTCATATTAATGCTCAGCATAGTCACCTGTCCAGGAACTTTAGAGGCTAGAGGAACTATTTATCCCATCTCTTTCCCCTTGAAAGTCCTGGTTCTCATCAACCAGCCTGGTTTCTCCTACTTCCTCCACACAGGACTCCCATTCTACAGTTCTGGGAACCCCACATGCCTGCTCTCCTGCCAGGGCCCATCTCTTCAGCCACCTCACAGCAGAGGGAGAGAGAGCAACAGTGGCCATCCTTCATCTGGGGAGAAGCCTCATCTTGTTAAAGAGCTCAGCTTCTGCGAAACCACTAAGGGGCCTTTTCTCTTTCAGGAACACACATGCTCATGGAAGCCATTACAATCCCATCATGCAGCAGCCTACACTCTTGACTGGACATGTGACCCTTCCAGCAGCCCAGCCCTTAAATGTGGGTGTAGCCCATGTGATGAGGCAGCAGCCAACCAGCACCACCTCTTCCAGGAAGAGTAAGCAGCACCAGCCTTCTATGAGGTATGTGCTGAGAGCCTTGGTGCCCAGAGAGCACCAGAAGATAGAAGTGGTAAACACTGCTTGGAGGCAGGGATTGCTGGTTCACTACCCTGGCATGGTGCAGAGAGCAGCTCTTCCTCCACGATCTGAGGAAACATTTCGTGGAATACTCCAGCATTTGCTGAAGCATTCTCTCTGGGCTCTGTGCAAATGCAGCCCTGCCTCCTGACTCTTCCTAGTCCCTGTCGCTCTGGCACTCCAAGGCGGAGACCTGAAGTCATGGTGTACCTAGCATCTTGAGTGCTTCAGTTCTCTTTATTAAAGAACAAGTAAGGAAGATTTTATTTTGAGACCACAGGGATGGGTACAAAAAATGTTGCAGTGGAGGGAAAAGTGGACTCAGCTCTGCACATGGTTTGGACAGTGAGAATTTGCAGCCAGAGAGTAGTGTCTAGGTCGTGTAGGGAAAACAACTAGGAGACAACAGAAACTGGAGAGATTCTCTGATGGTGAGTAGCTGTCATCCAAGGGACAATGGAGGATGAGGAATCTGATGAGGTATCAAGAGGATGGGAAGAGCCCCTGGCTAAAATGAACCAGCTAGGCTGAGCTGAAACTAGACTTTATAAAGAAGTGCACAGTTGAGGAGGTTCAAAGTCTGGTTAAAGGTGGCCACAGCAGGCCTCTGAGTCTCCATTTGAATACAAATTACAGAGATATCTTTTTCAAAACTACTAGAAAAAAATGCACTGTCTTTAAGATTTGAGGTCAGAAATATAACTCATAACTTAAAAATAAGCTCTGTCACTAGCAAATTAGATCTAGATTGTGAAACTACAGAACTGCTTCCACATGGACACATTTGCCTGATTGCTTAAATACAACTTTGGGGACTCCCAGTTGCTTAACAGTGGACTACTAATCTTTCCCATCCCCTGAACTCTTAATCCATCAAGATTGACACAAGGCCCCATGTTATATGTCACTTTGATGAAGGCAAACATAAATTAGCAGAACCAGAGACTAGCCATGAAAACAGGAATTCCAGGGAAGGTGGGAAAAAAGAGTTCCATATCTGGGTTGTAACCATGTATTTGTCAATAACTCATCAGACACTTCAGAAGGCAGGCTTTTAGAGCATATAGTATCAACTATAGAGTTCAATAAACCTGACTTTAAAAATAAACAAGAGCAAAAACCACACCTATATCTGGCCAAATAGATTTAGATCATGTAAATGCAGAGTTAACCACAGTTTATTATAGCGAGACCAAAAAGGGGGAGGGGGGAAAGACAGACATGACGAAGAGAGAAGATGAGAGAGGATGAGAGAGAGAGAAAGACGAGAGTAAGAGAGAGCGTGAGAGAAATGTAAGAGATAAAAGTGAGAGAGGAAGATGGGAGGAAGAGAGGATGAGATGATGAGAGGAAGACGAGAGTAAAAGAAAGAGAGTATAAGAAAGCGTAAGCGGGCAGGGGTCAGTCCTTTAAAGGGGTCCTTTGCACCTGCGTGGTTCTCACGGAACTCTGGGCTGGCCAGAGTGCTGCCTGAGTGCATCCTGCCAGGTAACAGGGCAGGCCAGCGTAGTGCCTGAACCTTTCGCTCTGGGCAAAAACAACTTGGAAAGGAAAGAGTTTATTTCGTCTTGCAGGTTAGAGTCCATCATCCAGGAAAGCCAAGGCTGGAACTAAAAGCAGAGGGCATGGATGAGCACTGCTTCCTGGCTTGCTCACAAACTCATGCTTACCTCCCTTTCTTACACGGTGCAGGCCACCTGCATAGCGATGGTACCACCCACGGTGAGCTGGACCTTCTTAAATCCCCACAGGCCAATCGGATGGACACATTTTCCTGACACTTTTCAAGTCTGTCCATCACACTGGTGAATTTTGTTTTCTTTTGTTTTTTCCTTCTTCCTTATATAGCCAGGTGCCAGAAGCTACATCTGTCTTTTCATTATCATTCGAAAATTAATTCAAGCAAAGGCTGATTTCCCTCAAGCTGGCATCCTTCTTCATAATCCCTTGTTAGGGTATTTCTGATAACACAAGGAAATTCTGCTTAAATCAGAGGCAGCTCCCCCAGAATGCTTTTGTGTGGCTGCCCTGTGACAACATGCCAACTTGGCCCCACAACCAGTTCAGCAAATCCCTCCCTTCTTCTCACCACCCAGCTGCTTCAGGTGAACACACTGCTTATGCATGTCAAAATCAGTATAGTTACTGTGCAAGTCATCTCCTCGATTCTTTTTGTTGTTATTGCTTTTGAGACAGGGTCTCACTTTGAAGCTCTGGCTGGCGTAGAACTCACTATGTAGATGAACCCTGGCTTCAGATTCACAGAGATCCACCTGCCTCTGCTTCCTGAGTAATGTGTTAAAGGCGTGTGCCGCACATGATACATTTGCTTCTTTTTAAGATCATTCTCCAACAAAACTGTGAGAAACCACACAGAAGGCTATCCTGTGTAGAAATGCAGCAGACGTGCTTTTTCCTGTAGCAATGCTGAGTAGACACTGTAGGTGCTGAAACCGTAAAAGCTACACCATGCAGCCACAGAATAAAAGAAACATCTAGCCAGAAAGCCTTACTACCAGCTCCAAAGAGGGCTTTATAAATGCAGCTGATGCCAACTACAGACAAATCAAGGTCACCTTTACTGAAAGCTACAGACAAATCAAGGTCACCTTTGCTGAGCTCTTCTCCTTGTCCTTCATCTCTTCACTTAGGAGGTGCTAGACTCTCTAAGGACATAGCAGGCCCAAAGGTTTGTCCTCTTTTGACTTTGATCTTCACTGTACAGATCCTAACCAGGGTCAGCAAGGGTCGATGAGAAGAAAAGAAGGTGATTGTTCCCCAAAGTTCCCAGAGCTAATTTAGAACTTCAGGTTGACCAATCCAATCTGAGAGAGGTGGCTCACCGGTGGGGAGCACTGCCTGCTCTTCTAGAACACCCATGGGAGCTCACAGCCATCTGTAATCCAGGCCCAGAGGATCTGATACCCTCTTCTGACCTCCTAGGGCACCAGGCATACACATACGTACATGCAGGAAAAACAGTCACACACAAAATAATGAATGACTCTAAAACTAATAAGTAACTTTAAGAGAATTAGAACTATACTACAATAGTCACATTTGACTTATCCATAGTTTTTTTAAAGTTCCTTTTAAAGTATACCTTCTTACGCTTGTACTTCTCCCAGTTTTTTATTATAATTCAAATTAATTGGTAAGCCTTTCATGAGGCTCAGGTCAAAATGTGAAATGGTTTGGTTTTGTTTTCCATTGTACACAAATCTGAATGGCCATAGCTTTTCCCACAAGAGAAAGAAGGGAAAGCTGAGCCAAGGGGCTGAGAGATCACTCCATCCGTAAATGCTTGTCACACAAGCATCAAGACCTAAGTTCAGTCCCTAGACCCTGCATCAAAAGCTGAGCATATTAGTGCACACCTGTAATTCAAGTATTGGGGGCAGGGGCCAGAGACAGGCTGATCCCGGGGAACTTGGGCAACCAGCTCAATCAGTGAGCTCTGGCCAGGGAGAGGCCTTGTCACAAAACACAAGGGGAGCAGCTGCTGAGGAACATCCTCGTAAGGCTAACATTCGGTATACACACATACACACACCCATCACTGAGGTTCTAGAAACTCTCACAGTGTCTTCAGTGTCTTAGGCTAGCAGTGTGGCTCCATTCTAGAGCGTCTGTGAGAGCCTGGATTCAGTCCCTAACACAGTAATATGGGGCATGCAGGGGTGGGGGTATTAAATAATAAACCAACCGTTACCAAGGAAACGAAAACCTGAGTGACAAACACCACTTTTTTCCACCACTCCTAAAACAAGACTCAGGTACCATTGAGGGAGGACTAGATGAAGTCAAAAGCTGGGGTTTAATCCTGGAGATTATCCTATGTGGCCATGTTGGGTGAACTAGCTAAAATCCTTATCAGGACAGCTACCCCTAGAAGACCAACTCTCAAGAACAGGTGTATGTGCCCAAGCCAGACCCAGAGAAGGTCCTATGGTGACTAACTAAAGGCCTATAGAGGTACCACATTTTCTGTCACAGATGGAGGCCAAGTGGTCTGGGCTTCAGACTTTTTTCTGTGGATATTTGGTAATGTGGTGTTCTCTGAAAGTTGGACCCCTTGGATGGAGATGTAGGGCCCTACTTTCCTCTATAGGTGTGTGTTGTTTTGTCATTACAGAAATGTCTCCACCTGTGAGGTGACCTCTTCACAGTCTACCAGCTCCCCTCAGCGATCCAAGCGTGTCAAGGAAAACACTCCCCCACGGTGTGCCATGGTGCACAGCAGCCCAGCCTGCAGCACCTCAGTCACCTGCGGGTGGGGTGACGTGGCCTCCAGCACCACCAGAGAGCGGCAGCGGCAGACGATTGTCATCCCCGACACCCCCAGCCCCACAGTCAGCGTCATCACCATCAGCAGTGACACGGATGAGGAGGAAGAGCAGAAGCACGCCCCCACCAGGTGAGGGCAGAGGGCATGCGTGCGTGCGCCACACACTGCCTTTTCCGGGATCTGGGCCATTCATGAACATGATGGTCATTCCCTGCTAATCCCTAAATTTTCATTTTGCCATGTTCTTGCATCCACAATTATTTCATGAGAGTGACAAGTAGGTCACTTATTCAAAACCAAAATAATTCAGAGTGAGTCTGGCCTTAAAGAATAGTTACCGGCTGGGCGGTGGTGGCGCACGCCTTTAATCCCAGCACTCGGGAGGCAGAGGCAGGCGGATCTCTGTGAGTTCGAGGCCAGGCTGGACCGATAGCCTCCAAAACAATACAGAGAAACCCTGTCTCGTAAAACCAAAAAAAAAAAAAAAAAAAAAAAAAAAAAAAAGAATAGTTACAGTCCCTAAACATTTGAGAACATGAGACTATAAAAATGGGGCTCCCAATCACAGCTTAACACTTATAAGTTTAAAAAATGCTTCCTCGGACTATTGAACTTACTCCCAGTTCATCAGGATATCTCTCTAACATTGCCTTGGCTCATTCACAATTTGAAGTAGTTGTCCAATTAATCAGAAATTTCCCTGTGTCTGATTAACCCAGTCCTTTAAACTGCTAGTTGGCTCTTTACCCAGAGAGCATTACTGTTTATTCCATAGTAGCAATAATTCATTTTACTCTGTGTGTGCTTCCTAGGTGGAGGGAAGAAATAGTTATTGTATTTGCAAGGCTGCTAACCCTGGCACCAGAGCTCCTTTCTGCACTTAGCACCCGACTCTGACAACACATGCCTTCCTCTTGGGCTGCCAGCTCAGGGGCCCAGATAGACGCCCACCTCCTTGTGTGTTCCGTCTCACAGCCACACCCTGTTGGTGCCTTTGCATTAGGAATGAGGCAAGGGGAGGGGAGCCTGCCACCCCAGTCCAGGGCTTCCAGTCATCACCGTACTTCCCACGACTGGGTTCAAAGTTCTGTGTTTACTGTTAGGCCAAAATTAGTGATTCCTGATTGGATATAATGCTGCTAGTTATTAATCATAATGTTTTTGATTAAATGATAGATTTCATGCGTGAAGTCATTACAAGATGTTCAGCTAGACCAATTATAGCACTCTCGTTGTAGCAGTACCTACAGGATGCAACCCTTCCTTCCTGGTGAAGTTTAGTGGTCTGAGTTTTCACCAATAGAGCTAGTATGTGTCTCATTACCGTGTCCTGTTTTCCTGTTGAGTGGTTCGGTGTGATCATCGGTGTAGTTTGGTAATACACTGTTGTGTTTCTGTCCCTGCCATTTGCTAGGTGTCTGAGGACACAGGGTGGGTGAGGCAGGCAGGCGTTTCCAACTCCAGCGCCACTTTACACTCCATCTGCTCATGCCAAGACTGGCTCCACTCCCTCTGCCCTTACAGCCCCATCTTTCAACCCTGCGGAACCCGAGGGCTCGCTCTCCTTCCAGACAGGAAGGCTTTTCCTACCCGAGACTGGCCCCTGGCCTGGGGGAGCCTGTGCATATGGAGCACTGGCATAAAAAGCGCTGAGCCGCCTTGAGCACAGCTGGAGAAATGCAAAAGCAACTTAAAGACCTGGCTGCCAACTAGATTGCAATGCCAGTTTTAAAGGCTGAGATCCGAGTTGACACTAACCCTGAACATGAGTGCCCAGGAGAGAACTGCAGAGAGTGGGAGCTCAGGACGACGGCCACCTCTCCAGCAGCCAGAGCCAGTAGTGGGAAAGTGGGAGGCAAGTGGAACACAAAACTCCCCAGGAGGAGACATAATCGAAATGCGTGGCAGCTTGTAAGAACAGTGATGAAAATGACTCAGACTCAAAGGTGGGCTGCAGCCTGTGGGCAGGTGACATTGGGAGGAACAGCCACAAACTGAACCTACAGTTATACTGTAGGAAATATAGGAGACTGCCAGCCTTCACCAGGATAGGAAAACATGGTGGAGATGCTTTTCTGAGAGACTGCAGACTGAAGCCACAGCGTCATGTGAAGGGCCTCAGCCACCCTCTGCGGTAACAGGAAGCTTGCAGAGGAAGATGCAGTAGTGATATTCTCTGCAGAGATAAATGACTATTGCCTTAGAAGATGGTTCAGCACCCAAGAGGATAGGAAAGTTTACCTGAAGAAGCAACAGTCAGTAGCGCTTACTCATAGAAAAACTACTGTGTAATTGTATCATGTAACTGTGACTTTATTTAACAGTGAGAAAGGAAAGGGACTTAGGATTACCTGTTCCTGGAAATCATAATTGTCATAAAATTTAACATAGTGAATATTTACCAGCCCTATCACTGTAAGATATTAATGTCTGGAACTCCAAGTGTTATACAAATAAGGGGAACAGTTTCTCTTTGTGAGGCTTGCAGGTAACAAGCAAGATAAGACATGTACAAATCGTTCTGCTTTGTGTCAGAGAAACCAGCCAAGTAGTGAGGAGAAGTACTTGAGGGGAGAGAGTTGCAGATTTAAGTGAGGTGACTGGTGTGGTCTCAGAGATGAGCAGAGGGCTGGGGGACATCACAGGGGCAAAGCTCATCCGTGAGACATCTCATTTAAACCACCCCAGTCCCTCAGTCTGTCGTCCTTGTCACCAAAATACAGTTCTCCTTGGTAGTGAGTGTCTTGATTGTTGTGTCTTCCCAACTTAGTTTCCTACTTGATGCTTACCCCAAATCTAGCGTTCATAGTTCCCAGTGTGACCCTGAAGTACTGATTGCTTCCCTCGGGCGGCTCAGCCTCAGCAAACAGGTAGAGCCGGGGTCAAGGACACTCACGGAGATAACAGAGCCTCACCACAGAGTGGTTTTTAGCATCATAAATGATAAATCACATTTTTAGGCCTTATTGACAGTGTCACTCAATCTCTGAGACTAGATGACTTTGCCTAGAATTATTAAAAAATGTCAAGGGAGGATCATCATTCTTGACCACAGATATGAGCACTGTTAGTTGCCACCAACCAGGAGAATTGCACAGCATGTAGAGACACAATGGACAAATGAATGAACTGAGGAGAGTCATAGCAGACCTGCACACACGCTTTACCCAGCCTTGTCACATCTATTCCCCGTTCAGAAAGGGGAAACTAAGGCCCGAGAAGGCCACATGGCTCAGTCAAATGAATGAAGGCTCACGTAGAAGAACTGGGATTCCTTCAGGAAGTGCTATGTCGTTGAAGACATTACATTATCCATTACTGAGAACATCACTTTTTAGTCACTAGTTTAGCAGCTATTGATTCTGTCCTGCCTCCTCCTCTGACCAGTCCCATGAGAGCATCCCGTGTGTGCAGGGAGCTCTGACAGGGCCATGAGGGGTTGAGAGCACAGGTGTGGGTGCTGAGGCTGCCTCAGGAATGGGCAGAAGTTTAAATCTTCTCGTTGCTGAAGATCGTTCTAATAAATGGGCAGGCCACTGAAAAGTCAGCGGGCTGTCTTTTTTCATGGTTTACTAATGACTAGGGGAATAAAGACAGAAAAATTGAACAATAAGCACCTTTTTGCTACATTTCCCAGGACTAAGTAGAACTGGTCTTATTTTACATATGTTAAGTGTTTTTGATGAGGGAAGCATTTGTTGGTCTGTCTTCTTTTACCTGGAATCATCATGAATAGTGTTTACAAGGACATGTCTGTTTATCCAAATCCTCGTGCCTAACTCACCTTATGTGGAAACAGTCTTATGGAAGCCATGACATGCAAATTTCTGTCACAAGGAAAACATTTTAAGTGTGTGATCAAAGTGATTCATTTCGTCGGGCGTTGGTGGCGCACGCCCTTAATCCCAGCACTTGGGAGGCAGAGGCAGGCGGATCTCTGTGAGTTCGAGGCCGGGCTGGACCGACAGCCTCCAAAACAATACAGAGAAACCCTGTCTCGTAAAAACCAAAAAAAAAAAAAAAAAAAAAAAAAAAGTGATTCATTTCAGCTGATCAGCAAGAAATTTTTTGTCCAGGTCCCATTATTCCCATGCCCATTCACAGAGTCACTTGAATGGCCATCTCTAGTAGGGGAGTCAGCTCACAGGACACGAGCAGCTGCCAACTTTGCCAACAACGTCGACTCTAAGTGTATAGATATTAGATATAAAGGCAATTTCTTAAATCAATCTTAAAGTGTTTATCTAAAAAGAGGGGGGCCTCTAGGGCTGAGTTCAGTACCTACCCCAAAAAAGAGTTGACCCAAGATATTTTGTTTCCTTATACTAAATTGAAAAGATGGTAAAATTATTCCAGAAAAGTCACAGTCAGAAACTCACAAAATATTGTTCAAACGACTTCTGCATAAAAAATTAACAACAGGAGGAAGAAAAATAAAAACTCACTTATTATTTATTGCCTGAGCAAAAAAAATCAACCCAAATTGGAATTTTTTTGCATTGACACATACAACAATGTAAAGTCGCCGCCCTCCTATACTAGTTAAAAAGCCCCATACAGCCAGTGGTGGTGGCACAAGTATTTAATCCCAGCACTTGGGAGGCAGAGGCAGGAGGATCTCTGTGAGTTCCAGGCCAGCCTGGTCTACAGAGCAAGTTCCAGGACAGCCTCCAAAGCAATACAGAGAAGCCCTGTCTCGGGAAACCAAAAATTAAAAAAAATAAAAAAGCTGCTTAACATCAGAGAGAGCACTTTGGTCTGCAGGCCTTGACTTCTCTTCCTTCTCACTGTATTTCTGGCTTTAGAACAGAAGGGGTATGGGGACAAAGCAGTAAGGCCATCTGAACCCTCATGTCTTATTCCCTCCAGCTGGAGAACTCCATGCCCAGAGAAAACCACTGTTAACAAATGGACCCTGGAGAAACCAGACAGTGGTAGCTAGGAACCTCCCTGGGAAGGCAGAGGGCTGTGTAACTTAGTGATTAGGACTGCACATGCCTTGGCCTTGGGCGAGCAGGTGACTCAAGCCCTGCTTGTATGCAGTTTCTCCACCATGTAGTCGTGCTGTGAGGACTGAAGGAGGCCGCACACACAGCACTCTGAGTGGCGGTTGGTGTGTATCCAGAGCGGGCCACCTTGCTTGCTCATAGTGTTGTAATGGAAGAGTAGGTTTCTTTTCTGTTTTTTTCACATAGAGCATTTACTCTGAAGTCGGGGGAGATAGAGGAGTCATGGAAAATGTATTGGAGGAGATGGATTTTGACCTTGGTCTTGAAGGATGAAATTGACTGAGATTAGCAAATAGAAATGAGAACCACATTCCAGACAGGATCCTACCGGGATGGAGTCAGAGTCTTGCATCTGATCCTCTAGCTGTATTTTCTCCTTTGTGGCTCATTTCTATCTTCTTAGCTCCTTATTTCCTTTCATCATTTTAAAACGATGAAAATCATCTATTGCCATGACAACACAATACAGTCTTGAGGTCTTGCTGTTTTGCTTCTTATTCAGAAGTGGTGTCTGTCAAGGCCATTTGAGCAAATATTTCTCATTCCCCTCCTATCGCTGTCTCTCTCACTTCCATTAACCAGCTCAAAATGGGATTGATAAACTGCCAGGAATAATTAGAGACAATGCTAGAGTAAATCCCAGTAGTATGGACATACAGGAGCCTGAAGAACTTGTAGTGGCAATCCCAAATGTGTGCTTGGCTTTCAAAGTGAGCCACTTAGCAGCTTCCCATTGTTCTCTAATCTAGATAGTATATTTGTGTAGAGCACAGACCTTTCTAGCAGGAGACAAGATTAGAAACAGAGCTATCAAACTAATTCACTTTTCCCAAAACTGTCATATATAAATCCAAGCAAATACAATATTAAGCTGTGTCATGTGGTTTTGCTTGTTAGTCATGGGGCTTCCCAGATACAAAGAGAAATGAAGCTCTTCTCTCCCCCTCCTCCACAGACAACAGGACACTGACACCCACTACTCACTGCCTGCCAGCTTCCTCTTGTGAATCTGGCCCTAAGTCCTCACAGGGGATCCAGCCAGGCTCCGGCTCTCCCAGGACTGCTCAGAAAGCCTCCCTTCAGTGGCAGTATGCTAATTCTTGAGGTAGTACACTGTGCCTTCAGAAAGTTCCAGTGGCTAGAAAAAAATTAGCTGCATTAAGCTAGAGATTCTTTAGAATTTGCAAATCAGAGTTACAGATTCCAAATGAGTACAATTTGATTGTGTTTGAGGCGAGAATACAGTTTGGTCAGAATCAGTGTGTTGTTTCACTTGCTCACTTTCTAAATAACTGATAGCCAGAACCACGCTTATGTAAGGTCCTCTCACTAAGGAGATTTGTCTTCTCTTGACATGAAAGCAGACTGGATTTTATCTTGACTGCCTTTCATAATAAATCTTTGAGGGATATTCAGAATGGACCTTTCATACTATAAGTAATCTTTCCCACTTCCCCTAGTAATTTCAGAGTGGGTCAGAGCTAGGTGGATAGTACAGGGCCATGGTTCCTCAGGGTCCACCTGTAAACTACAACTAGAGCACCCTTTGCATGGGGAGCCAATTTCTGTCTTTGCAAGAGTCCACCACCCTACAGATCATGCCCCGTAGCAGAACCTATCCCCGTTTCAGGAAATGGCAAGAGGAGCCACCGTGTTTGCAGTGACCAAAGCCCTGCATGAGGAACAGAGCAGCCTGCCTCCTGCATCCCCTTGGGAACTTGCCTGGAGTGAATCCCAGGCTCCGTCCCTGGTCCTGGGAACAACAGGACATCACACAATGTTCTACTCAGAGGCCAGCGGCTTCCCTTCCCTCTCCTACCACAGAAAAGAGAGCAGGTCCTCCTCCTCCCCTGCCTTCCACCCTGGCCCCCACTCTCATTGCTTTCTCCTGCTGTCCAGGAGTAGGGACCTCTTCCTAGGACTCACTCTCTAATACTTGGACACATCTCAGTTACTGGTGACCCCTGACATCTGCTAGAGGGCCTGTGGCTGTACCCTGTGAGCTTCTTGTTGTGGATAAGCCTATGGGCTTTTTAAAATTAGAAAATCCATATACTCTACAATTCACCCTTTTACTGTGTACAGTTTACAGGGAGATTGTATATCCATTTTTTAGTTATGGTAAAACATGTAATTTGCCATTTTAACCATTTGGGGGCACCGATTGATTGTTACCATCACTTATTTGCAAAACTTTTCTGTCATTCCAGTGCAATATTCTATACCCATTAAATAATTTTACATTTTCCTCCGCTCAGCCCCTGCTCCAGGCCTCTGGTATCTGTAATCTATTTCCTTTTTGGTTGCCTATTCTAGATATTTTATGTTGAATCATGCAAAATTTGTTTCTGGCTTATTTTAAGTGATATTTTAGGGGTTCATCGATGTTGTAGTGCATTATCAGAACTTTTCTCCAGGGGATGGAGAGATGGCTGAACGGTTAAGAGCATTTACTGCTCTTCAGTAGACTTATGCTCTGTTCCTAGAACCTATAGCAGGAGGCTCACAACGTCCTGTAACCCAAGTTCAAGGGCATCCTGGTATCTCTGGCTTCTGTGAGTACCTGCACACACATGCACACACACAATTAAGAACAATAAAAATGCTTTAAAAAAAAAAAGAACTTCAGTGAACCTTTTGACTGACTGGTGCCCATGGTATGGGTATGCCAGGTTTATTTATCCAGTCACCTGTGGGCCAGTGCTTACATTATTGTTCTCTCCTGGGTGTTATGAATAACACTGCTGTGGACATTGAGATAATAATCACTGTTTGACTGTTTGAGTCCCGTCCCCACTGCCTGTGATAATATGCCTAGGAACTGAATTGCTGTGATAACTCCGTGCTGGGCTTTTTGAAATGCATGTAGACCTCTGGGTTTAAATCATTACAAGTGAGGAATGTGGGTCTTTATTAGTTAAAATGTGCCTGGTTCTATCTGTTAATGTGAAGAGCTGCAAATGTGTGTGACCAGTTCATTCCTCGCCTTCTTTTGGGTTCTTAACAATTATCATCTGGAAGACTCGTGTGACAGTTAATCATGGATGGCTTCGTGACTCCGTTATTCTAACTGGTTATTTTAGAGCTTTTACTGTTTAAGTTGTCATGTTGTTATACAGTCTCCCGCTGAGCTTTTCATCTTCTCGAGGACAGAGGCATGCTTCTATTTCTTTGTGCAGCCATTCCCTGTGGCACTGACTGTAGATCTCCAAGATTCCAAACTAATGACCTGTCATTTCTTTGCTCTCAATCTGCTGGCTCTGCACAGAGTAGAGAAGAACTTCTTCCGCAAGCCCTCCCTCTTTGTGCCGCGCTTGCTTGCCATGTGATCTCAGGCAGCTCAGCTGATGAGAGTACACGTTGAGTGTCCTTTATGCGGAAGGCTGGGGACACCAGGCGCGGTGCTACAAGCCTTAGGCCTAGCACTCAGGAGGCGGGCTTGGGACAGAGCCTGCACCGGTCTGAGGAGATGGGGCCCCAGCACGAGAGGGAAGCGGGCAAAAGCCCCCTCCCTAACCCAGAAGCTATTGCCAATTGATAACACTGAGAGGAAATATTTGTTCTCCAAGAGAGCCTCACTGGGAGTACAAACTACACTTACAGGCAGGCCACGCCCAGCACTAGATGCCAACACTAAACAAACCCCATGGTGTGTTGAAAGGACTCTTGTCTCATAGAGCTTTGTCTATTTATTTGTTTGTTTGTTTATTTGTTGCCTTACAGGTCTTTTGCCAATATATTATGGTTTCTAATTTTGTATTTTTGCAGGATTTCTGGGGAGGAGGGGGTGTGTCTCTGCATCTGTGAGTGTTTCTTGTGGGGTTTTGGTTTTTAGGTTTTTCTTTTTGGGCTTTTTTTTTCTGCTTGTTTTTTCCTATTCTAGTTTGTTTATGTGGTGGTTTTGATTTTGTTTCTTAGTTGTCTAATGAGAGGGAGAAAAAGTGTGGATTTGAGTGGGTGAAGAGAATCTGGAAGAAGTTGGGGGAGGAAAACCATGATCAGAATATATTACATAAAAATCTATTTTCAATAAAAATTAAAACTATTTTTAAAAAGACTTGAGACCAGCCAGGCAGTGGTGGCACACGCCTTTAATTCCAGCACTTGGGAGGCAGAGGCAGACAGATCTCTGTGAGTTCAAAGCTAGCCTTTTCTACAGAGATACCCTGTCTTGAAAACTCAAAAAAAAAAATCTTGAGACCAAAAATGTTTCAAATTTCAAATTTTCTTATATACATATCCTCTAAAGGGAATTTTACACAATTATTTTTAGTATGCCTGCTTTTTGACCACAGCCTGCCATATCAAGTCAGACATGGAATTTCCCACTTGTGATATCAGGTCAACACTCAAAGGTTTAGCTTTGGGAGCATTTATGACTTTGGGTTAGGGCAGCTCATCCTATGTACTAGTAGTGATGGTTCCCCTGATGAGCTGCTTACATGTGTCATGCAATATCATTGTCTCACTGAGTCCCAAGAACAGCCTGTGGTACAGGTTCTGTTGTCATGGTCCATTCTTCCCAAGGTCCTGTCATCAGCACATACCAAAGTTAAACATCTGACTGGAAGCCCATGTTCTATCCGACAGTCCCACTAGGGACCTTCTGCTAACCCAGAAAGGATTAGGTGTGTGCTCACTGAAGGAAAGGCCCAGCCCAGCCATCACGACTACTGGTGTCAGGAGCAGGGCCAGGCCCCCAGAGCCATCCCCCTGCTGCCCGTCCAGCCTCTTAGGTCTACAGCCCAGCTGGCCTTCTACTAGCCTTAAAAGTGCCCACTTGCCTACTTTCTCTGCAGTGATTCAAGAAAACTCCTATTGGAAATAGCCTGGCCTGGGTCTGTGGCATTAGTCAAGAGTCTGGGGCAGGAGGGTCACTGAAAACCCTATCATTCTATAAATACCAGCTTCTTCTCATATCAGATTAGCTGGAAAGTAGCCATCTTGTCTAGGCAATTGTTATGTCTTAAAAATAACTGATACGTGTACAAAAATAAATGAGCATCCATTTTTAAAACCTTGCATAATGCGCAATAAGACCCACATCTGCCATCCCAGCAGCCTATCACCAAGCCACAGGCAGATGGAATTGGTTCCCAGAGGAGCCACGAAAGCATAAAGCCCTGTGAAAAGCAAGTGCTGGCCCAGAGCCACCCAAGCCTGCTCTTCCCTCTTCCCTGTTCCCGGCACAGGCCCAGTTAGAAGATCAAGGCCTGGGTTGAGATCACTCCCTAGGGGCATCAGCACACAGGAGACTTGCTTTAGAGCTCTGGACAGTACTGTCTCCCAACCTTGGCCCAGAGAACGGGACTCTGCAGGAAGGCCAGGCCATCCCTAAAAACGGGTACCCAGGGTCCTAGGGAGCCTAAACACAATCACCCAAATTCGGCTCCACTTCTATTTCTCACAGTTTCTGAATGACGATGCTGAGATCTTCAGAGCTCATTAGCTCTAGCCCCCACCAGCATCCCGGGTCACTGGGCATCTCTTCCCTCCCTGCTTAAACTCTGCTGATCCTCACAGGCCAGAGCCCAGGCTCAGGGTCATTTCCCTTCCAAGTTGGTCCTCTGCCTGCCTAGTCCATTGCTCAGACAGACTCCACCTCTGGTGGTCAGAGGGGTCGCCACCAAACTCTACTGAATCTGGCACGTGGGGACAGCGCAGGCCCACCTGTAATTGTCTCGCTCAGCACCAGTGAGTCTAGTGCCAGGCCCAGCCCTGCTCCATGGACCCTGGTGTTGGTTGTCCTGCCTCATAGCCAGCCCACAGTCGTAACTTCTCCCTTTACCTTTACAGCACGGTCTCCAAGCAAAGGAAAAATGTCATCAGCTGTGTCACAGTCCACGACTCTCCCTACTCCGACTCCTCCAGCAACACCAGCCCCTACTCGGTGCAGCAGCGAACAGGACACAACGGCACCAACACCTTGGACACTAAGGGGGCTCTAGAAAATCACTGTACCGGCAACCCCCGCACCATCATCGTACCCCCACTGAAGACCCAGGCCAGTGAAGTGTTGGTAGAATGTGACAGCCTAGGGCCAGGTAACCTGGGACCACAGCAAGCCCATAGCATTTCTCTGCTTTTCTTGTTTTCTGCTATTAGAAATGCTAGTACTGCCGGGCGGTGGTGGCGCACACCTTTAATCCCAGCACTCAGGAGGCAGAGGCAGGCGGATCTCTGTGAGTTTGAGACCAGGCTGGACCGACAGCCTCCAAAACAATACAGAGAAACCCTGTCTCGTAAAAACCAAAAAAAAAAAAAAAAAGAAATGCTAGTACTAGTGAAGCAAAAGGTACCTAATTATTTCAGATGACCATACTGTATACATGGTTCTGTGGAATTCCACCTATGCAACAGAATATCATGTTCTACAGAGAACAGTTTCCTCTTGAAATTCTGAGAGCATGACTGTCCTCAAGGTGGCTCTGTCATAGTTGGTAAACAGTGAAAGCACTGCAGTTTTCTATGGTCTGGGCATCTTTCTAGGGGCACTACTGGTAGAGCAGGTGTCCTGTGGAGGAAGCATTTCCTCTGAGCTTGCCACATGGGGTCATGGACCCTTTATCAGGACTTTTTCTTGGGCATAGACATGTGAGCTGAGCACATTTCTCTCAGCTTTGTTTAAAGAACTAACATTCCTCGAGGCAGAGGTGGTGCATGCCTTTAATCACAGCACTGGGGAGGCAGAGGCAGGTGGATCTCTGTGAGTTTGAGGCCAGCCTGGTCTACAAGAGCGAGTTCCAAGACAGCCTCCAAAGCCACAGAGAAACCCTATCTGAAAAAAAAAAAAAAAGAACTGACATTCCAGGAGGCTTGTCCTGAAAATTGAGCAGGAAGCTGGTGAGCTGTGTCTAAACATGAGAACCTATTGTTCCTTGGTTGGGACCACCTGTCTGTCACCTGACATGGCAACAGGAGATACCTGAGGTTACCCTGGTACAGCATTGCCAGGCCTACAAGATTCAGGCTGCTGGGGTTCCGCCACTTGAGGTGCAGAGTAGAATTGAAGATGAGATCTCTAAGGACTTTTCCAGTGCCCTGATGCAGCCAGCCTGCAATAGTTTCCCAATGTGCACAGCAAACTGTGACCAGCCCCCCCCTTTTTATGCCAGGACCTCTGCCTGAAAGGAGATAGAAACCAGCCTGGGCCTCTTCCTCCCCTCGCCATCTGCCTGGGGGTGACCCATGTGTGGAATGCTCACAGCCTCCTTGTCAAGCACTTTCAGATACCCCCAGCTCCCTTCTTCAGAAGACAGGCTCTTCAAACACATCTGCCTGGCACCCTGTCACTGCTGTTCATTTTACAGCCTAGCTGCTCCCACCATCTGTGGAGCTGATGGCGGTTACAAAGTCCTTGCTCTGTGGTGAGAAGCAGAGTGTGGGGCCCACAGGGCCCTGGCTAGAGACAGCATGAGGCTGCTGAACCTCTCAGTAAGGGTTGTGCATATGGAATGAACCCCACTCTGCTGTAACCTCCTAACTCTGCAGCTACTATGAATTTCAAACAAAGGCACTGCAAGGACCCAGGTTCTCAGACCAGCCCAGGCCACGCAGCGGGCCTCGGGGGTGCTAGCTTCCCTGCGCTCTAGGCACGCTTACACATGCACTGCTTGAGCGAGGGTCTGTTCCCTCACAACCGCCGGCTCCACACTAGGAGCGTGGTGGTCCCTTGCCACTTCCTCCTGAGTCTCTTGCCCCTTCAGGACCTTCCTGCATCCAGGGCTCTTGCACTCTGACCTGCTCCGCCCAGTCTTTATCTTGTCACCACAATAAAGGTAAAGGGTGAGCAACAGGCGCTTCCTAACATTGCCATTTTGCAGACCCAAGCTGCAGATTCCTTAAACTGATTGATTCTCCCTCTAACATACCTACAAAGTTTCTAGGATGCTGAACTAGAGCAGAGCTCTCCTGATCTGTCACCAGCAGGGAGGAGCTCCTGGTGCCATAGGGAAAAGCAGGCTCTACTGATAGCCAAGGCCTGCAGCTGCTTGACCCCATATCTAGTCCCCAAAGACCCAGGTTTGGGCTGGACTTTGAGAATCTAACTGGCTTAGCTTGGGCACTGAGTCCTAAATGTCATCTGCTCCACTAGTGCCTGGCCGCTCTGCATTCCTGGGAAGCTCAGTACACCAAGTCCCAGGCTCCTTGGGGAACTCTGATACAGTGGGTAGGTGGGAGGGGCCTTGGGTGCCAATGCACAGTCAGATTTAGGGACCTCTTTCTGGGACCCACCCTCTTCCTCCCAGCAAATCAGGTCTTCCTTGACTTGAGGCTGGGCTCTCTTGAGAGGCAGGATGGGCCTTCTGCCTTCTGGGTCTGCCATGGTCTGCTGTCTCCAGGTTCCCATTCTCCCTTCGTCCTTCTAGAGCCAGTGCCTTTGATGAACTCGTCATCAGTGCTTGCCTGGGGTGCACAGGGCTCACTTCACTGCCCTGGAATTTGTCAAAAAGTTGACCCAGCCCAAATCATTCAAAAGCCCCATCTTTTATTATACATGGCTCCTTAATATGTAGTGCCATCTGTCCTAAGAAGCTCAACGAAGGGGATGAATCTTTAACTACAAAACACAATGTGAGAGTGCTCAGATATACTTGGACTGGTGGAGATGAGGGGGTGGATTGCCTTCTCTCTCAGTGTGCTCTGTCTCTTGCCCTGGGCAAAGCCCCCTCAGGCTTGTTAAGAGGATCAGCATCCCAGTGTGCACCTGTCTCGTGCGGCCCATCTCCCAACTGGCATTGCATTCCTGCCTGACTGGCACTTGGTTGGCCTGGGGCATGGGAGACAGGCTGTCCCTCAACCTCCAGACCAAAGCCATTTTCTTCTCAACTAATTCTTTATTCTTTAGCTTTTAAGGAGTACAGTTAATATGTGAACTGTGGCTTTTAAACCATCCAGCACCAATAGCACAATTTACAGGCTTCTCTTGTCCCTGCAGGCATTCAGTAGAACACAGAGGCAGCATCTGGGGCCTTCTCCCACCTATGCTGGCCTAGGCCCTTGTGCAGGGTTGCTTCTCGAGACATCCAGTATCACCTCATGGCTGTGTCTGCTTATTGCGTGCCTATTGTTGGCTCTTGGGTATTGCTCAATAAAGCTTCTATGGCTAAGCCAAGTGTAGTGACACACATCTATAAAACCAGCACAGAAAAGGCAGAAACAGGAGGATTGCAGGCTTGAGGGTGGGTTACGTAATGAGGCCTTATCAAAGACAAGAGGGAGAGGAGAGGCGATGGCCTGTTCATCTAGGTGCTCTCCTTTGCAAAGCATCGCGCTTACTTTATTCGGGGGTGAAGGTCTCACCGCTGCCCAGCTGGACAGTTCAGGCCCAACCTGCCCAGCCATCAGCACCTCCCTGCATCCCCTGCCTCTGCCTCTCGCCTTTATGCTCTGTGATCTCCTGATTTCCACTCTCACCCCATCTGTTCTGGGTAGTACATGGTCGCAGTGGCTGGCAGACAGCGTGTGCTTAGAACACATTGGCTAGGTTAAGACAGCGGCCCTTAATAAAGCTTTGGGCTCCCTTAGTCAGGCACTTAGATCCATCTAATATGGGTTATTGCCTTTCTCAATCTCCTCCCCTCTAAGGCTGTGGTCTTCCCACCCAGCAGCATTGACACCCAGGATGTGCCAGAATGCAGACTCTCATGCCATCCCCAGCTGCAAGGCTGGACTCAGACTCACCCAAGTATAGAGCTATCTCCTGCCTGGAGAGAGAGTCTCTACATTGTCAGTACCATGGGAACAGTTGTTATTTCAGCCATATTCGGTTCTCAGGCCATTCCCTGGGAGAGCTAGTCTCATCCTGCCTTGGATCCGGAGAGCTGCAGGGTTATTGTAGCTTCTGCTGTTCTCCCTGGTTGGCTGTTAGGGCCAGCCATTGGCATGATCACATCTGATCCTCTTGGCTACCAGAAGGGAACCAGGCAGGCCGCTTTCCTTCCACACGTCTCCCAGGTATTGCTATATACTTTCCCTAGAGGACCCAGTGGGGCCCAGCTTGGACCTGTGCCTTTACCCTGGATTTTGTTACTCCTATCTCCCTCATTTGCAACTCCAGTCCACTATGCAGCCGAGGACGAGCCCAGCTGCCTCTCCAGAGTCAAGGTGAATGCCTCATCAGGCCTGGGGACTGAGTGGTTCCTGCCTGAGCAGTCTCAGGGACATGTGTTTACAAGGAGAGTGAGCACGTCTTCCAGATAGCCAAGGGCACGCCACTGACCTATGACCTGTCCATCCTCCTGCAGCAGTCAGTACTGGTCACCATTCGTCCTCCTTCAAGTGCAAGTCCTCCAGCACCGTGACCTCCACCAGTGGCCACTCTTCAGGGAGCTCCTCAGGAGCCATCGCCTATCGGCAACAACGTCCAGGCCCCCATTTCCAGCAGCAGCAGCCCCTCAATCTCAGCCAGGTAAGCTCCAGCAGCCTAAGCGGCCTTGATGGCTTATTCCTATGCTAGACCAACCCTGGGAAAGGCGCTGTCATGGTTCCCAGAGAGCCAGCCCAAGCAAAGTGATAGAATACTTGGTGACACGGTGCCAGAGCTGACCTGCTGGCCAGAGGCCCACGTGGGCCCAGCAGAGGCTTAGCTGCTGTTGCCCTGGGTCACCAGGCTAGCCCTGACGTTGCCTCACTGCAGGAAGTCCTCTCAGTCAGCACCCAGACCCTTGGGAAGTACCCTAGGGCCTGCTCACATGCCCCAGTGGTCTGGGTTCTCTACAGGAGAGAAAGTTCTTTGCTTGGACTGGTTCTGGAAGGTTTTAGAGTGAGATTTGACAACATGTGGGAAAGCAGTCACTACCCAGAGGTCACTTCAGCAGAGCATCGCACGTTACTTTCTCAATTCAAATGTTTGTACTCTCTGCTTTTGACGGGAAACATCTGTTGTCCATGCTGATTCCCATTCCCCACCTCTCTCCTCCTAACACTCCCTCTGCTACTTTTCCTTCTCAGGCTCAGCCGCACATGGCTACAGACCGAACTGGGAGTCACCGTCGGCAGCAGGCCTACATCACTCCTACCATGGCCCAGGCTCCATACACCTTCCCGCACAACAGCCCCAGCCACGGCACGGTACACCCCCACCTGGCTGCAGCTGCCCACCTTCCCACCCAGCCTCACCTCTACACCTACACAGCGCCCACAGCCCTAGGCTCCACAGGCACCGTAGCCCACCTGGTGGCATCCCAAGGCTCAGCACGCCACACCGTGCAGCACACTGCCTACCCGGCCAGCATCGTCCACCAAGTCCCTGTGAGCATGGGGCCCCGGGTCCTACCCTCGCCCACCATCCACCCCAGTCAGTACCCCGCCCAGTTTGCCCATCAGACGTACATCAGCGCCTCGCCAGCCTCCACCGTCTACACTGGATACCCACTGAGTCCTGCCAAGGTCAACCAATACCCTTACATATAAACACTGGAGGGGCCGCAGGGAGCGGGGTGGAGGAGCCCCCAGCAGACCTGGGGAGCCGGGTTTCTCTACTGCAGGTGCCTGCCGCACTCAAACAATGCAAATGGGGCAGGGAGGGACAGCTGGGACACAGATGAAACTTGAACTAGAAGTGGGAGGACTTAGAGCAGAGAAGAGAGCATTTTAGAAGGAAGGGATTCAGGAGTGGGAAATCTATGCTTTTTATTTTAAAAAAGAAAAAGGAAAAAAAAGAAAAAATGTTAGTAACAAAAGAGGAAAAAAACACAGCTCACAACCCATTCTGCACCAAACTGGAAAGGAAAAGAAGAGCTACAGAAGATTCTGGAAGCAAGGGGCCCCAGTGTTTGAAGAACTTTATGAACTTTTTAAAGATTATTTTCATATGGCAGCAAGTGACATTGAAGAATTTGCTGTCGGGGACACCTGATATGGAAATCCAATAGATTTTTAATTAATTGAGTATGAAAATTAGGGATTTCTCCAGAACCCCAAAAGGGTCAACACCCCTTTCAAATGTCGGGCCATGGCCTAAAGGAGGCTCATATTTGGGGGTTGGTCTGGGGTTGGCAAAGCCCAGTTCTGGTTTGTTTGTCAGGAATAGTGGGGTCAGCCAGACTGATGGAGAACCCCTCAGGAGAGGGGCGGGTTTCATCTTTTGGGCATTCTGGATAAATCTCTCATCAATGTTTGTCATTAATAATGTGTGTTGCAACCTTTAATTTTGTTTTCTTTTCTGAGATTGTTTCTCTTCTTGAATCAACCCCTGGTCGTGTAGCATAGGGCTAGTGGTCGTCGCAGACGCCCTAGTAGAATGTAGCACTCTGCGCCCTTGTTTCCTTCCTTGTGTTCAACTCCAGTGATACCAATAGACTATTCCTCAGTGTAATTGCACAAAAAAGTGATATAAGGTAGGCATGGAACCAATGTGGTGGTCTTAGTGAGCGAGTGAGTGTGCATGAGCACGTGTGGGTGTGAGCGGGGATGCCGCCCTCCCGTGTGTCCCCTGGCACCGCCGTCACAGCCCTTGCAGTCTTGATTTTACGTCATTCCCTCCTAGTGCCTTAACGACCGACAGACAGACAGACACGGTGAAGGGTTTACTTCCACTGGTACTCCAAGAAACTGGCTGGGGCTGGTCAGATATGCTCTCAGCTCTTGTGTTAGAGTATTTTACTTGGGTCTTTTTGATTTTGTATCATCTTAATGTCATGTGGATTGTCTTTCCTGGGCTCTTTGTGAGCAGAAGGGTTTCAAAGAAGCTTGCATAACTAGAGGGGGAGAGTCGTGGATCTCAAGAGGGATGTGGGAGCAGGTGGGGCAGCCGGCTCTTTGGCTGAGTTTTACTCTGAAGGCAGAGGTCCTGAGAGACCCCACCCTCCCTAACTCTGCCACATATGGCGTAAGGGGGTCTTCAGCTGCCTCAGCCTCCAAGCCCGCCACTTCCTTCCTGGAGCCATATGGGGAGAAGCAGGAGACCTGTTCCCATTTCTGGTTACCTCCCCAGTCCCTCCGTCCCACAAGAAGCCTGGTAGTGTCAGACACACCCACATGTCTCTCCTCTCCACCAGCTCCAGGGGCTGTGGTTAGGCTCCTAGTATCTCCAGCTCTCCCCTGCAGGCCTCCACGGTGAGTTTGCTGTTGCTTCTTTCCTGAAATTAACCTAGGTCTCCCGAGACACTTTGTTCTCTGACTGAGAGACAGCAGGCAGAGGGGCTGGAGGGACATTTGGGGAAGCGCTCCCATGGACACTTGAGCCTGCAAAGAAATGTGCCTGTGCCTTTGCACTGTTGCTACACTCTGGGTGTTTTCTCCAACTTTGGACAGCGACGTGGGTAGGAATTTTCTATTCCCACTGAGAAACTCTGAAGCCATGGAAGTTGGAGACCAGTCCGGTCCAGGATGGGACACAGTAGCATGCCATGGACTGTTTGGTCCCGGTGTAAGTCCTAGCTGGCCCCCAATCCACATCTTCAGTTAAAAGGCCTCCCCAGTCTCCCTCCCTGTCCTCCCTCTGTCAAAGGCTTTCTTCATGGCACCTGCCCTCCTTCAGTAACGAAGCTTACTTAGCTTTTAGCTGTGAAAAACTCTGGAAACTTCCCCACCCACGAATCTTAGAAAGTCCCCAAACTGGATATGTCTTAGTGCACCTTGGGCCAAAAAGAAGAGAAGCTAGAGCCTGGCAAGGCCCGGCCCCGCTCCAGCCAAGGACTTGCTGCAAGTGAGGCAGCAGGAGAAGTCGGTTCAGAGGGCGCAGAGCGAAGCCTTTGGAGAGCCCCGTGCCAGAGGCTTCTAGAGCCCCGCCAGCATGGAAATCCATCCGTCACAGTTTCTAGCAGCCAGGTGGCAGCCGCTTCCCATGGGACTTTCTCTTACTGTCAGCAGGCAGATAGTCCTGACTGAAAGTGGGCCTGGATTCGCCTTGCTGTGAGGCAGCATCCAGAGGGCCAGCGTGTGGTCTTGTAGGGATGCGTCTTTCCTTCCAGCTCCGCTAGTCTGCTCACATCGAAGCTTCTCACTCCTCCACCCATTCTGCCCTCCCAGATGAACCATGACCGTTCCTTGCTGCTCATGATTTAGTATTATTGTACGGATTATTTGTGTTATTGCCACTGTAATTATGATCATTATCACCTTATTACTATTTTAGTCAGGGTTTGAAGTATACATTTATTCCAAGTATCTTTGTGTTTTCTTCATACTATTTAAATTTATTTTATTATAGCTGTGAGTATATGAATAGACTGGAGGAACACACAGATGTACAGTCTTGTCAGAGGGGAAAAAAGGAAAGGAAAGGCACGGAACTAGGAAATTGTTTCTGTCATCTCTGTGCCGCAAGGAGCTCCAAGGAAAGCCTACCGCAGAGCAGAGACTCGGATACGTTGGGCCAGTCTCTGCCTGGCCCGCCGGGTGCACAGCCACTGGTGGTGCAATGCCTTTTGGACCCTTTGGCAGCTTCTCCCACACTCTCTGTCTGAACTACTGAGCAGATTTTAGCCTGCCTCGTCTCTGTCTCTCACAGCTGCCCTAGAGCTCCCCTTCCCTTCACTCTTTCCTGTCAGTACAGTTGGAGAGTGGCTCTTCTCCCTCAATGCAGAGACGGTGGTCCCACCCAAAAGCCCTTAGGTGTAGTGAGGCTTATGGGCAGCCAGTGCCTCCTCATTCTGTCCTGCTCAGCTGCCACCCTACCCATCTCCCTAGTCTGCTTCTTCTCCAGACACCCTCCCAGTGCCCAACTCCGGGGAGCCAAGTAAAGAAACGGAGAGAGAGCCCTGGGCGGAGTCCCACGGTTGCTCAGAAACCAGCAGGCCCCTGTGAAGGAAGGACCGGAGCACTAGCTTCCCCAGACAGAAGACAGTCCCTCTGCAAACCTCCACCCCACTCCCATTCCTCCCTGATCTCAACCCCGTGTACAGAGCCAGCACATCAGGAGTCACCCTAGGCCCCAGCTAGGTGGCATCCTCACCTACGTCCCCCTGAGGTGCTCAGCACATCCGTTTGGCAAAAAAGATGGAAGAAAGGTCTCTGTCCTTAGGACTACACTCAATGGAAGGTGGCCCGCTTAGCCCCTGGTGCATCCTCCGGGGGTTCTTTAATGAGGGAGCGGGGCTCAGCCTGAGGAAGATGGGAAGGAGAAGGTCTGTGGCACCTCGTGACCTGGGTTCTCACTGACCATGCGGGCCTTGGCACCCAGGCCTCTGTCAGTATGTCGGCGGTGTTTCAGGAAAGCAGAGGAGCGGGGCCCGTGGGTAAGCAAGGCTGGCGCTGTGTCGCTTAGCCCTGCCAAGTGGATGTGGTTGCTGTGATTTGTAGGAGAAAGGGTGGGGTGGTCCAGTGCCCCCCGGACTGTGCAAGTTTCTCTCCTTCCTGTGGCAGAGACCACAGTGTGGAGCAGGTCAGCAAGGGCGGTCGGCACAGCAGATGGGGCCTCCCTGGACCAGGGCTCGGGAGTTGCAAACACTCTCTTTTGAGCAGTGTGCGGTGGAGGATGGGTCGGGTATCGTAATGAGTGGAGTTGATGTTGAGGAGGCTTAAGGAAGTGTATGGTGGTTCATGGTAGTAAGGGTGATTGGGTCCTCAGTCTGTCCCTCCCTCCCCCAGGGTCTCTGTGTCTGGCTGAGGGCAGGGTAGGATGTGGGCGTGGCTCTTGCTGGCCTGCCCAGTAGCTGCTAGGACAGAAGACAGAAGAAAACTGCTTGATGCCCTCTGCTAGCAGACAGAGTTCCATGAGAGGCAAGGTCTTCCGTGGCCCAGCCTGAGACGTCACAACCCCCGCCAGCCACTGTGTCACAACACATTCCAGCCCAGGTCTCACAGGCTTTGCTCTGCTCCTCACTCCTGTTTTCCCTCTTATGTGCTTTATAGATTTCTCATGGGGAAGTCTCCAAATCAAGCAGGCCAGAGATGCCCTTACAAATTAGAAAGGAAAGTAAAACTGTCCCTTTCTATAGCCAAAGAATCCTCTCAAAGACACCTCTAGAGATGGACAAGTGTTCCCCGTTCCTTTCTGGGCAATTCCATTTATACTTCCTCTCTATCCTGCCTCTTTTTAATGTCACTGCTTTTATTTCAAAACCACTCATCTTTAAGAGGAGTGGAGTAGTGGTCCTAGACGCTGCTATTCCCGGGGAACCGAGGCCCCTACCGTGCTCATTTGTGCTTAATCGACATCATGCTACCGTGGGGAACTAGACGACAAGCAAGTAGACCTTTCCTGGTGACCCACACTGCGTCCCAGGCTTAGGATGCCCAGGACTCACGTGAGATAGCAGTATCCGTCCACTTGCCTGGTCTCTACACGCAGTCAGTACTCAGACAAATCCGCCAAGCCACTAGAGAACCAAAGATGGCAAAACGAGGCTCACTTGATTACAGAAGAAGCCTCATGAACACTTCGGCACTGTGGCTCCCTGTAGTGGCCACCTGAGGGAAGGTTTCCTGCGTCTTTGGGGCAGCACAGAGAGGTAGTTCCAGGCAGTCTCTTTCCTCCTGGCTCAGGGTTGTCAGAAAAGAGATCCCGGAGGCTCCCTGTCACAGATGCACCCCCCCCATCCTTTCAGAGTCCCTCATCTCAGACCCTCGCAGGAGAACATTATACTGATTGCCTCTTGCTGCACACTAGCAGTACCCTCACGTAAGGACTCACCGACGTTCATTGAGTGTTCACAGTATGCCAAGGCCTTTCTGAGGGCCATCTCACAGCCGCCTACCCCCGGCAAGAAGTCAGCACTCCTGTTTGACAGATGGAAAAGCTAGCCGTCTGAGAAGATGGCATGTGTAAAAGGAAAACTATAATACCATTGCAGAACCCCCAAGTTTTTGTTAATGAAACTTCACTGATGTGACACTGTTTCCCTGTTCAATGAAGCGCAGTGAGCAGCCCATCTCCAATGAGTCATTCAATGACGCTCCCATTCCCTGTGTGCCAAATGCTGTGCTAAGAATTGCTGGGAGAGCCCTACAACACCAGCCTTGTCAGTACCTGTACGGATGGGGTGCCTGGCTTAAAGAGCCTGTAACCTGCCCAGGTCACCCAACTAGTGAGAAAGGGACTCAGGGCTTAACACTATCTGCTTAGCTCTAGACAGAGTTCCCAGACACCAGCCCCAGCTGCCTCCCTGTGGAGCAAGGACAGTCTTTGACAGAGTGTCAAGCCAGTCTCCCCTGTGTGACTGGAGTTCCTGGATGGGGTGCAGGTCCAAGGAGAGTTTGACTTTAAGAAAACTCCGGGGAGTTTCTCTGGATTCCTAGAATTCCTTTCTGGTTTCTTTCCAGCTAATAGCTTTAGTCATGCTGCTACAACTCTTATGAGAGTGAAGGGAAAGTGTTCTTTTCTTTAAAACTAAATAAATGTTTTTCTTGTTTATAGTTAATCCTAGAAAGGCAATACTAAAGTGTATATTTTTTTCCAAAATGCTACTTTTTACTGTACTTGATAAATACCCTGACAGCTCTGATCTCTGTACTAGACCCTCTCTTCAGCCCCGGGCAGAGCCAGGAGCCAGGTTCACGCCAGATTTGTAAATACCATTTGGGTCTGTGGCCAAGAACTTTTTTTTTCTGTGAAGAAACAAAAACAAAAAGAGAAGAGGAGGGGAGGATGAAGGCAGGTTGGGAAGAGGAACAAAACCGAGCTTTCTCGCAAGAGACGACCTCAGAGAGACGGACAAAGCATAGCAGGGCGCAGCAACCAAGCCAGGAGTGAGAAGGATGCGCCTCTGGCTGCCCTGAGCTCGGGAGCACTGCAACCACAGTCCAGTTCACCTGAGAGGTGACACAAATCTAGACATGCTCTAGGACTAGACTTTAACTTCCGAAAAGGCCTAGCATGCACTCTAAGTTTTACTCGGTTGTTTTGGTTGGGTTTCTTGTTTTTCTTTTAAAAACGTCTTTACTGACTGGCTCCAGGCTTGTTTGTCTAAATTCTTAGGTCGTTTACACAAGTTCTGAATTCTTCTAGAACTTTAACTCCATTGGAAGCAAACTGACTAGTACAGATCTGAGATCCTGGTTGGTGGCGGTAGGTGTTCTGGGGCTCCGGCAGACCACCTGTCAGTGTTTTCAGAAGGTTTTAGATAACATTATCTTACACAAACTGTGACCTAATGGCAATAATTACCTCAAATGTGGGCATTCTTCCTGGTTTTAGCCTTTTTTGAAACAATATAGCCAGTTTGATCTTGTGATTTAAAAGACTATGAATTCTCTGTGGGCTGAAGTAAGGAAGCAGAAGGGTCTTTGCCAAACTCTTTTTATGAGGCTCTGCACCCCGGTCACTGTTGCTGAAGTGAGTGCGCTCGAAGAGCAGCCAGGGAAGAGGTGACCTCTGTGTCACAGTCAGTGTGACGTCTAGGGAGCGTGGCCCTCGCTGCAGTAACATGCCCTTGCTTTTTCCAGTATCCAGTAACCCACACAATTGGCTATGGATGCATACTCAAGCATACTTCTGGCTACACTCTATATTTTATAGTTTACATTTAACCTGGTACTTTTTTTTTAATTGTTTATAACTGGCATCTTCAACCAGAACGATTGACTGTTGTGTTAGAAGCTGTGTCTCCCCAAAGCAGGCGTGTTCCACTTACTCTGTGCGGAAGCCAAGTATGTGCGCTTCCTTTATTGTTGTTCCCTGTGAAACTGAGAGAATGTGAAGGACGTCTAGAGGGAACGGAAGGGATGAGACCTGAGCCAGATGCAGAGTCCCATGCCACGCTGTACCAACTCTTCTTGTCAAGCCCTTCTCGAAAGCATGGGGGGGGAGATGATTCCTGCTTCCTCGGTTTCTGTCTTGATTTCAGTCTTCCTGTAGGACTGGTCACTCTCCTGGCAGTAGATGGCACTGGTTCTCACAGCTCTGAAGGCATGCTCACTGTTTCTGGACCCCAGAGAACCTCTGGTCCGCATTTGGAGAGGGAGACCCCAATTCCATAGTCACTGGCTGGGTTTTCCACATATCACTGTTTTAGTCTTTAAAGTACAACCTACGTCAAATGATGTGTGTGTCAATTTACCCACTGTCGGGCTAAGCTGTGAAATCCAGTTCTGAGGCTTCTGCTGACAGACGTAGGTGCTTCTGAGCCAGCGGGGCGGGGTAGGCAGCAAAGGATGGTCCATGGAAACTGGTCCACAGAGAGGGGAGTTACAGTGACTGAGACACGCTTCAGAGACAAGTGTGGGCTCTACTGGTAGGCAGGAGAAAACAGGAAATGTCAATTTCCCTGACAGGTTTTGGGGGGTTGGATTTGGGGGGGTGCTGTTTATTTTTGTTTTGTTGTGTTGCAACTTTAAGACAGGGTCTCACCATGTAGCCCTGGCTGGTCTGGAACTCACTGTGTGGACTGGGTTTTGTTTTCTCTTGTGCCACTGTGCAGGACCCATGGTGATCCATGGTGTGATGTGATCATTCCTCTAGCAGACGCCTTGAGAGCTGCAGCCTGGCGGTGCCAGGGTGCCAGGGACTGTTGCGTTTGCTTTGCTCCTGTGAGCGGTGCCGGCAGCATGCTCCTGTGAGCTCTGTTAGAATGCCCTTCGTCTCACCCTTCTTAGTCATACCCCAGGCTCCTCTGTGTGTGTGTCTGTGTGTTTTCCTTTGCACTAATAAACCAAATG
Source organism: Mesocricetus auratus (assembly GCF_017639785.1). NCBI lineage: Eukaryota > Metazoa > Chordata > Mammalia > Rodentia > Cricetidae > Mesocricetus > Mesocricetus auratus. The sequence continues at coordinate 2,128,029 of NW_024429200.1, forward strand.
AATTTTTGTCATTGTCTTTAGAGCTAACCTATGTTTTTAAATGAGAGGTATAGAAATGGGCTTTTCATTATTATTTGAAAGTATGAACTATGTCTGAAGAAGAGCTCTGCTGTTGCTCTCTTTAGTCCCCCCTCAACCAACTTCCAAATGGATCTCTCCTGCCCCTCCCCCATGTTGACTCACTGCTCCCCACAGCCACCTCTGCCCGCCTGTCACCACAGATCCATGCTCAGGACTCCCAGGAATCTCAAGAGCCATCTACAAGACTTGGCTTAGCCCTGAGAGCCATGCTTCTGCCTCCCTGGCTGGGCTGACGGGCTGTGGACCTGCTATTGTGGTATCAGTACTTTGGCTCAGGTTATGCGGAAGGACGTAGAAGTTGAAAGTGACTTGACTGTACCATCCTCTAGCGTTCTGTGACTCTGAGTGCAATGCGCGCTCGCGCGCGCGCGCGCGCGCACACACACACACACACACACCACGTGCCCTTCAAAGCAGAGATCCTGTTCACACTGCCTCCAAGTCAGCTAGCTCTTGGCCCTCCCACATCCTCTCTCTTGTGTATGCCCCTTTGAGGCTGGATTTCTTCTATGGGTTACCCAGGGCACACTCATTTCTAGACCCCAAAGCATCCTTCACCCCTGTGTGCGTGCGTGCGTGCACGTGTGTGTTTTAACCAAATGAAGTTGACAAGAAAGGTGTATGTTGGGGCTGCAGGATTCCTAGTGTAGTAGAAGCACTGTATAGATAAAAATGTTGATATATATATGTTTGTGTATGTATATATCAAACCAAATTTCTGATAGGAAAAGTATAGCTTTATGGTTGAGAAGGAAGAGGAGCCCTTTAGAGGTTGGAGCGAGCCTCGATCTGTCCAATGAGCAAGGTGCATCCTGTCCCTTCACCCGCGTCCTGTCCCAGCACCCAGCCCTTGCCGTCCACCTCGACTCAGCAGAGCTGGGAGACCTGAGGGCAGGAGGAGAGAGGACACAGATACAATGACTGCATTTTCCTTCCCAGTTTGCTCTGACCACATGTATTGAGCTGCAGCCCGATATGATATCACATTTCAAACAAGGCGGTGTGAAGATGGCGGGGGGGGTCTGTAGCAATGCTTCCCTTTTAGCCCTCTGTGAGTTCAGGACACTGTGGACAGACAGACACACTCCCTACACAAGAACAGGGAAGAGGGGACCTGGCAGTGCTCACTCCCCAGTCCAAGGAACGAGGGTCCCTCCCCGCAGGTCACCTCACCCAGACAAGTCTCCACCAGGTCATCTCAGCTCAATCCTATAACCCCTGAAAGCCCTGGCCCACCGTGTCCCTCACTGTACGGTTTCTGTAACGCAGTGTTATCCATGTTAATCTGTGTGGGAGTTACGTGCAACAGTATTTTCTCGTGTACCTCTTCTCCTCTGTGACGTGTCCCTCTTCTTTTATTTATAAATGTCTACTTTTTTTAAAAAAAAAAAAAAAGACAGACCAGTGTGTCGTAGACCTCTCTGTAACCTGTTCCTTAGTCTCACTATAGGTATGTTATAAGGATGGATATTTTACTTGGCTTTAGAATGTTTTTCAAGAAAACTAACTCTTAACTGATGAAGTTGTTGCTACTAAAATGCTTGTTTTCATCATGATGTCGTGCGCTTCTAAATTAATCATCATTTTCGTTGTAGAAAAATGGAGTGAATTTATATTAGTCTTGGAAACTAATAATAGCATTGTAAATTTATGAGATGATTTTAACAGAAAAAAAATTATAGAAGAATATAGTTATTTTAATTGTAATATTACTAACTGTAGGGTGAGGAAGGGGGTCTGTTGTGGTGAACTCTGTTATAGCTTGTTACTCAGTTTCTTTTTGATCATTTTTTCGGTCTCTGAGGTGAAGCGAGTTATTAATGGAATCTGTAAACTCACATATGCATATTGTATATGTGTAGAGATGTGATCACACTGTCTTGGAATTACATTAAACTGTTTGGAATCACTGTACTTTGCCCAGTAGCGTCCTTATGCAGAGCCTCACTAGAGGGCGCCGTTGCAAGTAACGTCTGCAAGAAAGTTCTTTAGCCTTTCCAAACTGCTGGCAACCCTCACTCTGAAAACTAGAGATGTCCGAACGGCTGCAGAGAGGTGGGCCTTGCGGTCATTTCACTGCCAATTACTGATCCTCATTGTCTCTTCCAAGACATCCCCTCCCTGAGACTCAAGGCACCACTGTCCCTGCTGTCTGTCAGCTTGCCAACAGGTCTACACTCTGCTCTTCTGCCCTCAACTCCAGACCACCTCAGTGAGTCACAGCCCCACTGCCAGGGCTGCCATTCCAGAGGGAGGGGGGACAGGGAGGGGGAGAGGGAGAGCATGTATGTGGGAGTACACACACACCCCACACACCCTCCCCTAGTCACAGCTCCTGGATTCAGTGATTTGGTTTGATTTGGGGTTTTTTGTTGTTGTTTTTTGTTTGTTTGTTGTTTTTGCCAAATATCTACAAAATCTGCCATTCCTTTCTCTCCAGCCTATCAAACACCATTGCATTCTGGCCTTACAACTTGCCTGGTCCATGTACTTCATGTACATGCAGCCATTCGTTATTGTATGCCTGGCTTATTTTAGAATAATGCTTTTCGGTTCACTCATGTTATAGCATGGAGCAGAGCTTACTCTTGCAGATTGAATAGCATGTTATAGCATGGGTCAGAACTTACTCTTGCAGATTGAATAGCATGTTATAGCATGGATCAGAGCTTACTTTTGCAGATTGAATAGCATGTTATGGGGCATGGGTCAGAACTTACTCTTGCAGATTGAATAGCATGTTATGGGGCATGGATCAGAACTTACTCTTGCAGATTGAATAGCATGTTATAGCATGGAGCAGAACTTACTCTTGCAGATTGAATAGCATGTTAAAGCATGGATCAGAGCTTACTCTTGCAGATTGAATAGCATGTTATAGCATGGAGCAGAGCTTACTCTTGCAGATTGAATAGCATGTTATAGCATGGAGCAGAGCTTACTTTTGCAGATTGAATAGCATGCTATGGGGCATGGATCAGAACTTACTCTTGCAGATTGAATAGCATGTTAAAGCATGAATCAGAGCTTACTCTTGCAGATTGAATAGCATGCTATGGGGCATGGATCAGAACTTACTCTTGCAGATTGAATAGCATGCTATGGGGCATGGATCAGAACTTACTCTTGCAGATTGAATAGCATGTTATGGGCATACCACATTTTGCATGAACATCTTGCCACTGTGAACTCTGGGGAACAAAATTCTCTTGAAACCCCTGCTTTTGACTCTTTCAGATGTGTCCTATAGAGGTGGGGTTCCCGGATCATGTGACAGCTTCATGGTAACGCTTAAGGAGCCATCCGAGCATCCCCCCATCTTCAGCGTGCCGTTTCCACAGGACCTCCTGCCTACTAATCTTCTATGCGCCTCCTCCTCTTCCTCCTCCACCTCCTCCTCCTCCACCTCCTCCTCCTCCTCCACCTCCTCCTCCTCCTCCTCCTCCTCCACCTCCTCCACCTCCTCCACCTCCTCCTCCTCCTCCTCCACCTCCTCCACCTCCTCCTCCTCCTCCACCTCCTCCACCTCCTCCTCCTCCTCCTCCTCCACCTCCTCCTTCTCACCACGGCTTCTGCAGTCTCTGCCTTTTGCTTCCGCTGTGGATCCACCAGACCATCCGACTGCTCAGCTCCTGAGATCTGATGGCGCAAACCCCGACCTCATAGACCAAACCAGCAGACCCCGACCTCATAGACCAAACCAGCAGACCCCGACCTCATAGACCAAACCAGCAGACCCCGATCTCATAGACCAAACCAGCAGACCCCTGACCTCATAGACCAAATCAGGAGACCCCGATCTCATAGACCAAACCAGCAGACCCCTGACCTCATAGACCAAACCAGCAGACCCCGATCTCATAGACCAAACCAGCAGACCCCTGACCTCATAGACCAAACCAGCAGACCCCGATCTCATAGACCAAACCAGCAGACCCCGATCTCATAGACCAAACCAGCAGACCCCTGACCTCATAGACCAAATCAGCAGACCCCTGACCTCATAGACCAAACCAGCAGACCCCTGACCCTGCAGACCTGACCTCATAGACCAAACCAGCAGACCCCCAACCCTGCAGACCACTGACCTCATAGACCAAACCAGCAGACCTCTGACCCTGTAGACTACTGATCCTACAGACCACTGACCCAGCAGACCCCTGACCCTGTAGACCACTGACCCAGCAGGCCCCTAACCAAGAAGACCCTCAATACTAGATTCCCCAACTTCCTGACCCATGAAGACAAATGGCCTGTGGCTCTAGCCTGTACGTATAGACCCCTGTGGCTGATTAGAACATCCCCTTTCCAATACCTTACTCCTTAGATTCCAGTCTCCAGGGTGACCAGAGAAACCTACAGCTTCCTTAACCCAGTTCCTCTCCGACTCCAGTCAGCCTCACCGCTGCCCGCCTTTCCTCCGGCGTCCTGGCCACTCAGCCAGAGGCTGCAGCACCTGAACTGCCCAGCAGCAACCCAGCCTCCACCCTGAGAAGCAGATCAGCGGATCCAAACCTCCCTCCAGTACTGAGACCACCCCTCAGCATTCCCTTGTTACTTATTGGTTGATTTAGGGTGTCTGAATGTGAACACAGGCCACACAGGCCTTGAGCATGTTAGGAAATAACTCTAATGCTGAGTACATCCCCACCCTTTATTTTTTGTTTTTTGAATATTGAGAAAGAGTCTTGCTAATTTACTCAAACTGACCTCAAACTCACTGTAGAGTTCAACCAGTTCTTGAACTTGTGACCCTCCTGCCCCAGCTTCCCCAGTATCTGGGGCGACAGGCACATGCCACCAGGCTCGGCTCACCATTTTTTAAGTATGTGTCCACTTAAATTCATAGAGAAATGCCATATAGGGTATCTTCTACGAGGACATTGCATCTGTCAGCACTTCTAAAGCAATGCTGGACTCCAGGCCCCCTTATGGTAAAGACACTTGACATGTGTGTCATTTATATTCTGTTTCAGTGGTGTCTTGGGTTTTATGGCAGTGGCTCGCTCTCTCAAAATCTTTACCAATGGACCGGGGCTGCTTGTGAGAGAAACGCTTAAGCCTTAAACAGGTGGAAGGCCAGAGGCAAAGGAAAATCCAGGAGGCGGCCCCACTGAGTGGGGGAAAGACAGCTATCTGTTTTAAGCTGCCACAGGTCACTGAGATGGACAGCGAGCTGTGTGCTTGGTCCCGGTCTGGTTCAACTCCAGGATCTCTCCTTTTATCCCTGGGACATATGGGAAGCCCCTAGGCCTCTGGTGCCTCAGTATGTGACCTAGCATGTACAGATTGGCCAGGCAGCGCCCCCAAACCCTTGTCATTGAAAGTATTGGTTTGTTATTGCTATTAAGCCTATTTCAATGGAGAAATCACTCCCTGAAAGGGACTGCCTTCTACAATAAAATCTAAAGTAACTGAGATGACCCAAGTGGGCAGATGGTGCCTGCTGCCAAGCCTGAGGGCCTGGGTTTGATCCCCGGACCCACATGGTGGAAGGAGACGATGAGGTCCCACCGTCCTGTGCAAGCACAACATAGCTCAACATACATGCACTAAAAATGTTCTTGAAACATACAAAGTGTAATGTGTGGCATTAACTTGGCAGGTGAAGAGAAAAATAAGAAATTGATTTCAGGGCTAAAAATTTTGTGGTCCAGGTAAGGCTTGACTAAAACCTGAACCAAGATGAAACACTAGCAAAAACTGAAGCCAGATGGCTCCCCAGCTCCAGGAGGAGTGCCCACAAAAAGCTGACACCATCGCCTTGCAGCAAGGTTTTGGGGGGTTTTGTTGTTGGTTTGGTTTGGTTTAGTTTTTCAAGACAGGAATTCTCCTGGAACTCACTCTGTACACCAGGCTGGCCTCAAACTCATGGAGATCCTCCTGCCTCTGCCTCTGCCTCTGCCCCTCTGCCCCTCTGCCCCTCTGCCCCTCTGCCCCTCTGCCCCTCTGCCCCTCTGCCCCTCTGCCCCTCTGCCCCTCTGCCCCTCTGCCCCTCTGCCCCTCTGCCCCTCTGCCCCTCTGCCTCTGCCTCTGCCTCCATAGTGCTGGAATCAAAGATGTGCTCCAAGGCATATTCCACCACTGCCCAGCAAGTTTTTTTGTTTATTTTATTTTACTTTTTGTTGTTGTTGTTTAACTCTTATCTATTTTTCTCAGCAAGGTTTCATAAGAGGTAACATTAAGCAGGAATCAGACAGGCATGATGTTGAACACCCTTAATCCCGGTACTATGGAAGCAGAGGCAGGCAATCTCTCTGAGTACAAGGCCAGTCTGGTCTACATAATGAGAGCTGAGAGGAGGGGCAAGAGACATTCCTCCGTTTAAGAATAAGCAAAAGAAAAAGAAATTCAGAATGTGAAAGAATGTACCAGCAAAAAGGTTCAACAAGGAAAGAAGGTAGGCATGGCCCACACAATCCCAGCACTCAAGACGGAGAGTTCAGGGCCAGCCTGGACTATGTAAGACCCCGGAGAGATGGTGCAGAATGGAAGAAAGGGGAGAGACACGGTTGTCGCAACAAAACATAAGCAAACTCAACTGAACGAATGATCTGGGCCTCCAGCCAATGCCAAGATTGCAACATGGCAACCCATATATATCACCCCCAATTACATGAAGACTGGACCAATAGGCTAACGGAAAAACATAGACAGAGCCAGCAGAAGAAGAAGAAATAAATTAGGCATCCCTGAAAACCTGGGAAGGGACTTTGATGGGTGCAGATGCTCAAAAGTATATGGCGTCTCCAAGGAAACGGCGTTGCCATAGAAACCTCATCCTGACTCTACAGTTCAGGAATTCGTCCTGCAGTTTGCTTCAGCAGCAGAGCCCTGAGACAGGTCCTAGGCTGGTACAGCAGGCAGCTAGAGCTGGGCAGCCTACACACTGACCGCTGCAGAGGCGGTCAAGGGCAGCAACAGAACGGGAGGGTCTGCACAGGGCGGGACTCAACTGCACAGCCTGCCAAGGAGCAAACAAAGACCCCACCCGAGGGAGCAGGGAAGGATTCTCGGCCTGGCTCCCCAGAACCTGGCTGCAGGATCCAGATTTTACATCCTCCCGGGATGAATCTCAGAACTTCTGCAAGCCAGTGGATCTCAGTAGGCATCTCTTTTGCAATTATCCTACCTTTAGCCTGTTTCACACTAAAGACAGGCATGGTGGCGCACGCCTTTAGTACCAGTACACAGGAGGCAGAGGCAGGCAGATCTGTGAGTTCAAGACCAGCCAGGTCTACACAGAGTTCTAGGATGGCCAGGACTCTGTCTCAAGGCAGGTGGAGGACAGTCAGGACAGTAGGCAGACAGATGAGGTTGTTTAACTCAAAGGAGATGTTAGAAGGTTTCCCTCCAGCAGGCCATGGACAGGGGTGGTGCAGCCTTGTTTCTGCTGGAGAGATGGCTCAGCGGTTGAGGGCACTGGCAGTGCTTCCAGGGGACCTGGTTCAATTCCCAGCACCCACAGGGCAGCTCACAACTGTCTTAACTCCAGTCCCGGGCAGTGTGATGCCCTTTTCTGGCCTCTTCAGGCACTGCACACACATGGTCCCCACACATACATACAAGCAAAAACCCACTACATGTAAAATGAACCCCCCAAGAATAAGAACCCATGGAAGCCACAGGTGAGGAGACGTTAGAGCCACACCAGCCTCGACTGGAATGGCCAAGCTTACACTTCCTCAGACAAACTTTGAGTGAAAAAACAAGCCATAAATGATAATGACGCCAGGCGTTGGTGGCACACACCTTTAATCCCAGCACTCAGGAGGCAGAGGCAGGCGGATCTCTGTGAGTTCAAGGCCGGGCTGGTCTACAGAGCGAGTTACAGGACAGCCTCCAAAACAATACAGAGAAACCCTGTCTCGAAAAAACAAACAAAAAAAGATAGATAATGGCCCTTGGTTCAACATAATGAACAAAAATTTAGAAGAGTCCCCAGAAACACATTATTTTACTCCACAAGATTTTCACGGGGTTCCGGGCTTTTGAGATGCAGCCACACAGAGGAAGGCCATGGAAGACTGTTGGCCTCATGAGCCAGAGGTGGGGGGAGTGCCGTGGTCCCTGGAGGCTAAAAGAGTCTCCAGGAGGCAAGAGCTCTGCTCTGAAGAGCTCAGATGCCACTCTTTATGCCACCTCCTTGGTGTGTCATTCTTAGGAAAGAGAGAGAGGAGAGACAGACACAGAGAGAGAGAGAGAGAGAGAGAGAGAGAGAGAGAGAGAGAGAGAGAGAGAGAGAGAGAGAATATCTTCCCTGCCTCACAGCTCCTAAGAATCGCTTAAACCCAAAAGGCCGCTACTTGTTGTTCAGATTGTCCTTTTATCTGCCTCTCAGGTGACAACAAAACTATCCACTGTGTGACTGACGCAGAGCCAAACTGCCCCGACCCCTCCAAAGTCTCCCCTTAGCGTCTTCCAGCACCCCAAAGCCCAGCTGCGCTCTGCCCATACAGAGCCCTTGCCTGCTCCGTTCTGAGGCCCAGGCTGGGGTGTGGGATGGAAACTGCCTAGTGAGACCGAGGAAGAGGCACAGGGAGCCACCCTGGCACCGCCCGAGCCAGCACAGACCACTAGCAGATGGGGTCCTGAACTAGCTGGGTGTAACCGTGAATGGAGCCCCCGCTCTGTCCCAGTGCGGGAGAAGGAAGCCGGCCATGCTCGGTTTCACCTGGGATTTCCTTACCTTAGCCCCTAGGAACAGATAACGGAGGGGATTTCTTTTAATGTTTTAAAGTTGTTTAATATCAGTGACTCAGAAGCCTGTGGTCCCAAGATGAGCCCAAAGTTAGGAAAGCTGTTTTGTCTGGTGGCCTTAAAGCCTCGGGCAGTGGACTTAGAACGTTTTTTTTAATTATATGTATTGTTGTTTCTGTACGTCTGTGCATCACGTGCTGGTGTCTGCAGAGGCCTGGCCTGGGATCCTGTCTTAGTCCATGTTCTACGGCTGCAAAGACACCATGGCCTTGTAAAGGAAAGCATTTAATTGTGGCTGGCTTACACTTTCTGAGGTGTAGTCCCTCGTCCTTACGGCTGGAAGCATGGCGGCATGCAGGCAGACGAGACAACTGAGAGTTCTCCGTCTACACCCGCAGACAGCAGGAAGAGAGAGGGAGACCCTGGGCCTGGCTTGGGCTCTGGAAACCTCAAAGCCCAGCTCCAGTGGCACAAGTCCTCCAACAGGGCCACGCCTCCTGATCCCCGTCCAGCAGTGCCACTCCCTAACGACCAGACATGACTTGTAAAGCAACCTTGTTTCTTATCTAAATTTAAACTGGAAAATAAAATAAAAAAATAAATGAAAAATAAAAAACCTGTGAGCCTATGGACCATTCCTATTCAAACCACCATAGACCCTCTGGGATTTAGAGTTGCCACGGGCAGTTATGAGCCACCGCGTCAGTGCAGGGACCTAAACCCAGATCCTCTGCACGAACAGTAAGTGCCGTGACCACTAAGGCATCTCTCCAGCCCAGAGAGCATTTAGTAAGATGTGAAAGGTCACCTCTGAGCTCTCCAGCCCTTCCAGAGACTTCGATGACCAAACACAGATTAGAGACAGTCTACCAGATGCCTGGCCCTTAACCACACTAATAAGTGGGGGGCACCCCCAGAATTCCCTAGCCAATTGTCCTACATCCTACCCTCCCACTGACTTCCCTTGAAGACCCAAATTACCCATATCTGAAAAAATACCTAGAAAGCACACAGACAAATTAACAGGAATGAGTAGTTTTGTCTGAACACTATACTCAGAGGAGTGAACAGGACCCTGTGGGCTGCATTTTGCCTCTGAGGTTTTTTCTGAAACGGGCCAGGACCCAAATGCCGAGACTCAGATCCCAGGCAGCCATCCATGCCACACTTGGCTGCAGTCACCAGCAGGAAGTCAGGCCAGGCTCCACTGCAGGCTGCATGGTGATGGGGGCTCCCCAGGGCCCCTCCAGCCCCTCACCAGGCAAACCTGGGTACCTAAGACCAGAGGACCCTCAAAGCTCATACCCAGCCCAACACGAACGTCACCAAATCTGTTCCACTCACATCATCCCATCCTCCCCCAAGCAGAATAAACCATTCTTCTAGAATGTTCCAGCACATTCTAGAGCTCACTAGTTCCTCTCTTCTCCCTATATGTTTCCGGGGGGCATACGGACACAGATTCCCACAAGCCTAGCATGGTGTCTGTCGCATGGCAGGTGTCTTGGTCAGGATTTCCACTGCGGTCATGAAACGCCGAAGCACCGTGATTAAAAGCAACCTGTGGCTGGGCGTTGGTGGCACACGCCTTTAATCCCAGCACTCGGGAGGCAGAGGCAGGCGGATCTCTGTGAGTTCGAGACCAAGCCTGGTCTACAGAGCGAGTTCCAGGACAGCCTCCAAAGCTACACAGAGAAACCCTGTCTCGAAAAAAAAAAAACCAAAAAGAAAAAAAAAGAAAAGCAACCTGTGGAGGAAAGTCCTTGTTTTCCTACTCTGACAGCGCTGCCCATCACATCAGGGCAGGAGCTCAAGCAGGACAGGAAGCTGGAGGCAGGAGCTGATGCAGAGGCCATGGAGAGGAGCTGCTCACTGGCTTGCTCCCCATGGCTTGCTCAGCCTGCTTTTTTTTTTTTTTTTTTTTTGGTTTTTACGAGACAGGGTTTCTCTGTATTGTTTAGGAGGCTATCAGTCCAGCCCGGCCTCGAACTCACAGAGATCCGCCTGCCTCTGCCTCCCGAGTGCTGGGATTAAAGGCATGCGCCACCAACGCCCGGCTTCAGCCTGCTTTCTTATAGAACCCAGGACCACAGCCCAGGGATGGCTCCACCCAGGATGGACTGGACCCTCCCCCATCAATCACTAACTAGGAAAACATCCTACAGGCTCGCCTGCCTACAGCTGTGGAAGCATTTGAGGTTCCCTCCTCTCAGATGACTCTGTAGACATAAAACTAGTCAATACAGCTGACCCCCTTGCGAACTAAACACAAACATCACTTTTCAATTACAACCTTTCCTTCTCATTTGTCACCAAGATGGCATGTTAACAAAATATTGCAATTTAAATCATAAAAAACTTTAAAATTTTCACAGTCTTTACAAATTCTAACACTTTAAAAATTCAGCCTCAGCAGGCGATGGTGATGCACACCTTTAATCCCAGCACTCAGGAGGCGGAGGCAGGCGGATCTGTAAATCCCAGACCAGCCTGGCTTACAGAGAGTTCCAGGACAGCCAGGACTACACAGAGAAACCCTGTCCAAACAACAACAACGAAAGTTCAGCCTCTAAAATGTCAGGTCTCTTTTAAAATCCGAAGTCTCTTAAAACTCTTTACAAGTTCAGTCTCTCAACTGTGGGCTCCAGTAAAATAAAATAAATGCTTTCTTATTCCTAGCGGGGAGAACCAGACACAGTCACAGTCAGAACACAGCAAAACTCCAGCAGTGTAAACAACTCAGCACCCGGTGTCTGGGATTCACTCACGCTATTGGGGTCCAAAGGGCTTCCCGCAGCACCCACACCTGTCTGCTAGGCTCGGGCAGGCTTCACTCCATAGCTGCTGCTGCTGCTGCTATTGGCAATTGTCCCATGGCCGTTGGGAGTCTCCAAAATGCTGGCGTCCACGGCTGCAATCGAGCTAGTGTAACCTGAACTCGGCGTGACCCTCCAGTCCTGGGGCTTCAGCTGCTACTGAGGCTGCACCTTCACCAGCTGCATCTCCTGGTCTCTCCCGCGCCAAGCCTCAGCTGCTCTCCATGACCCCTTTGTGCCTGCAAAACCAGCACCACCTGGGACACTCTGACAGGCGACTCCTGGAGCTGCCCTCGCCAGGTCCAACCTTGCCTGCCTTTAACACAGCTCCTGCGTGCGGAAACGCTTCACCTCGGGGATGCTGGGCTCTTCTCAATCACTGCTAATTTCTCGGCTCCAGCCGACCAGCATCAACTGTCCCGGAAGAGCAAAGACTTCACTGCAGCGGCTCTGTTACCTTGTTCCCGTCACAGCTTCAGCTGACAGGAATCATGGGATCTCAACTCAAAATAGCAGGCGCCCCTGATAGTCTTTAAGGGGCTCTCAAAGGTCCCTCTGGAGAAGTCAGGCCCCCACAGTCTGCATTGCCCCCAACATTCTTACCTTCTAAGCTCCCACAGAACAGCCCACGAGGTTTAACACTCAATGGCTCTTCCAACCCAGAGATACAAACCCCTTCCACGGTCCCCCCCAAATCACACGGTCAGGTCTGTCACAGCCATACCCCACTATCCTGGTACCAGTATGTTTCAAAGTTTCTGTGGCTGTGATGAATTCCGGGACCAAAAGCATCTTGGGGAGGAAAGGATTTATTTGACTTAAGCTTCCCTGTCACTGTTCATCACCGAGGGAAGTCAGGGCAGGAACCCGGAGGCAGGAGCTGACGCAGAGGCCGTGGAGGAGCTGCTCACTGGATTGCTCCCCATGCTCAGTTGGCTTTCGTATAGAACCAGGACCACCACACCAGAGATGGCACCACCCACAATAGGCAGGGCCCTCCCCATCAACAGTAACTCAGAAAACGCCCGCCAGGCTTGTCTACAGCCTCATCTTCTGTGGCATTTTCTCCACTGAGGTTCCCTCCTCTTAAATGACTCCAGCCCAGTAGGTGTGAATGAGCATTTGTCACATGGAGTCAAAAAGTAAGGAAGACACCAGAATGGAGTCCACCCTTCACCCGGCTGAGAGAAACATCGGCACCACCAACATTAAATGAAGCCCGGGCTGGGAAATGTGTCCCATTTCGTTGCTCATCTTGTCATCCTAGGTTCCCACACGCTGCTGCTTGTCGGGCTGGCACAAGCACATCTTTCTGGTGGCCCCCGCAGACCGCCCGTCTGCCCCTCCCCCAGCTGTGACCCTGAAACAAATGCAGCGGACTCATGGACGCAGTTATGCCTTTATTCCGTTAGTGGCCAGTACAACAGCACCAGAGCACAGCAGGGATCCTGCCTGAGGAACCTGGGAGGCGGGGAGGACAGAGACAGGGGCCTCCCGCCCTGGCTGCTCTCTCCAAGGCGCAGAGGAAGCTGTGCCTGCCTGCCTCCCCCAGCAACCTGAGAGAATCCACTGGGGAGGGCAGGCTGCTGAGCCAAAGCCGTGTGATCCACGTCAGCCCCCTTCTGCCCGCCTGCCCGGAAGCACCAGGCTGCAGCGAGGAAGCTCCCAGGCAGAGCCAAGGAAGGGCGACCTGTTACAAAGGGCCTGCGTGTGCGATGTGTGCGTGCGTGCACACGTGTGCACACTCGTGTGTATGGGGGCAAGACGTCTACACTACTCGGCACGTGAGCTATAACTGCTAAGCCGCAGGGCCTGCCTGGGGACAAGAGAGGCCAGGGACGGGGCCTCGGAGCGCTGGAGCCAGGGGGGGACAGCGGCAGAGGCCACCTGCCCCGCGGCTTCCATTCAGAGAGGCGGCGGCTCCTGCTGGGAGCAGGGGGTAGAAAAGACCCTGCCCTGGGCCTGGGCAGCGGGGGGCCACCTCGAGCCCGAGCTCATCACGTGTAGGCCATCTTGCTGCACACCCAGGGCCGGGTGGCCAGACACTCTGTAGACACCAGCCTGGTGGGCTCCACAAAGACGCACTCCCCCATCCCCGAGATGGCGAATCTGTGACACGAGAGAAAAGATCAAGGCTCGCCCTCAGGCAGCCCACCACAGGGGGCCCCACGGGCCCCACCCTCCCTCGCCCTCAGGCAGCTCACCACAGGGGGACCCACGGGCCCCACCCTCCCTCAAGTCCTCCCTGGAGTATCTTCCAAGACAGCACCTTTCTAGCTGAGTCCCCCCTGTGCCAGCCTGTGCTGCAGCCATTGGAGCTAACTTCAACACACCAGCCGCCAGGGCTCCCTGCTTCCTCATCCCTGTCTCCCTTCTGAGGTCAGCTTCAGGTGCCAGTCCGGAGGCACTCTCCCGGAGAACCCTGTCTGCACCGTGAGGCACCTTCTGCCACAGCCTCCAGGGGCTGTGTCCGTCCCCACCCTGTCCCCAAGGCAGCCAGCCGCCCAACAGGGTGTGGTCTCCACGCCCTGCTCCTCCTGGTTCCCTCACAGTACTCAGTGTCTGGCACCCTGTAAAAGCTCAGGAATGTCGTCACCCTGGAAGGACAGAGCAGCGAGGCCTGGAATCCACCAAAACCACACAGGGCCCTGGGAGGATTCCATAGAAACCGCGCTTGTTCACCCGTCTCTGCTCCCTGGCAGCTGGGTGGGTGGCACCCTAGGGAATGTCCCTGCCCAGTTGGTCAGCACTCGAGACCCTAGCCCCCAGAACTCCCTGGGACAATAACAGCGGGAGTCTCCAGAAAGGCAAAGAACGGTTCTCCCATGGTGTTGCCTGGAGGGACAAAGAGACACTGAGGGGCTGGGGAAGAGGTGACACCCTGAGCCGGAATGACAGGGAAAGACTCGGGAAAGGCTTCTGGTGGGAGCTGGGCTCGGGTGGGCCACACGCATCACCAGCCCTGCTGCCGGGGCCCTGCCCACATCAGCCACTGCCTTGGGGACACTCCTGCCGTCGCCATCAGATTGTCAGCCACGCGCTCTCTGAGCTGGCACCCTAGCGCACAATGCTCCCCAGGTAGAGTCTGGACTGGAAGCAGAAGTGACCTGCCTGCCCTAACCTACCCAGCCTCCACACACACACACACACACACACACACACACACACACACACACACACACACACACACACACACACACGGCAGCGGACCGCACACAATCACACTCGCCACACCCGAGATCCCTGCCGCATCACTTGGGCCCACACAGCACCCCCAGCCCCTCCCTTAGGGCACCTGTGCCAGAAGAGGCTGTCACAGAAAAAAAAGTGATCAGTAATGACAAGTGAGCAATGTGCTTAGAGTTTCTGTCTTCGTTGCCACATTGCATTTAGGGCCCACTACCTACGGAAGTCACCATCCATCGTCCCTCGCAACCAGGTGTGTACGCGTGACTAGGTTCTGGCCAACAGGAGCGGCACAGATGACCCCATCTATGTCACAGAGAGAGGACGCCTGCGCCTTTCACCAAGAAGCTCCGTGACGGCAGGCCTACCAAACCAGGCTGGACTTGGAGGGAAATCAGAACACTTTCATAAAGGGTCTCCAGCCAGACACCCGCCCCCCACTTGCCCTAGAGACCCATCAACTCTAGCTGGCTCAAAACCACACATTATCTGCCTGAGCCGCCTCTGGGCTGACATCTTGTCTAAGCTCATCTCTCTTCTAGAAAATGGAGTCCCAGCTCACGTGTCTGGGTCAAACGGGTCCCCGTTGACCCAATGGAAGTCGTCTCCAACTCGGCGCAGGCCAATCCAGGGCTCCCTCCGTGTGAACTTGAACATAAATTCCTGCAAAAGGAAAGAGAGAAGCCCGGGCATGGAGTTGCAGTTTTGTCACTGCTGCAGGGCCCAAGCTGGGGATGGGCCTGGACAATGCTGGCTCTGGAGAGATGCGAGTGCCAAGATGAGGCGTCACCTTGGAAACGTGAGGACCAATGACTGCAGAACCCCGGGCAGCCACACTGCAGGAGCCAGACCGGAACAGCCTCCCACGCTTGCCACAGATGTCCCCAACAACTTCAAAAGGGTCCCATCCCCCAGTTTGCCTGGCCCACAGGATAGGTTATCCTACCTGCGCCTCTGGAACGTTCTCAGACAGTGGCACAGAAACGTTGTGCATCGCAGACAAACAGAAATAGGTTTTGAGACCCACTCCTATTTCAGAGGTGGGCAGCACTGTGTCACAACATCCAAGGTGACCGTGAGGTCAGGGGCTCCGTCTCCCCCTTAGAGTAAGCACGGGCCTGAGGGTCCCGGCTCCCGACCCAGGTGCTCACCAGTTCCTTCTGGCTTTGGATCACAGCCAGTGCGGCCTCATGGGTGTGGCAGTACTGCCTCCCCGTGTTCCAGTCTCGGGGCTCCTCCGAGAAGTAGTAGCATTTCCTTCCGTAGAGCAGCCACTCCTCAGGGCAGGGCGACTCACACTTGATGCAGCCCTTGGAAGCTGCGAGGAGGGAGAGGGGTGAGAGCTTCCGAGTGCGCCCTGCACTGCCAGGTCCCCACTGACCCCCCAGTCCTTTCCCATTCCTTCCCTCCAGGGACACCGCTGTGCCTCAGCGAGGAGTTCCAGATGACAAGGACAAGAAGAGGGCGCTGAGGAAGCTGGCCACTGTGTCGCCATGGGGGACCGTAGAGGGACAAACCGTAGAAAGACCTCTCTCAACCCTGGGAACTCAGGCCGGATGTGACCCGAAGGCCGCATCTCGGCAGCCAGGTGGGACCCTGGCAGGACAGTGTCTCATAACCACGCTCTCCCTCGATGACTAGCTCCATAACCCTGCTCACCACTGGACTTCTAGAAAATTCCTTCTAAATGTGAGTCCTGAGCTGGGCCGATGGCTTGCTCAGTGAGTAAAGACACTTACCCCCTCCCCCCAGCCTGCCAGCCTGAGCTGCATCCCCGGGACCCAAGCAGCGGGAGATGAGGGCCTGAGAACTAACTCATGAATGTTGTCCCCTGACTTGTACACCCACGACCCCACCACTAAGTATAGGTGTAAAAAATATTTTTAAGTGGGGGCTGGAGAGATGGCCCAGAGGTCAAGAGCACTGGCTGCCCTTCCGAAGAATCTGGACTCAATTCCCGGCAACCACATGGTGGATCACAGCTGTCTGTGAGTCCTGTTCTAGGGGATCCCATGCTCTCTTGGGCCTTCCAAAGTTCACATGGCACACACACATACATACACACACACACACACACACACACACACACACACACACACACACTCTTTCCTGGGAAAGCAGTTCAGAATGTCTGCCCACCCTCCAAGACCTCTTATCCATGTATTTAGTTACACTCTGCATCTCCTGGAGACCGGAACACATGCTAATCCAAAGCCAGAAGTGTGTATGGCTTTGATTTACATATTTCTCCTCCTTGTGGGCTCATCTCAGGTTTGATTTGGTTTCACTATTTAGCCCCGGCTGGCCTGGACCTCACTATGCAAACCAGGCTGGCCTCAAGCTCACAGAGATCTGCTTGACTCTGCCTCCCAAGCTCGGGGATTAAAAGCATGAGTCACAAGGCCTGGTTCATTAGTTTTATAGGTAAGTTTTAGTTTTGGACTTTGACACCATCTCATGTCACCAAAGCTGACTGTAGCAGTGTGAATGTAACTGTCACCCAAAGGTTACAGGAGTGGCACGATTAGGAGGTGTGGCTTTGATGGAGTGGGTGTGGCCTTCTTAGAGGAAGTGTGTCACTGTGGGCGTAGGCTTTGAGGTCTCCTGTGCTCAAGCTATGCCCAGTGTCTCAGTTCACTTCCGGTTGCCTGCAGCTCAAGATGCATCAGCTCCTTCTCCAGAGCCTTGTCTGCCTGCACGCTGCCTTATCCCACCGGGATGACAGTGGACTGAACCTCCGAACTGTAAACCACCCAATTAAATGCTTTCCTTTATAAGAGTTGCCATGGTCACGGCATCTCTCCAAAGCAATACAACAGTGACTAAGACACTGACTTCAATTTCTCGAAAACTGACCTTGGACCCCTGATCCTCCTGCCTCTGCCTCTCCAATCGTGGGCTACCACGTGTATGCCACTATGTAGGCCTTACAGGTAAATTTTAATCTTTCTTTCCCCTGTTGATCATATGGAATGACACTAACTGCAAATCCCATGAGCATATAAATGATTAATTAAAATACTGAGTAAGATGGGGTCATTCCACCCAAGGAGCTACACTATCCTGGGCATGGACACCAACACACTGCTGGACACGTCTAAGCGCTGACACAGGCCCACTTGGGAGCGCTGTCCATGGTGTAGCCTCTTTCCTGGTTCTCCTGAGAGACAGCTAAGCTTTGCTGGAAGCACCAAAGCTGTGTCCACACAGGACCTGCTGACCTGCTGACCTGCTGACCCAGGACAGGGCTGGAGGGAGAACCATTGCTCTGTAGCCTTATCTAGGCAAAGCTGATCTGGCCCCATGGCTCTCAGTCCACTTGTAAATATATTCGGCCCCTCTGCTTGTCAAGCAAGTTGGACAAGGGAGGTCTTAGTAGAGACTGATAGTGTAAGTGGATTTTCACCATCTTAATGAGACTGTCTACTCCTGGTCCAACTGCTTTCTAAAGATGAAGGAGGCTGGAGAGATGGCTCAGCGGCCAAAAGCACAAGTGCTCTGGCAGAGGACCTGAGTTCCGCTCACAGCACCCACACGAGGCGGCATAAAACTGCCTGTGACTCCAGGGGATATGATGCCCGCTTCTGACCTACACACACGCACACACAGGCACACACACGCACTCACGCGCACACACACGCTATAAAAATAAAACACTTGAAGGTTGAGGACAAGAGGGTAGGCGCTTGCCTTGCATGCACAAGGCCTGAGTCTGATCCCCAGCATTGCATAAGCCAGGTGTGGTGACACACACCAGCCAGACCTGGTGTGGCACAGAATACCCTTAATCTTGCACTGGGGAGGTGAAGGCAGTCAGACCAGGAGTTCAGAGCCAGCCTCAACAACACCGGGAATTCAAGGCCAACCTGGGCTACATCAGAGCCTGTCTCAAAAAGAAGAGGAAGAGGAGGAGGAAAAGCTTCAGGCCCTTCTGCAGACTCCACAGAGGTCTCTCAGATCACTCACTCATCCCTGTTGGGAGCCTTGCCTGCCCTGCTTTACCTCTGTAAACAGTCAACTACCACACAGTACTCCATGTTTGCAAGCCCCTCCCCCTTGCAATGTTTCCCATGTAGCATTCAGAGTGATCCACTCCTAGCCGGGCAGTGGGGGTGCGCGCCTTTAGTCCCAGCACTGGGGAGGCAGATGCAGTGGATCTCTGTGAGTTCGAGGCCAGCCTGGTCTACAAAGTGAGTACCAGAAATCCAGGGCTACACAGAGAAACCTGTCTGAAAAAACCAAAAACCAAAACAAAACAACAAAATACAGACTATTCCACTCTGAAGGACAACCCTTCAGCATAAGGGTTATTTTGAACTAAATACAACTTAGAATCAACAAGTGTAGGGGAAGCCCCCTCTCCCTCTCTCCCCCTCCCTCTCCCTCTCCCTTCCTCTTCCTCCCTCCCACCCTCTCCCTCCTTCCCTCCATGTAGCAAAGTTCAATAAGTGTTTGTCGAATGAATGTGACATTTAAAGTGTCGTGTCTCCAAATGTCACCTCCAGAGGCTTTGCCTACCTAGCCTGCTCTGAAAGCCCATGGCATTTACAAATGGACTCCTTGGTCCCGTTGCTTCCTGCACGGCCAGTGAATGGGACGTGTACAGTCCATGTGGATTTGTACTATTTCAGGTTACAACCACATTGACAACCAACCACTTTATTTCTGCATTACTGCGAGCCTCCTCCCATTCCTCCGTGTGGAGGCATGTGCCTAGCTGGACCTGCCGGGACCAGGTGTGCCCACTGGGGCACACAGCACGCACAGGCATGTGCGCTGCTGACACACCCTGACATGCACACTCACCCAAGATGCTCATCACCACCAAGATGGCGAACAGCAGGACCGCGATGGCCCCCAGCAGCAGGCGCGTGGTGGTGTCTGAGGAGAAGATGAAAGCAGACGGTGTCAGCTGCCTCTCCAGCCGCCACCGCCGTGGCCAGTCCCAGCAGCGGGAGCCTCATGCGTGGAACCGAGCAAGAGCCGTAACCAGCGCTCGGGATGATGCGATGATGCCTGCCTCTGAGACCACAGCCCCAGCTGCGTCACCCCCGCGGCCCACAGACTCCTTGCTTCTGGGGCGGCCACAGCTTTCTGACCTAGACTCTGCGGTTGCTCTCCCAGCGCATCCCAGGCTCCGCCCATCCTGCCCTAGTAGCCATGAGACAGGATGTCTGCCCCCCGCCCCCCCGTCCTCCTCCACCCATCTGTACCCCAAACCCACTCCCCGGATTCTCCTCGTTTATTTCCACTTAACATCTTTATCATAATAAAGGAAGCTTTTTAGACTTAAAACAGAGGGTTTTCCTATCTTATTGTGGTATGTATCTCATGAGACACATGTAATACGTCATAAAATTTGCCATTTTAACCATCTTAAAGTGCTCAATTACTAGCACCACACAGCCAGGCTGGCCCTGCTATCACGAAACTTTCACGTCTGTGAGCAGAGGCTCTGTACCCACCAACCAGAAACTCTAGCGCTCCATCCCCTAGGCACTGCGGCTCTGCCCGCCTTGTCTCTACTCATTTGCCAATCCTGCTGATTTCACGAGTGGGATCTTGTGGTCTATTTCACCTAACAGGTTCTCAAGACTCATCCATGCTGTGGCATGTAACAGATCCTGACTCCTGTTATGGTTCATCATTTCATTTCATGGATATATCACATGGGGTCTATGCATCTGCAATGGTCAGTTTTGACGGTCAGCGTGACCACCCGTGGAGAGGGTTTCAGTGAAGCCATTGTCTCTATCAGGCCGGGCGTGTCTGGGGGGGTTGCTTTGGCTGTGTTCATTGGTGTGGGAAGAGCCAATGGGTGGCGCTCTTCCCTGGCTTGGGGTCCCTGCCTCAGTGGTGTAAGATTAGAGAATGGGTACTACACCTCTCTCTCTCTCTCTCTCTCTCTCTCTCTCTCTCTCTCTCTCTCTCTCTCTCTCTCTCTCTCTCTCTCACTGTAGAGGTGACAGCTGCTTCAAGCTGCCGCCCTGACTTCCCTGACAACGCTGGACTAGAGCCTGGAACTGTGAGCTG
This sequence comes from Mesocricetus auratus, assembly GCF_017639785.1. Taxonomy (NCBI): domain Eukaryota; kingdom Metazoa; phylum Chordata; class Mammalia; order Rodentia; family Cricetidae; genus Mesocricetus; species Mesocricetus auratus. Next base: position 2,148,845 of record NW_024429200.1, read on the forward strand.
AAATAAATTCTGAACTGTCTCCTGCCTTGAATTTGTCACCACAGCAACAGGAGCGAAACCAGATAGTTGGTAGATACTCAGGTTGCTTTGCTTTGACCACTGTAAATAACACAGGAGTGAACAAATCTGTTGGGACCCCTGCTTCCAATTCTTCGGGGTGCATGGCTAGGAAAACTGTTGGGTCATGCGGTAATTCTGGGTAACCTCTTGAGGAAACATCAGAGCGTTTTCCACAGCGATCATAACATTTACATGTCCATCAGCAAACACTGCAGGGACCCAGTTTCCCAACATGCCAGCATCCACTGTTACCATCATCACGGTTTTCCACAGGATCTTAGAGACATGGATGCCTCTTCCAAACCTTCTGGTTTGGTTCTTCTACCATCTTGACCATTAAATGTACAGATACAGGGCTGCAGGGATGGCTCAGAGTTAAGAGAATGGGCTGCTCTTCCAGAGGACCTGAGTTCAATCCCCAGCAACCACATGGTGGCTCACAACCATCTGGAATGAGATCTGGCGCCCCCTTCTGGTCTGCAGTCAAACATGTAGGTAGAACACTGTATACATAATAAAATCTTTTTAAAAAAAAGTACAGATACACTGGTGGACATCATATTGGTGCTTAGCAACTCAGCATATGAATATTGGGAGGAAATTAACATCCAGTCCAAAACAATTGTCTTAAAGATGTGACCCCTGACCGCCCCACCTGCTTAGTCTGGCTGGCCCCAGCTGCCACCCTGGAGTCTCCCTGAACCTGTGGCCTGAGAGTTCCTTGGCCCCAATCCCGTGTTGCTGTCCTGTTCTTTTTTTTTTTTTTAAAGATTTATTTATTTATTACGAACACAACACCCTGCCCCCATGTACGTCTACACACCAGCAGAGGGCACCAGATCTCATTACAGATGGTTGTGAGCCACCATGTGGTTGCTGGGAATTGAACTCATGACCTCTGGAAGAGCAGTCAGTGCTCTTAACCTCTGAGCCATCTCTCCAGCCCCCTGCTGTCCTGTTCTTTCTCCTGTGTGCTCTCCTCCGTGCCTCCTAGTGGCTGCCCCACTGGGGGGGGGAGGGGGAGATAAGCAAAGTTAAATGTGAACTTCACAACAGTTCACACTCTTCCCGTCTCTCCCCTTGTCCAACAGCTCTCGGTAGCATCTTCAGAGAATCCAGTGCATCACTAAAACAAGAACAGCTGCTTTAAGAAAGGACTCCAAGGCACAGCTGGAGCAAACCCCAAACACCTTAAATTCTCCTTACAGAACTGAAAGCCTGCTAAAAGGGCGAGAGGAGGAAGCTGAAGACATCTTCCCGGAAATAAACCAGAGATAAAGAGATAGGAGGGGGGAGGAAGGAGGAAGAGCAGGTGGAGAGGAGGGGGAGGGAAGGGGACCAATTTAGGAACACAAACATTTGAAGACTTTGACTTTCAGAAGGAAGTCAGAAAAGGAAAGCGAAGAAGCCATCAGTGATATAACTAAAACTTTCTGGCACTGAAGAACAGAGGGATAAACAGTTATAGAGTGTGTCCTCGCAAATGACCTGAATTCAGTTCCCAGCACTCACGAGGGGCAGCTCACAAACTCCAGGAACCCCAGATCCAGATCCAGCTCCCTCTTCTGGCCTCTGCAGGTACTGACTCTTGAGTATACACACACACACACACACACACACACACAATCCACCATAACACCAAGCAACATTTACTAAATACCATGGTGGCTAGTGCTCCTGGAGTTAGCATTTCAGCTTGGAAATCTTTCTGCAGAACTTGAAAAGTACTTGTTGCCAGCTAGCACCAGTGCTGCTTTTGAAAAGCCTAGCTCTCTGTTCTCACCAGGAGCTGCTTTATTTCAACTTAGTTTGCTTCTATCCAGGAATTCCATCCTGCACCTCATACATTGGCTGGATACAGATATTTCTGTCCACTCCAGTGGACAGTTGATGGGCCCCTTCAACCTGGACATTCATGTCCTTCAGTGACAAAAAAGTTTTCTTTAATTATATCACTGGTGGCTTCTTCTTTCCTTTTCTGACTTCCTTCTGAAAGTCAGTCTTCAAATGTTTGTGTTCCTAAATTGATCCCTTTCCCTCCTCCTCCTCTCCCCCTCCTCTTCCTATCTCTCTCTCTTTGTTTTTTGTTTTTTTGGTTTTTCGAGACAGGGTTTCTCTGTAGCTTTGGAGGCTGTCCTGGAACTCACTCTTGCAGACCAGGCTGGTCTCGATCTCACAGAGATCCGCCTGCCTCTGCCTCCCGAGTGCTGGGATTAAAGGCGTGTGCCATCAATGCACAGCTCTCCTCCTCCTCTCTATCTCTGGTTTATTTCCGGGAAGGTCTCTTCAGCTTCCTCCTCTCTATCTCTGGTTTATTTCCGGGAAGGTCTCTTCAGCTTCCTCCTCTCTATCTCTGGTTTATTTCCGGGAAGGTCTCTTCAGCTTCTTCCTCTCTATCTCTGGTTTATTTCCGGGAAGATGTCTTCAGCTTCCTCCTCTTGCCCTTTTAGCAGGCTTTCAGTTCTGTAAGGAGAATTTAAGGTGTTTGGGGTTTGCTCCAGCTGTGCCTTGGAGTCCTTTCTTAAAGCAGCTGTTCTTGTTTTAGTGATGCACTGGATTCTCTGAAGATGCTACCGAGAGCTGTTGGGCAAGGGGAGAGACGGGAAGAGTGTGAACTCCTCCCAGCAGAGTCTTTCAAAATGCTTATTCCAACTCCTGTGGGTGCCTGGTTATTGCTCACAGCTAAAGGCAGGAGGACTAAAGAGCCCCCTGGAGCCTAGAGCCCACTGCTATCTGTGGGAGCGTGGCAGGGGGTCAGGCTGGCTGATTTCAGGACTGTTAAATTTCTTGGCTTTTCCCATCTGGATAGATTGAAGGAAGCTCTTCTGTTTCCTCCTCTGAGGCTATAGGCTTGGGGAGGGCTCTTCCTAAGAAGGCAGGGAGAGTGGCCTCCACACTTAGTATGAGAAAGTGGACTCCATGGCCTGCTCCTTGTGTAGTCCTGTATAATAGTCCTGATTCTTGAGAGCTTTACCTCAAGTTCCTGCCTGAGATGGGGACAGGCTATTTAGATCCGGGCTCCATAACTCTGAAAGAAGTTCCACACTCTTCTCCCTGTTCCCAGTCCATCTTCCCCCATCCCCCGTCCCTGGGCACTTGGATCAAGTGTGACGCCTGTGGCGGCTCTGCTCAATGGTCTTCCACAGATGGGCCTAGGTCTGTCGGCACTCATAAGCTCTCTGCTCCAGTTCTTATTGTGATTGGCATTTAAAATGTCCCTCTGCTGTTTCTTAATGGGCGTCTAAAGGGATAGAGGGTGAAATCCTGCATTCAGTCTGTGGTCCTGACCTGTGAGACACGCAAATATTTTGGAATCATTCCTTTGAGCAGGTCTACGCACCACCAGAGATCCATCCCATCTACGCTGGATTTCTCCAGGAACTAAGCTGAACTCCTCAGGGGGTCAACACTGTGCTCCACTGAGGCCCATGCTGGGTTCCTCTAGAGCAGTGGCTCTCAACCTGTGCACCATGATCCCTGGGGGGGGGGTCAAATGACCCTTTCACAGGGATTGCCTAAAACCATCAGAAAACACAGATATTTACATTAGGGTTCATAACAGTAGCAAAATGCAGTTATGAAGTAGCAATGAAAATAATTTTATGATCCCGGGGATGGTGGCGCACGCCTTTAATCCCAGCACTCAAGATGCAGGGGCAGGCGGATCTCTGTGAGTCTGAGGCCAGCCTTGTCTACAGAGCTAGTTCTAGGGCAGCCTGGGCTACACAAAGAAACCTTGTCTCAAAAAGAACAAAACAATAATAAAGTATGGTTGCAGTCACCACAGCATGAGGGACTGTACCGAAGGGTCGCAGCGTTAGGAAGAGCGAGAACCACTGCTCTGGAGACTTACTCTGGGCTATCCCAGGGTTCTGCGTCCTGTCCCTCCACAGTTCTACACTGGGCTATCCCAGGGTCCAACAGTAGTTTCCTCCAAGGATATATGCTTGTCTCTCCCAGGGTCTACACTGGGCTCAGCTAGAGACCTATGCTGGTCTCTATCATGAGTCTACACTATATTCCTCCTGGAGTCTATGCTGGTCTCTATCATGAGTCTACACTATATTCCTCCTGGAGTCCATGCTGGTCTCTATCATGAGTCTACACTATATTCCTCCTGGAGTCCATGCTGGTCTCTATCATGAGTCTACACTATATTCCTCCTGGAGTCTATGCTGGTCTCTATCATGAGTCTACACTATATTCCTCCTGGAGTCCATGCTGGTCTCTATCATGAGTCTACACTATATTCCTCCTGGAGTCCATGCTGGTCTCTATCATGAGTCTACACTATATTCCTCCTGGAGTCCATGCTGGTCTCTATCATGAGTCTACACTATATTCCTCCTGGAGTCCATGCTGGTCTCTATCATGAGTCTACACTATATTCCTCCTGGAGTCTATGCTGGTCTCTATCATGAGTCTACACTATATTCCTCCTGGAGTCTATGCTGGTCTCTATCATGAGTCTACACTATATTCCTCCTGGAGTCTATGCTGGTCTCTATCATGAGTCTACACTATATTCCTCCTGGAGTCTATGCTGGTCTCTATCATGAGTCTACACTATATTCCTCCTGGAGTCTATGCTGGTCTCTATCATGAGTCTACACTATATTCCTCCTGGAGTCTATGCTGGTCTCTATCATGAGTCTACACTATATTCCTCCTGGAGTCCATGCTGGTCTCTATCATGAGTCTACACTATATTCCTCCTGGAGTCTATGCTGGTCTCTATCATGAGTCTACACTATATTCCTCCTGGAGTCTATGCTGGTCTCTATCATGAGTCTACACTATATTCCTCCTGGAGTCTATGCTGGTCTCTATCATGAATCTACACTATATTCCTCCTGGAGTCTATGCTGGGGTCCACTAGAAGCCTACACTAGGCTCTTCCAAGGGTCTATACTAAGCTTCTCCAGGGATCTCTGCTGGGTTTACAGGCCTCTGCTGTGCTCCATCGGGGAGCTACACTGGGTTCCTCCAGAAGTCTATGCTGGGTTCCTCCGGAGGATAAGTTACATTTCACAAGGGGTCTATGTTGAGTTCTACTGGGGACTACACTGGGTTCTTCCAGGCGTCTATGCTATGGTTCTCTACTGGAGTCCTTCAGGGGTCTACCCTGAACTGCACCTGTGTCCACTGGGAGTCTGGGTGCATGGCTTCAGGCAGTGTGGGAACACAGGAGCATGGAGCTTGTTCTCACTGCTCCGCTGTCCTTGGGGTGAGATTCGGCACAGTCTGTGTCTCCCGGAACCACACAGCTCTGCAGTGGAGAACACGCTCTCCCCTCGTTCCCTCCCCTCTGTCAAACCTGTGTGCTGAGGACAAGAACACAGCATCTGAAGTCACTTCCCGGGCTCATATCCTGCTCTGCCCCTTCCTGGATGTGCACAGGTAAGGAAGTTACTGAGCATCTATTCCGCTCCACTTACCCCATGTCAGGGTCTACCTCCCTGGTTTTTATGAGCTTTCAGTGCACACGAGGCCCTTCCTGACTGTGGGTCCACACACTCAACCAACTCTAGACTGAGAAAAACTGGCATCAATACTGAGCATGCGCAGACTTTCATGTCGTTGTTTTTCCTTGAATGATACAGACTAGCAACTAAGTACACAGCATGTACATTGTATTCGGCACTATAGTGAACTCAGAGATGTCTAAAGCATGTGAGATGGGAGCAGATCCCATGCATCCTTGAATCTTGGGGTCTGGTGAGGGTTTCTGGTACTGATGCCCCGTGGCTGCCGGAGGAGGGCAGTAGAGTGCTTAGATCTGTGTCCAACACGATGGATTCTGAGCACTGCCCCCTAGCCCCTGGGGATGAAGAACTGCACTGAATTCCTTTGGGTTCCCTAAAGTAGGACTCGGCCACTGCGTTGCACGACACAGGCTAGGACTCAAAATCCCCCCACTGGATGCTGCATCCTTGGTCAGCCGGGTCGTAGGAACTTAGCAGAAAAGGAGGGTGCGCACACACATCCCCACACCATCAGAATGAAGAGCCTGTCCACTCCTTCAGGCAGCGGGGACAGAAGGACACTATGCTGGCTGGCCTTATGCCGACGCGACACAAACTAGAGTGATCTGAAAGGAGGGAACCTTAATTGAGAAAAGGCCTCCACAAGACCCAGCTGTAGAACATTTTCCTAATTAGTGAGCGATGGGGGAGGGCCCAGCCCATGGTGGGTGGTGCCATCCCTAGACTGGTGGTCCTGGTTCTGTAGGAAAGCAGGCTGAGCAAGCCAGGGGAAGCAAGCCAGCGAGCAGCTCCTCCATGGCCTCTGCATCAGCTCCTGCCTCCAGGTTCCTGCCCTTGGTGATGAGAAGTGATTTGGAAGTGTAAGCCAAATAAACCCTCTCCTCCCCGAGCTGCTGTTCCACTGCAGCAATAGAAACCCTAAGACAGACACCCTAGGACTCCCAACACACTGTTCACTGTCTGCCCTCTTGGAGGCCTGGGGCTGAAGTCCATGTGGTACCTGCTTTCTCAGATTGCATAACTAAGGTGCCACCAACCGGGTGGCTTCAAAAATAAGGTTATGAAAACCAGAAGTCCCAAAATTGAGGTGTTGGCAGGACCACGCTGCCTTTGGAGCCCCCGGGGAAGACCTGCTTGACGCATGCTAGCTCCTGGTGCACTGACGAAAGCCCTTGGCTCATGGTTTCATTACCCCAGCCTCAGTGGTTCTTAGCATGCAGCCTTCCAGGGTGAGGTTGTGTCTGTCCAAGGACGCCAGTGTTCTTAGCATGCAGCCTTCCAGGGTGAGGTTGTGTCTGTCCAAGGACGCCAGTGTTCTTAGCATGCAGCCTTCCAGGGTGAGGTTGTGTTTGCCTAAGGACGCCAGTTCCTATGGGACTGGGGCCACTGACTCCATTCTGGCTTCCTCTTAACCAATGCCTGCCAGGACCACAGTTCCCCCCAAGGACACATTCTCAGGTCCTAGGAGTTAGGGCTCACCATGGCTCTTGTGGTGTGTACATGCTCCAGTGTTTCACAAGCGTCTAAGCTGAGAGTCATCCCGCCACACAATGGCCCATCCACATACCCTAGAGTTTACAGTGCAGGTCGTCTGGGCTCCTAAATGAGGATGACTTGGCCTAACATTAGAAGGAACAACTGGAAAGCACTGGCTCTTCATACCCCCTCACACGCACATCCCAAAAGAAGCCCATGGCTGACGTCTAAACTGCCCAGGGCACAGCCTGGCTGGCATAATCCTATTTTAAAATACCCAAATGTGAAGCCTGGTAATTTTTAAAATTTTAGGTAGCTTTTGCCAAATGCATGTGTGTGGTTTTGATCAGGAAGTTGTGGGTTTGTGCATAATAAAAAAAAACTTTCAACATTAAAAATTCAGAATTGGTGACCACTGAGAAATCTATATAGCCCGAGGTATGCAGAGTCATTCTGTCCCCTCTCCCTTACCCCAGAACGCTCTGCCCCACACTTGGGCCAAAGGCCGGAAATAGTCCTGTCTCGAACCATCTTCAGGGTTACTCTGGTCAGCTTTACCAGCCTTCACCTGGAAGGACAGACTCACACCCGCAGGGAAAGCAGCCTTCACAGGCCAACCCATGTCTGGTTTCTGTTTCCAGAGCTAACGGTTGACTGTCTTCTAGCCCTCGGCCTTCTGACTGGAGCTCTCCAATTCCTTCAAGCTATGAGGAGGGAAGAGCTCCTCCCGAGGGCAGCAGGCTTTTCTGAGGGGCCAGGAGAGGAGAGTTGTGGGCTCAAAGCGCGACTGAATTCTGTCCCGTTAGCCTCTCTGAGCCAGCGTCCTTGCTTGCACCAGAAGGGAGGCAAGCTTTTCCTGTCAGAGGGCCCCGTGGCAAATCCCAAGGAGGTTTCGTGTGTTAGCGGCCAGTGAGTCCTTGAGTGAGATATTTAAGGCGCTCACCTCTCCAGAGCTGATGCACCTCACTAAGGGCAGAAGGAGAGTTAAAGGTAACTAAGATACACACACAGCTCTGGGTCACAACTGCCTAGGGCAAAGTGAGATCAGGGTGTAGCTATGTCTGGGGGCTCAGCCCTGGCATTTCAGAAGCTTCCCCTGGCTGGCAGCCTTTGGCCAAGGGTCCCCCATCTCCATCACCTCCTGCAAGCCCACTGGGCCCCCAGGGCCAGCAGATCTCCATCCATAGTGTATCATAGGAGAACTGAAGCCAGGGTTAGAGCAGCCTCAAGGACAACCTCAAAGGACTCCAGCTGAGCAGATGCTCACCCCTGTTCCTGGCTCCTCACCCAGGCTGTTCAGGGAACTGGGAAAGGAGCCACCACAACAGAACCTACACTCCAGACCTTTCTCTGACTAGCGCTGTGGGGTAGAAATCATGGCAGGAGAAACCCTGGGCTTAAATAAGCAAAGCCTACCAGGGGATATGAGTGCGTGGCTTGAGTTTACCAGCTCTTGGCTCCTCACCAAACTGACTCTGGCCCTCTGTGAGTGCTGGATATGCCCAGGGCCTAAAAAGGTGCCTTACCACTGTAGAAAGAATGTACAAGTCAGCTCAAAGGTCCTATATGGTGGCAGCCACTGGTGAGGACCAGTTCCAGCCCATGGGCTCTCCTTTTTGGGTGGAGACAGAACACACCCAAGGAACATCTAAGAAGACCTCACAGGACCAACTAAAATGTCCTGTACAACAGTGGGCAGGCCAAGCCACTGGGAGGGGGTGCTCTTATGTGCACCAGAGATCAAAAGAGGGACAATGGTGACATCACCAGGGAGCCATGTCATTTCAGATGAGACAAGGCTGGACCGCAAGAAGATGCCAAGTACGCTGGTGTGCTGGACCACCACCGAGAGCTCTCGCTTTCCTCCTGCCCAGGGTATAGCCTCTCCTTCAGCTGATGGGCTGGGTCAGTCAGCCATGCTGGTGGTAGGAACCACAAGAGTCAGTGTATTCACATGCCAGGGTTGGTCCCAGAGGCAGCCAGCCACACTACCCTGAAACAGCCCCACCCAGTGGGGGTGAGGGTGAAGGTTAGTAGCGCTGACCCTCTCAAATACTTGCCAAAGAACCAAGGAATACCACTGATATGAGCCAACCGCTAACCAGAAACGCGCACCCAGGAAGGGTTGGTTGGTCTTTATTCCACACAAGCTTCCAGTCTGTTTCTCCGCTGCAATAGCCTTGCTTCTGGGGGAAGGCCCGTGGTTCCTAACCACTATGGGGCTTCTTCGGAAGCCTCAGGGCCCTCCACAGACTGTCCTGCCCTGGCTCACAGTCTTTGGCCAAGGGTCCTCCATGTTCTGCATCTCCAGACTGCACCCACCCTCCTCGCCCACCAGACTTCTGCTGCAGTCTTCCTCCCCCTTGCAGATTTGCGATGGTAAACCCTCGCAGCTCCTTCAAACAAACAAACAAACTCCACAGCCTGGCCCGGGTGGTCCCTCAGATACATCCCTTCTCACACACTCTCTCTCTCCTTCCCTCCCCTCACCCCTGCCTTCATCAGTTCCCAGCACCCTAAGGTTCAGTTGTCCACAGGGGACTGGCTAGTTCCAGCCACCTGCTCTCGGCCCCTTCCCTGTCTGTCCCACACCCCTGAAAAAAATCACTCTGAGATGCCCTCCTCTGACTCCGTCCCTAGTTAATGCTACCCAGTTCCTGTTGGGTAGGAGCCTGCGAAGCATCAGGAAGCTGACCCTCCCTATGGCCAACTCCAGCATCTCCCAAACAGCACCACTCACCTGCAGCCAGCCAACCCAAGTTTCCTAAAAGAGCGTGTGCACTTGAAATCTTCTTGGAAGCCTCGTTGTCTCCCGGAGAGCCCGGGGTCGCTCCCTGGAACCAGTGGCACCTCCAAATCTCTAGGAGGGACCTCTGCGGACCCCATCAGTCTCATCACCAGCAGAGCACCCCTCCCACACCCCACAGAGTACAGGCACCACCTCGGGGAACCATAGCTTTTAATTTTACGAGGCACCAAGTGTTTTCTCTGCCACAGATTCAGGCCAGTGCGGGGGGGGGGGGGGCAGGTTATTCACACCGGACCCAACTAAGGTTGGAGCACGAATCGTGCTCCAAGGTCAAAGAGGGAATTGGCAGCAAAGGCTGTGACCAGAGGTGGTGGTCCCCAGCGGCCCCTCCTCCTCCCACACTGACATCTACCTGCCCCCGAAATGAATAAATTCTCCCGATCACCCTCCCTTCTGCGAGCTGTCAAGGTGACTCCGGGTCCCGAGTCGGGGGCCGAGGGATGGAAGGCTGCGCGCTTACCCTCCAAGGCCGCCTTCCAGCTGGTGCTACCCTCGTAGCCTGACCCCGATCGTCGCAACAGCCCCTCTGGGCCACGGGCCTCGGCCTCGGCTGGCGAGCGTGGCCTGGGAGCCGCGGGAGCGGGGCGCGCGGCGGGGGGTGGCGGGCGGGTGCGCCCGGGGGCTCTCGGGCCGGCTCCATGCCGTGGCGCGCGCGCACTCCTGCAGCCGGCTGCGGGGCCCGGCCCCACGCGCACTCGGCGCTGCGTGCACCCCGCGGGCCCCCCAGGCCGACTCTGTGTGCTCCGGGGCCGCGGCGTCCACAGACCGGGGCTGAGCCCGGCTCCCGGCGCCCGGAGCCGCTCTGATCCCCGCTGTGCGCGCCGCAGCCTGCGCGCCCAGCCCCGCGCGGGGGAGGAGCCGGGACTGTGCGGGAGCTGCGACCGCGGGCGGGGTTGCAGGGAGGGAGGACAGCTCAGGTCACCAGCCCCGCCACCCACTCCCGCGCAGCGGAAGGTCAGGGCAGCGATGAGCCAAGGTGCTCCGCCTCCCCAGCCTCCTGCTGGGCATCTTCTAAAAGGGGGGGGGCTGTTCCCGGGGCAAGGCCCTGGGAAGGCTGCTCCGGGGTGACCTGCAGGCAGAGCAGAGTCGGGGCTGAGACTTGCCCACCAGATTCTCAGCAGCTAAGAGAAACGAGCCAAGATGCAAGGGGACACGGCAGAGCAGCGCTGTGGCCAGAAAGCCAGACCGACCATCTACTGAGTCAGGGACTTGCCCTCCCTCGTTTCTGGTTTATGTGGGAGTGTTCGAAATTGCACGTGGAAGCCTGGTGTCTTTATGGTATATTCACTATGCACTTTTTTTTCTTTTAGTACAGCCCTGGAAATCAGTATGTAGACCAGGATAGCCTCTGACTCACAGCGTGTCTGCCTCCCAAGTGCTGGGATTAAAGACGTCACCACCACACTAGACACCCTCTTATTTCTTCTTTGATACGGGACTCTCACTGAACCTTGGGCTCACCAATTCAGCTGGCCTCGCTAACCAGCCTGTTCCATGGACAGGTCTGTCCCTCCTCCCCCCCCCCCCCGCCCCCACTGCTGGGTTTCAGATGCTTGAAGCCAGCCCAGTTTTTACACCGGTGCTGGGGATCTGAACTCAGTTCTTACACATGTGTCATTTCCTCGACCTCCCTTTTGGGATTTTTGAGGCCGGGTCTAACTATGTAGCTCTGGCTGGCCTGGAACTTACAGCAGACACGGCTAGGGTCCAGCCTGCCACCATCCTCCTGCCTCTTCCTCCCAAGTGCTGGGATTACAAGAGCAACACAACCTAGCCTAGCAGCGGGGACTTGTCATACAGCAGCTGGCACCCTCCCCATGGGACGAGGATGGATTTAAGGAAGCCCAGGGCACAGCATGGTGTCGTCCTGATGCTTGGGAGGCTGAAGCAGGAGAATTAAGAGTTTGAGGTCAGCCTGCTGGACCACATAGACTGAGGCCAATTTAGGTTGTAGAGCGAGACCCTGTCTCAAGGAATAACAAGCAAAAAGGTCAAAGGAGTTTCGGAATCAGCCATGGCAGATGTGTAGTTGGCAAGGCATCTCCCTTCATGACCTCTCCTGAGCTCTGCTCTGACCTCTGACCACTCTTCATCTTCATTCTCTCTCTCTCTCTCTCTCTCTCTCTCTCTCTCTCTCTCTCTCTCTCTCTCTCTCTCTCTCTCTCTCTCTCTCTCTCTCTGCCTTGTGGTTGTGGATGAGATGTGAGCTCTCAGCTGCTGCCATGCTCTGAGCCATGATGTGAATGGACTCTAACTCTCCGGAACTGTGAGCCCCTATAAAGCCTTTCTCCAAGCCGGGCGTTGGTGGAGCACGCCTTTAATCCCAGCACTCGGGAGACAGAGGCAGGCGGATCTCTGTGAGTTCGAGGCCAGCCTGGTCTCCTGAGCAAATTCCAGGACAGCCTCCAAAGCTACAGAGAAACCCTGTCTCGAGCAAAAAGCAAAGAAAAAAGGAAGATGGAGAATGGATGTCAGGCACAGGGTCTGCTGCCGCCTAAGCCTCCTGGATTAAGACTGGCCGGCACCTCTCTTTCAGTTCTGAGACCCTACTCTACATCTCTAGAGGAGCGCCTGGGTGGAGCACCGACCCCAAAACTGCCAACAAGAAGCATCAAAGACATTACAGCATGCCAGTGACCACAACATAGGAAAATTATCTTTGCAGTAGGAGCAAGGGGATCAGCAAGGACACCCTTGCCGTGAGTCCTTGTGCTCAGGGACAAGGAGGGAGTTACCAAGCAGTGGCAGGGGCTGATTTAGCAGTGTCCCAGCCCTGACCAGCAGGCTTCAGGGTCTGATGCAAGACAAGACCCAACCTTTGAAGTCTTCACAGCCCCTAGTGGACCCCCTCGCTCCCCTCCCAGAGACTTCTGGAACCACCACCCCCCAACCGGCTTGATCTCAGCTGCTCTGGGTACCCAAACTCAGACTACCTCAGCCAGTGAGGGACTGCTGAGACCACAGAGGGGACCTCTCATGACAGACACAGTCACTGCGGTGGCACTCATGCTTCCTGGCCCTGACAGAGACAGAGTTCCTAAGCTGGCCCTCCTCTTGGACGTGCGAGGCTAAATCTGTGCCAGCTGGTGTGTGTGTGTGTGTGTGTGTGTGTGTGTGTGTGTGTGTGTGTGTGTACACTGTGGGCCTCGGCGTGGCCCACAGGGCAGTAGGATGCTGAGCCCCTGCCTGCAATGCCTCAGACACGGAGACTCTTGCACGGGACAGCAGAGTCCCACAGTTACGTGACACACTGCTAAACAGGGTTGATCAGCGCTGAGGCGGGCACGGGAAGCAGAGGTCTGGATGGGCTGGGGAGATGGCTCAGCAGGCAAAGGCGCTAAAACTGCTAAAGCTGAGAATGTGAGTTCAATTCCTGGGGCCCGTACGGTGGAGGAGAAAAATCAACTCCCGCAATTTGTTCTCTGACCTACACACACACACACACACACACACAAATATAACATTTTTTAAAAGGAAGCAGATGTCTCGAGCCCGGCTCCTTGTGCATCTGGGCAGCTCCCGTTGCCCTCCATTCAGAGGCACGTTCCTAAGTCTAGAAGGCTCTGTGCCAGGTGACCCTGCGTGCCTTCTCGTGTCTCAGAATATTGACTTTGTCTCCCTGCGCCATTATGTAACTGTGAATCCTGACCCACAAACCCAGAGTTGGGGCCAGGGGATGGGCATTTCCTTTTTTTAAACCAACTGAAGTGTAATTTTGGTCCCTGGGGTAAAAGGAAATTCCATTTCAGCTTTCGAAACTCTTTTTCATTGAGATCAACTTAGACAATAATTTAAATTGATCATTTTTAGACCAGGGCGTGGCAGTGCCTGCAGGTAATCCCAGCATTTGAGTTCTGTGTCATCCTTGGTTATTTAGTGAGTTCAAGGCCAACCTGGATGGAACTCTGTTTCAAAACAAATAATTTTAGTACCATTTCCAAATCTATAATTTGTCATCCTTTAGTGTACCCACAAGCTTGTGTACCATTTCTACGATCTCATTCTAGAAGGTTCAGCCACAAAGGAAATCCCATACCAGGCAAGCACACTCCCACCTCCTTTGTCCCAGCCCTGCCCCTGCCCCCACCCCCAAGGCACCCATGGGTTTTACACGTGATTCCTCGGGACTGGCTTCTTACTGGTCATGTAATGTTCCCAAAGGCATCCATGATGAGGTGTAGGCCACCCTCCATTCCCTCCCTCCTCCGCCAGTTTTGAAGGTCCTCATCCTTCCAAGTGGCCTCAAGGTCCCCAAGGGCTTGTGAGGACAGTCAGCCACCATCTCTTTAAGTCAGCCCAGCCGGCTGCATTTCCATGGCTGCACTGCTGGTAAGACCCCCTCTCTTAGCCTGTGGCCCTACCCAGTGGCCACTCCAGTAGCGTGTCACTGAGGGGGGACCCTGCTGCCCTAAGAAACCCTCTTGACTTTCCTAGATAGAATGAGCACTCATCATCCACCATGCCCCTCCAGGACCCCCTCCTTCCCACCCCAAAACACCTATGATCCCTTCAGCACCTTAGATTAGCAGTACAGGTTAGCCCCAGTACCAGGCCGCCTTGTTCTCTGTCCCACCGAGTCCTATAGGCAAAATCTGCTGAGAGAATTGCTTATGACTCACAAATATGCAAAGGAAATGAGCAGTGTTCATTTCAGTCCACGATCTTGCCACCAGCCTGGTCTGTCTTTTCCTGTGGGTCCTAAACAATTCTGGATTACCTCTGTTGGCTGGTTCATGGAGAATACAGACTTGCCAAATCCATGCCTCCAGGACGGAGGGACACCGGAAGGAGTCAAGGGGCCCTGGTGAACACTCCACTCAGGTTTGAGGGTGCTCACGGAGTAGCAACTGCTCCAGTGGGGTCAGGATGCCCCAGTTTTCCAGGGGAGCTGAGAACCAGGGGTGAGATGAGAAACGACTCCATTTCTGATGCTAGTGAATAACGCACATTTTAACATGCAATATTATACGAAGAAAAAGATCACACAGACTGAGGCAGCCCCTGAACTGCCAGGTTACAAGGTCTGCTTGGAATAACGCACTTAATGTCGAGGTGTCAAAGACCCCACATTGCACAAGAGGGAAAAATGTGAACCCAAGGTGAGAGGCTTCATGCTGAAGCTTGGGATGTTTATGATGTGGTTACAGATTGGCATGTTCAGTTGGTTTCCCCTAATCAAATTCACAGGAGCTGGGGACAGCAGGGAGTTGTTGGTCAGTCAAGAGTATAAAACTTAGCTGGGTGGTGGTGATGCATATCTTTGATCCCAGCACTTGGGAGGCAGAGGCAGGCAGATCTCAGTGAGTTCAAGGTCAGCCTGGTCTACAAAGAGAGTTCCAGGACAGCCAGGGTCTGTTATACAGAAAAACCCATCTTGGAAAAACAAAACAAAACAAAACAAAAACCTTCCTAGTACTGAGGCCTCCCTCCCCCCAGGGTTTCTCTGTATTGCTTTGGAGGCTGTCCTGGAACTCGCTCTGTAGACCAGGCTGGTCTTGAACTCACAGAGATCTGCCTGCCTCTGCCTCCCGAGTGCTGGGATTAAAGGTGTGCGCCACCAACACCCGGCTAAGTGCTGAGACCTTTTAATGCAGTTTCTCATGTTGAGGTGATCCCCAACCATAAAGTTATTTTCAGTGCTATGTCATAACTTTAGTTTTTTACTGTTATGAATCATAATGAAAATATCTGTGTTTTCTGATGTTCTTAGGTGACCCCAGTGAAAGGGTCATCTGACCCCCTCAAGGGGTCAAGATCCACAGGTTGAGAACCACTGTTTTAGATAGCTGTGTTCTGGAATCCTCCACACAGCAGGATGCCCATAGTGAATCACAATGGATTTTGAATTTCGAAGCTGCTAAGAGGAATGGGGAGTTGGCTCAGTGGGGAAGCATTTGTTGTGTAAGCGAGACGACCAGGGTTCAGATCCCCAGAACTTAAGCAAATGCCGGGTGAGCTGTAATTCAGCTACGCAAGGCAGAGACAAGGGGTCCTCAGAGCCAGCAGGGTTAGCAAGATCAGCCACACCTGAAGCTGTGAGCAGGCCTGCCTCCTGGAGTAAAACAGAAGAGCAATCTAAGATAATTCCTGATATCAACCTCAGACCTCCACACGCACATGCACATCACACACACACACATACACACATCACACACACGCACATCACACATCACATCACACACATGCACATCACACACACATGCACACACGCACATGCACACAGGCACATCACACACACATCACATACATGCACATCACACACATCACACACACATGCACATCACACACACATCACACACATGCACATCACACACACATCACACACATGCACATCACACACACATACATCACACACACATACATCACACGCACATCACACACATGCACATCACACACACATCACACACATGCACATCACACACACATGCACATCACACACACATGCACATCATACACATGCACACAATAAGGGAGGGGAAGCTGCTAAGGGGAGGCGGGGCTGAGGGTAGCTCACTTGGTGACATGCTACTTTGTATCCACAAGAACTACTGTTCAAAAGCTGGATGTGGGCAGGGTGGTGGCACACTCCTTAAGTCCCAGCACTCGGGAGGCAGAAGCAGGAGGATCTCTGAGTTCAAGGCCAGTCTGGGCTGCAGAGTGAGTTCCAGGACAGCCAGGCCTACACAGAGAAGCACTGTCTTGGAAAACAAAACACAAAGCTGGATGTGCCTGTGAATGATTGTAATCCCAACCCAATGTTGGGGAGGGAGCCAGGTGCATCCTGCGGCTCACCGGCGCCAGCCGAGTCTACCTAGAAATCTCCAGGCCGGCAAGAGACCCTGCCGCAAAAACAAACAAACAAAAGCGGTAAACAGCCCCTGAGAAACATCGTCCAAGGCTGTCCTCTGGTGCCATGAACTGACACACACTCAGGCTCACACATATACGTGCGTGTACATACATACTAAAAAATAAATTTTAGGTGTTCTCACCAAATGCAATATGTAATTGGAGCTGCAGAGATGGCTCAGAGGTTAAGAGCACTGGCTGCTTTTGCAGAGGACCCAGGTTCAATTCCCAGCACCCATATGGTGGCTCACAACCATCTGTAACTCCAGTTCCAGGGGATCTGATAACTTCTTCCAGCCTTCTCAAACACCAGGCACATACATGGTACACAGACATATATATAGACAAAACACCCGTGTGCACAAACTAAATGAGTAAAATTAATTTTAAAAATTTTAGAAGAGGAATAAGCAATGAAGGGAACTGATAAGCTAATTAGTTTTGACTCAAACATTGCAAACTGTATACATAAGTATCATAACATTATTTGTATCGCGTAAACATATATAGCTATTCCTTGTCTATTTACAACAACTAATTTGGACAATCAAATTCTCATTGTCAAGTCCCCGTGACTACAGTTGAATGACACTGCTTAGAACCACTAGTCCTTAAGGTTCTCATTTCTTGGGCAGGTACTGTAACAGGAAAGTCCTCCTGTTGAGGAAATGCCTTGTCCGGTCAAGACCTCACCTCAGGAGGCCTCTCTCTGTCTTTTTCCACCTCAGGAGGGCTTGCCTTTGCTTTTTTTTCTGGCCCAGTAGCTCATCTTGCCGGTACACGTCTCCCTAGCAGGTAGCAGACACACCATCGTCTGGTTCTTCTGGGCCACAGATTACCTGCGGTTTGAGTCTTTCTTGATACATTCCTTTTACCCTCCTCCGAGCCAGGCAGTGACTTAACATCCATACGCTCAGGCTGCCCTAGATGCACAGCCTCTCTGTGCAACCCAGAGGTACACAGAGGGATGGTCCTCAGTAGCAAGGACGGTGATCTCAGAAGATGAGGTCAAGATACTTCCCAGCCCCAGGGCTGGGTGAGCAGATAACCAGAGATGCCCTGGCCCTCGTGTGAGCCTGGCAGACTGGCTGCTGTATAGATAGATGTTCATCGAGAGGGCTGGGAGCAGCAGGCAGTACTGGGGACCCCTGCTTTCTCTCGGACCAAAAGGCTGTGTGCGCTTCAGAAGGAAGATTCTGTGGGATGAAGGGCATGGGAAGCAGGGAAGGATCACCAGAGAGGGTAAGGCAGCCAGCCTGTCCTGTGTCATAAGTCACATTCTGCTTCTCACTGGCTAAAAATAAAAAGCCTGCAGATTGCCCAGGGTCGGCCAGCCCTAGCCATTGTGAGCATGAGCCAGAAGGCAATGCCTCTGCAGCCCACTTCCCTGAGAGTCTCCGGAGCTCCCATCAACACCGTGGGGCAGTCACAAAGCCAGGGATGTTGGCAAGGATCGGTTTCCATTCCTGGAAATGTCCACCCATTGGAAGAGGCCTTGGTGCCCTGACCGGGGACTTGCATTGTGGGGTGACAGGATTCTGAGAACGAGTGAGAGAGGCCTACAGGAGGCAGCTCATCTGTGGGGTGCTTGCCTGGCACGCTGTCTCCCTGGGCGTGGGGGTACGTACTTACAACCCCCTCTCTGGGGAGGTAGAGGCAAAAGTATCATCCTCAACTACACAGCAAGGTTCAGGCCAGCCTGGGCTACATGTGACTCCAGAGGGAGGACAGAGAGGCAGAACAGCTGGGCTACCACGGCCCGTGCAGGGCAGATGTCAGAAGCTCGGGTTAGGTCACACCCTGGCCCTGTCACCTGCTGGACTGGCCTATCAGCCACGTTCCTCGTCCTTCTAACCAAATACCCGACAAGAGGCGATGTAAGGGAGAGGGACCCATCTGAGTTCGCTGTGTCAGGGTTTAGTCCGCCATCACTGCAGAAGTGGCTCGTGGATGAGGAGGCAGAGGCGTGAGGACCTCACTTTGGTAGACCAGGAAGCAGAGGTATCATGGCAGAAGCAGAAGGAGGCCATGACATCTAAAACCCATCGTCCTCCAGCTAGGATCTACCTCCTAAAGGCGCCCCCCCACACACACACACTCACACACACACACACACACACACACACACGCACCGCTCCTGAAAGAGTTGTCAAAGCTGAAGACCGGGTGGTCAGACACAGGAGAGTGTGGGTGACATGTGACACCCAACCCATAGCAGGCTATATGAATTTAGCCTCCCTATGCCTCTGTCTCCCATCTGTACAGAGCTGTACTCAGTACATAGGATGATAAAGTGTTTGCCTTTATCTGAGTTTGACCCCCAGAACCCATATTAAAAAATAAAAGGGCTGGCGAGATGGCTCAGCCGTTAAAGGCTAGGCTCACAACCAAAAATATAAAAAACAAAAAAGACAGGTGTGGTTATGTGCCCTTGGAATTTTGGCACAAGAGGCTCCCTAAGGCTCACCGTCCAGCCTGCCAGGCCTAATTGCCAAGTTCCAGGGCAGTGAGAGACTATCCTGAACAATTTTTAGACGGAGTTGGAGAGATGACTCAGTGGGTAAAGGCGCTTGCTACCAAATCTGAGGACCGAGACTTCCATCCGAGGGATCCTTCAAGGTGGAAGGAGAGAACCAACTCCCCAAAGTTGTTCTTTGACCTCTACATGTATGTTATGGCATATACACACATGAACACACTCCTATAAATAAATACATATCATTAAAAATCCTCTATTCAAGTGTGAGCCTAAGCCTTTAATAGCTGAACCATTTCTCCAGTCCCCTCTACTAAAAGTGATAGTTCCTAAAGCCTGGCCCAAAGTTGTCATCTGGCCTTCACACATGTGAACACACACACACACAAGGCACATACCTTCACCATGCTGTGTCATAAGTAGACTCATGTACGCACAGGAGGTGGAGACATTTAATAGTGACTATTACTCCCATAGCCCCCAACTTTATTTCTTCTTTTTGTAGTAACTTCAGCTTGTACCTGGGACTCCGAGCCCAGGACCGAAAACCACACCCAGAAAGACCTTTCTGAACAACACTACATTTCTCTCCCTTCACCGCACGCTGTCTCTAAAACTGTGGCAAAATACACACAATATGAAAATGTACCGTCTGAACCACTTTCTTATATTTTTGGTTGTGAGCCCAGCCTTTAACGGCTGACCCATCTCTCCAGCCCCTGAACCACTTTCTGACTGGCCAGCTCGGTGCTGCTCAGCACACCCATGCCCATCTATGCGGCCATCACCACAGCCCACCTCCTGAACATTCTTCACCTTGTAAGCTTCTGCACTCGTTAAACAACTCCTACAGCCCCTGGTACCCGCCATTTTATTCCTGTCTCCATGGATTTGACAGGTGCCTCCTGTATGCCACTGAGACAGCACAGCCCTGCGTCCTGGGGCTGCCTTACCTCAGATAGGGCAATGTCCCCAGCTCCAAGTACAGTTGCCAGGCACCAGAAGAGCCCTTGCGTCTGTTTCTTTGGTATAAGCTCTTGCTGAAAGCAGCAGGAGGAGCTCATCAACTCGACTATTTCCGCCCCTAACGCTCCGGGGTGCGTGGTAAACACGTCCCATCGGCCCGCTCATCCGTTCCTTCACTACAGCACAGCGAGAATCACTAGTTACCGGCCAAGAATAGAAAGTCTTGCTTGCCCTGAGCCAACCTGGCCAGTTCTGTGCTTTAGTCTCACGTGCAAACCACCCAGCCAATTCTGTATACCAGCTTCTGCCATCAAGGTACTTCCCAGGGTGAGCACCACACAGCCAAGCCCTCACCAGCCGAGGCAAAGGAGAAACACATTGGCTCTCACCACTGAGAGGCGGGGCACCTTCAGCTAGACTCAGGCTCCATTTCTGGGATGAGCTGCCTGCCTCTCCACAATCTGCCTTTGTCGTCTCCGTGTTGGCTTCATCCTCAGACTCCACACAGGGGAAGGCGGCCATCACCAGAACACCAAACTTTCGTCTTTCCATGCGCAGAATCAGCAGAGAAAGAGCTTGCATGCGCTCCTGCCAGCACGGGACATCACACACTGCTTTCTGTTGCTGGGAAAAATACCGTGACCAGATCAGGGCAGTCTATGGGGCCTCCGGCAGTGGAACCCGTGTGTATCCCTAGTGCACGAATGGGCTTTGGGAGCTCACTCCCTATGGAGGGATACTCTTTCAGCCTAGACACACAGGGGAGCACCTAGGCCCTGCCCCAAACGATGTGACAGACTTTGATGATCCCCCATGGGAGGCCTCACCCTGGGGAGTGGATGGGGGGTCGGATGAGGGGGGAGGAGAATAGGACTGGAGGGAGTGATTGGTATGTAAAATAAGATTGTTTTAAATTTAAATAAAAAAGAAAACTTGTTACCCATTTGAGGGTGGCTTAAAAAAAAAAACTGTGACCAAAAACAAGTTGGGGAGGGAAGGGTTAATTTCATGTTACACTCTCAGTTCACTGAGGGAGGTCAGGGCAGAGACTCAAAGTGGAGCCTAGAGACAGGAACTGAAGCAGAGGCCATGTAGAAAAGCTGGCTTGTTCCTCGTGGGTCACTCAGCCTGCCTTCTTGTAAAGCCCAGGACCACTGCCCAGGGATGGAGCCACTCGCAATGGGCTGGGCCCACCCATATCACTCATTAGTCAAGAAAAGCAGCATGAACTTGCCTGCAGGCGAAGCTCATGAGATTTTCTCAGTTCAGAGTCCCTCTTCCCAAATGATTCCAGCTGGTGACAAGCTTTCACAAACCTAACCAACACGTGCCTGAGCCAGGGGCTGTGGTGAAGTGGGGATCACACATCCAACCCTGGAGTTGGTTGGGGTCAGGGCCAACCCTGCCTGGATTGTGGGACTGAAAGTGGAAAGAACACCTTTAATCCCAGCACTCGGGAGGCAGAGGCAGGCGGATCTCTGCGAGTTCGAGACCAGCCTGGTCTATAGAGAGAGTTCCAGGATAACCTCCAAAGCCACAGAGAAACCCTGTCTCGAAAAACCAAAAAAACACAATATATATATATACATATATATATATATCAGTAAAAGAGAAAGAAAGGGAAGGGGAAGGAGGGAGGGAGGGAGGGAGAGGGAGGGGGGAGGGAGAGGGAGAGGAAGGGAGGGAGGGAAGGGGGAGGGAGGGAGGACGACTGTCTGCAGGGGAGCTATGTTTAGTATTTCCTGAGGCATCTGCAGTCCACAAAAGCTGCTTCTTGCAGAGAGGCTGACTTCTGGGTGAAAATGATGCCCTCAGTAACAGTCCTGCCAAAAGCCTCATGCATTAGCCTCCCCCAGAGGGTAACAGGAACCCTGCAAGTGACAGGAAGTGACATCGAACACCAGCTTCGGAAAAGCCCAATTCTGATATAATAAGTATTTTTAACAACAGGAGGAAATAAAGGTTTTCTTACTACAAAACATACGTGGATGGGCTGTTTTTGGTAAACAACACGTATGTTATTTAAGTAAGTTTTCTTTCAGATTTAGTAAACTGCATATGTGCTTCAATACACTGTTGGGCTGCGGGTGTAGCTCTGTTGGCAGAACGGTTGCCTCCGACACAGAGCCCTGGGTTACTTTATAAACTGGGCATGCCACAGCTTGCATGTAATCCCAACACTCAACGTAGGGGCCAGAGGAGTGGAAATGTAAAACCATCCCTGCACTGCAGGAGACTCTGTCTCACAACATAAACGCCTATGATTTTTGTCTTTTTTTAGCCAAAGGTAGGATTATTTAATACTTTCTGTAACCTTCTGAATTCATTATATAAAATAATCTGGAGTCACCACAACTGTGATTACATCATTCTTCTCCTGTTGACACATATATAAATCCTCAAAAAAAGAAAGTTTAAGAAAATCAAAAGGAAAGAATTAGACTCAGGAGAAGCTTCACAGCCCACTGTTAGGATTAGAGCACTTGTGATGCGGCCACTCCCAAAGCCCCACTCCCTGACGTGGCTGCAAAGAGGACCAGATCTTCAAGGTCTGATCATTTGACGTTTCACATCCAAACCATGAAAGCCCACAGTTGAAAGACTTGAGTCTCAGTGTGGGGCACTATCCAGAGGTCGTTAGGAGAGAGGGAGGGAGAAAGAGAGAGAGAGACAGAGAGACACAGAGACAGAGAGAGACACGTGTGTGTGTGTGTGTGTGTGTGTGTGTGTGTGTGTGTGTGTGTGTGTGTGTGTGTGTGTGCATTAGCGCACATGAAGCTTTCAAACTGCAGCACTAATACCATTCTTGTTAATATTATTACGGCTACTACTACTATGACTACTAATTTACCGAATCTTAATTACTGCTTAACTATGCAAGCTGTAGTCCCACCGAGCCTGGTCATGTGAGGAAACTATCATGGTCTGGCATTGCTTTCACTCTCTTGAGGACCAATGTCCCCAAGTGGCCACAGGGCTGTCCGCAAACGCACTTTGCTTTCCCTTTGCACACTGCCGCCCTCTAGTGTCAAAACGGAGTATCGCTGCGTTCCGGCGAGGGGGCGAACCGGGCACCTCTGTTTGGTGGAACCTTCTGGTTTATGCAGATTGATGGTGGAAATAAGCCTGCTGGCAGACCCTGCTAAGGAACGTGATTCGTGGCGCTGCCCTTCTTGACCACAAAAAAACCCTGAAAATATCGCAGTGAAGCCTCCCGGTGACTGCCCTATTGAGGATTGCCCACAGGGCCCACATTCAGCATTCCCTGCTCCAGGCTGCAGGCAGCAGAGGACTCTCACCACTCACGCTCCTGAGCCTGTTACAGACGGAAGATTCCTTGTCCCTAAAACTGGTTCCCTACAGCCACCTCACACCACACGCAGCTCATTCCTTTAGCTCAGAGATTCTCAAGCCCCTTGGGGGTCAAAGGACCCCTTCCCAGGGGCTGCCTAAGAAATATCAGCTATTTACATTACAATTCATAACAGTAACAGGAGTTATGGAGTAGCAACAAAAATAACTTTAAGGTACGGGGTCACTATAACATGAGGAACTGTGTTAAGGAAGGTTGAGAACAACGGCACCAGTTCTAGGGGACCCGACGCCCCCTTCTGGTCCCTGAGGACACTGCATGCACATGTGTTGAGTAACAATTTCCTCGCAGATTGAAACATTCCATCTTGCAGGGAAGCTCCTTAAACAGGAAGTTAGCAACACAGCATAGCTGCAGGAAGAACCTGAAACTGACCAGATCCTCCAGGGCCCTCCCTGCCAGAGTAAGCAGTAAAAGCTGAGAGTCCCTCTCAGAGGAACAGAGTTGAGCTTCATGCCAAGAAGACTCAGGCCAGGCCAGCTGCCTGGAAGTGGTTTAGACCAGAGTCACCTGGAAAGGACCTGCAGGTGGCAGCGTGCTCCAGGTTCCCAGCTTTTGTGAGCCGGCACCCATGCTGGGGTAGGTCTTGGTGATACAGCTGTCATTTCTGCCCCTGTAAGTAACCCCAAGAAAACTCATTGGTTTACCAAATTGGGCTTTGGTGGCATCTGTTCTTTGGTCTGTTGTGGGCTCCTTATCTAGAGTGAGTTAGACGCTTGTTGAGTCTCACCAGGAAATGCTTAGTCACACAATAACATGGTGCACAAAGAAATATTCAGGCAATACAATGATACATATAAAATATAAATAAATAAAAAGTTTTAGAACTTGTTTTGTTTTGGTTTTTTGTTTGTTTCGTTTGTTTTTCCAAGACAGGGTTTCTCTGTGGCTTCAGAGGCTGTCCTAGAACTTGCTCTCGTAGACCAGGCTGGCCTCGAACTCACAGAGATCCGCCTGCCTCTGCCTCCCGAGTGCTGGGATAAAAGGCGTGCACCACCACTGCTAGGCTTAGAACTTGTTTTTAAAGAGACCCTCCTGTCTGTCACTTGGACGAGCCCTTCCCATCTCTGTACCCATCTATGGAAGCTGACCCACCTGTCCTAAAGCTGCAACAGAGGCTGGGAACAGGAACAAGCTAGCACAGGATTAACACAGGCCAGGGCCTGGGTATGCAGGCACCTCATGCCTAATCAGTTCAGCCAGAGACAGACAAGTACAAAACCAGACAGTCAGAAAAGATGACCCTCCCAGGTAGCTATGGAGCTACTGAGGCTTCTAGATTTGTCTTATCTTGAACAGCTTGGGCTATTCACTGCCTGTTGTTTTTCATTGAATTCAGTAGCTGCCCCTTAAGCAATGGCTGTCCTGATCTGTAGCTACCAATAGTGGTTTAGCCACACTGGCCGTTGTCAGGGGGAATTCTGTTCCCTCAGGCACCTACTCCGTCACCGCTGCTAAAAGGAACCTTACCTAGATCTTTATCCCTGTAGAACTCAGGACTCAAAGGTTGAGGTGAGCTTCTGCTCGCTCAGAGAGGCTGAATAGCAAGTAGTTAACCCTCTCTCCTAGCTCAGTCTCCCAAAAAGCCAAACCACCGTCTGCTCTGTCCCACTCAAGAACCCCAGCTACACATGGCTCCTCCCTCCCACTTCCTGTCAGCTAGTTGCTGACTCAACCTTCTGACCGCAGGTTCATTTTATTGAACCAAACAAACGGAGCACGTCTTGCATCATTAAAGAAATATTTCACAGCATGAACAGAGGTAACACATCTTAAATTAATATTCCACAAAAACTGTCGCCAGCCTGCCATCTAGATACAACCAAAGTCTGGTGGTTTTGCAATGAACTTGGCCTCATCCTCAAACTCTGCATATCGGAGTCTAGAATGGAGCATGGAGTTTTGCAGGGAGACCCAAATCTTTGTGCGGGCTAGACATTCACTGAGACAGGGGCACAAGTTCTAGAAGAGAGCTCTGAACAGGCTGCAGACTACTGGGCCCCTGAGGGTACACGCCCCCAGTCTGCTGCAGATGACACCCGATGCTGAGCAGGAATATGTACTCAGACAGTAAGCAGAAATAATAGCAGGATTAGCGGGGGGGGGGTGGGGGGGGGAGATTTTGTATCTTCCTCTTAAAAGCACTTTTTGTCCCAAAGATGGAAGTGTGCCTAGCTGCCCAGAGAAAAGTAGAGGATTTGTTTCTAAAGGTCTCTACTCATAAAATAATAATCCAGGAGGTTTGGGATAGAGGAACATCCATGGGCTGAGTCCCCAGAATAGCCCAAGGCGAAGGACACTCAGCTGGGTCAGATGCTCGCAGAGCTTGAGAGCAAGTGTCAGGGCCCAGACTGGAGAGGCATGAGTGGACCCTAGGGCCTCTGAGGGAATGCTCCTACTCTACAGGGCAGGCAGAGGTGGGGGCTTGCAGTGCCCGTATGTGAAGGGGGCGGTGACTGAGTCCTAGAAACCAGTGCCTGGAAGCTGCATTTGCTTTGGGAGGAAGAGGGGTTCTGAGCAAAGAGTGAATGGCCTCTTTCAGGACAATGTAAGTCCTGGAATCCTGTATAATTCTGAAAATGGATTCATAGTGAAGCTATGCACCCTCATAAGAACTAAATGAACATGATTTGAGGGAAAGGAGGAGGCATTTCATATGCCTGAATCGAGTCCAAAAAAGCACATTACTACCCACTACTGACCTTTGGGAGTCCTGTCCATCAAAGAGATCACAATACCACAATAAGAAAGGAAGATGGGGGCTGGAGATGTGGCTCAGTGGTTTAGAGCACTGGCTGCTCTTCCAGAGGACCTGGGTTTAATCCCCAGCCCCCACATGGCTGCTCACAACTGTCTGTAACTCCAGTTCCAGGGGATCTGACACCTTCACACCAATGGACATAAAACATTTTTTTAAGGAAAGGTGATAGAATTTAACTAACAAAGAGTTAATCTCCAAAACTACTCCTTAGGTGAGGGGTTGTGTTTATAAGTAAGCCAGACATCAGGGAGGACACTCCCCACACTGGCATTTGAACTAGTTGGGATCTCTCAGCTCTCACCTGAAAACCAAGCAGATGAACTCCCAATCGCACATGCCCCAAACAAGGGACTGTTCACACAGATGAGACAAACTCAGCGTGGCCCCTCCTCTCTCTGCAAGAAGAAAGATTGATCGAGGAAGTCAAGACAGACAAGGAGCTAGCCCACTGGCCAGGAGCACAGGAGAATGGAAAGCAGCAGGTCCTTCAGGCGCAATCCAGCTAAGCAGCCAGGGTGGCCCTCATGGCCTTCGGTGACAGGTTTTCATCCCAGATGAAAGGCACCGGCAATCCAAGTCCATGTGGGTGAGGGAGGGATGGCCAGGAGCCATTAGAGGACACTTAGCAATTGTTGGCCAGGCTTCAGAGTGAGGCTAGGAACTTCAGAAGGGTCTAGAATCGGGGCTGAAGCCAGGAAGGGATTGCTGGGGTCGGTGGCGAAGACTATCCTCAGGGCATGAGCTAAGCAGCCAAGATGGAGGGCGGAGAGGAAACAACATAGCCAGTCTCGGCAGGCTCTGCTGGGCACCCACAAAGCCACTCACTGAGAGGCACTGCAGGGAACTGTTGCCGTTCCCCTAATAAATCGCTCTACTTAACTTCCACCGGGGCTTAGAGAGGGACCATCTTGGGGGCCAGAAGAGGGGAATTGATGGGTCAGGAGTTGAGAGCTGGGGGCTGGAGACATGACTCAGTGGCTAAGACCACTGACTCTTCTTCCAGTTCCCAGAGTGGGATCCCCAGCACTTGAGTGGTGGCCTGCAGCCGCTAGTGACCCCAGAGTCCCAGGGGACCTGATGTCCTTGTCTGCCCTCCATGAGCACCGCACACACGGGCTTACATGCAGACGAAACACCCATACAAATAAAATAAATGAATAAAAATTTTTTTCTAATGAGTTGGAAGTCAGACACTAGAGAGAGAGGCACCAGTCCGTCCATGCCCCACCCTGGAAAGTGATCTTTTCGCTTTTGCTTGCTTACCCACTGAAAACAAGCCGTGACCTACCTGTACCCTGGTGTGAGTTCTCCCTCCAGGCATAAGATCCCAGCAGCGGGCATCAGACAGAATTTGGGAGGAGGGTCTCCCAACCCAAAGCAGAGGACAATGCTATGATTCCTATCAAGACTGGTGGGTCCTAGCTTTAGGCATGAGGCAAGGCAGAACTTCATGGTGACAGAAGACCGTTGTCACACCTTGTGACACTAGGAAGAGCTGAGGTGGGACAGGGGCAAACGTCAAAGAGTAGTTAGTCCCCATGACCTGCTTCCCCCAGCCAGGCCCATCTCCCACGAGCCCATTCAGCTATGAACTCATCAACGGATAAACCCATTGATAAGGTTAGTCTAGGGATCTAATTGCTACTCAATAACACTTGAAAACCAGGCCTTTAACACACGAACCTTCTTGAAGGTCACTTCCTATCCCAACTCTGACAGGGGTGGGACTTCCAACAAGGGTGATTCGTGTTCTAACACTCAGATGACTCGGGGAGGCGTTCCTCCTTCTGTGTGTGGCTCTTTTCCAGGTCTGCAGCAAGCTTCTGTGCTCACAGCAGGGATGTTTTCTAAGGCCCAAGGCTGCCTCATCAGCATGCCTGATGGGAAGACACTTTTGGGGCCTTCACTGTCTCTGCAAGGCCCTGACCAGCTCAGGCCCTATACTACAAGCCAGCTGCTCTGTGCACACCTTTAATCCCAGAATTTGGAGTCAGAGGAAGAGGTAGAGGCAGTCAGATCTCTGTGAGTTCAAGGCCAGCCTGGTCTACAGAGTGAGTTCCAGGACAGCCAGTGCTGTTACACAGAGAAACCCTGTCTGGAAAAGCCAAAGAGAGAGAGAGAATTGCAAGAGGTAAGCACGGAAGACATGTGCCTGAGAAACTTGAAAGCCCGACCTGCTGAGGGGCTGACCGGGATCTCTCCTCCTCACCAGCCCAGGACCTGCAGGAACTGGATCGGCCAGCATGAGGATGGCATGCCTGGGAAGCAAAATGACTGGGTGCTGGCATCTGCTTGGCACCCGGTGAAAGCCTTTGCTGATTCAAGGTATGACAGAGAGTATCCCAGAGTAGGGAAAGGAAGGCATGTGAGAGATGGCTTGATTCTTTTTAATTTTTTTTTATTTTTTGGTTTTACGAGACAGGGTTTCTCTGTATTGCTTTGGAGGCTGTCGGCCCAGCCTGGCCTCGAACTCACAGAAATCCGCCTGCCTCTGCCTCCCGGGTGCTGGGACTAAAAGCGCGCGCCACCACCGCCCGGCTGAGATGGCTTGATTTTTATAACAATGCTACTACCAGGAGAAACCACTGAAAGGCCATGAAACGTGTTCAGTTTATCTTATTCTGTCGTGCATATGCATGCTGTGCTTGTACATACCTAAGTGCTCCATGTACACACCTGGTGCCTGAGGAGCCCAGAAGACAATGTCCGATCCCCTGGTACTGGAGTAATAGATGGTTGTGAGCTGCTGTGTGGATGCTGGAGATGGAGCCTGGGTCCTTTTTTGTTTTTTGTTTTTGGTTTTTGGTTTTTACGAGACAGGGTTCCTCTGTGTTGTTTTGGAGGCTCTCGGTAGCCTGGGTCCTCTTTAAGGGCAACCAATGCTCTTGGCCTCTGAACCATCTCTCCAGCTCCAGTGAGTAGATTCTGTCATTCTGAGGGCTCATGCCTGATCATCTCCCAAAAGCCCCATCTCCAAAAATACCATGAGTTTGGAACCTGGGGGTTAGGTTCCCCACATGTCAATTTGGGATTCAAGCCACTGAAAGGACTCTCCAGTGTTATCACTCGGACAGCAAATGGACCCTATGGCTGGAGTGGAGTGTGGCACCTCTGATGGGAGCCAGATTCGAAAGTCACTGGGAAGCTGTGGCGTGGTGGCATTGCTCTCTGAGGAGGACGCTGCGGATGCTCTGAAGGAGGGAGCTTCAGGAGGTCTTCCCTCCCTCCCCACCAAGGGCCCAGCCACAACCGAAAGCATGTCTTCATGGAAACAGGAAAACAAAGTAGTATGATTTAAGTCAAGGGTCGGGATCTAGTGGGGAGCTATATTTTGGCTGTGTGTGTATTTGTTACTGAGAAACTAAAGCAGTGGGAGGGAGGGGGAGAGAGGGAGGAGAGAGGGGGAGGGAGGGAGGGGGAGGGGGAGAGGGAGGGGGAGGGAGGGAGGGAGGGAGGGAGAGAGGGAAGAAGAGAGGGAGGGAGACAGAGAGGGAGGAGAGAGGGAGGGAGGGAGGAGGGAGGGAGGGAGGGGGAGGGAGGAGTGAAGGGAGGAGGGAGGGAGGAAAGGGGGAGGGAGGGCTGCTTTTGGCTCAGCCCGAGGGAGGGTACAGTCCATCTCTGTGGAGACGGATGGCAGCAGGAGCCCGAGGCAGAGAGGGTCACGTTGTAGTCGCAGTCAGGAAGCAGAGCACACTGAACGCTGGTGCTCAGTTCCCCTCCTCCTTGTATTCAGTCCAGGACCCCGAGCCATGGAATGGTGCTGCCCACATTCAGGGTGGGTCTTCCCCACAGTTAAGCCTCTCTGGAGAAACCAGGGGTGTCTTCCCACCGTGACTCTAGATTCAGTCAAATGGACAATGAAGATTAACTACAACACTTTGTATTCTTTTTTCACTTTCCTTAAGGTTTACATTTTTGTCAACTAAAAAAAAGAGAAAGAGAACAAACGAAATACGTTGTGCCAAGCACCCTGCTCGTTGCCCTATTCCGGCATTATTTATTTATTAGCAAGTATTCGCTAAGCCAGTGGCATTGTCCCAGAGCAGAATGAGCACGTCAGACCTGGATCTCAGACATAGCAAGTATTTCTAGAGAGCCGGAGACAAGCATTAAGTGACAAAACAGACACCTGAGCCAAGTGCTGGCCTCTCTCAGTGCTCAGTGTTGTCCAGAATGCGACAGGGGGCGCTGTCACACTGGCACGGGTGCCTCTCAGCCACAGGCGGAGGAGCCACGCCAGAGGACCAGCTATGAAGGAACCAGCACTTGTCCCCAAGTGTGCCCATGGTACTAGAAAGGCCCAGGAGGTCCCGGGGAGGTAACGTAGCTGCAAATTCAAGTAGTCATGTTTGTTCCTCTATGGGGAGATCAGGCTGTGGTGGTAAACTCACACACAGCCGACTAGCCAGATACCATCAGGCTTCCTTGACCAGTGAACTCTATGGTGTGACCAGGGTTCCTGCCGGGCACTTCCTGGAACCAGCGAGTGATTTAGAACTGGCACTAGGTGATCTCAATGGCCCCTTAGTCAGATCATGAGGCTGGCCCAGACAATTCTCAGGGACACCATTAACAAATGAAAAGACATTCAACCTCACGCTCATGCATAATTGAAGAAACACACGTTGAGATTCAATATTTTCATCCGTCTGCTGTTTAAGAGCTAAGGAGATTGATAACATGCGGCCCTGGTGAGCCTGAAGGGAATGGCCCTTAGAGACTGTTTGCCCGGCTGACTTTGGGTCATTTGGAACTACCCATCACATATGACACTGTGACCACGCTCAACTGTCTAACTTGACTGAATCCATTCTGAGATATTCAGAGAAACGCTCTTTTAAAACCACCGTACAAGAATGGGGATGGAGTTACACCCATAGCTTGGGCCGCTGAGCAGCCACAGTAACAGTTCAAATGTTCACCAGCAGGGGCAGCGTACTGAAAATAAAGACGCACATAGCAACAACAGCTGAGAGCAGTTAAAATCACCCAGGAGACTACCACACCAAACGTCACTCATGCAGGGCCAGTCCAGACACTAACCCCCAATTTAACCTCTGGATTCCCATGATGGAAATGGCTTCTATCTATCCCCCGGTGTCAGCCTATCTCCTAAATGGGGACGTTACAGTGGATCAGGCTCCACTGAAACCCTAACGGTCAAAAGAACCGACTCCACCTCTAGCTTTGGATGGAGACCCAACCTTCCAAGCTACCCAAAACATAAGAGTTAATCCATTGGGCCTATCAATCATCTGACCAAAGAAACACCCATCAGAAAGGCTGATTCACCTTAGGCCAGGCTAAAGAGATAAAGTGCTTTCCCTTCCCAGAATCCCAGACCTCTCAACAGTCGATACAGAACCAAAAGCTGTGTTAGATCTGGCCTCTGAGTGAGTCCTGACCCGGAAAGATGCAACTCCCTCTTTGTCCTCTTATCTGTCTCTGATGCTAGCCAGTGTCCCTGTACACCTCCCTACGTGTTTTGGGCTTTTTCATCCTTTCTCTGGTGCTATGCTGACACCCCTCCCCACACATATGGTATACTGACCCTCCATGCCTAACTCAAAGTGAGGAGAGAGGAGAGAGGAGGGACCACAGTGGACACTTGTCCTACTTTCCAGCATCTGACCCATCTGGTCCAGAGGTCCTGGTAACTCACCTCGCTTAGGATGTCCTACCAAGGAGTTGGAAATGGCCTCGGCACCAGGGCTGTGGCTGTGGAGCATCGACACCGAAGTCCGGCTCTTATTCCAACAGAACCCAAAGACTTGGCAGTACTTGGACTTCCCGCCTCTTACATTTGAGTAAAGGATACGCTATCTGCGATGGTAGGCTGACCGGACACAACCTGGAATTACCTGGGATGAGTTACCTAGATCAGGTTAGCCCGTGGGGATATCTGTGGGAGACTGTCTTGGCTGGCAGTGGATGTGGAAAGACTCAGGCCACTGCGGGTGGCACGGCTCCCTAAGCAGGGAGTTCTGAACTGTACAGGTCGCGTTAAGCTCAAACACACAAAGCGCGCTTACTTCTCTCTGCTCTGGATGGGAGATGACTATCTGCCTTGAATTCCTGCCTTGACTTCCTTCAGTGGCAGACTGTATCCTGGAATAAGCCTTTCCGCCTCTAAGTTGGGTTTTGTCCTTTGGTCACAGCAATCAGAAATGAAACTAGGACACTAAAAAGTACGGCAAAAGGACAGGGTCCACATGAGGGTCCACAGTGTGTCATGAAGCCCAGAACCGAACTCATGAGCTCCAGGCCCAGCTGAAACCAGCAACCTGGAGTCTGGTGCAGTGATTATAGTCACTCACCCCCCTTACCCCTCCCCCGCCCCGCGCCCCGTACCTGTAGCACTGACCACGCCCTTTTGGGTGTGGTCACAGGTACGGATGTGAACCCTTAAAAGGAATAGGAGTGGGGGGGGACTCAGAAGCCCCTTCAGGTCGCGGAGAGCATCTGGGTGGCAGGGTCTGCATCCTTGGGGTTGCAGAACCGCGACAGTCACTTGTTTCCTGTGTCAGTTACTTTCTCCAGATAAACTCCACGTCATCTTACTGGTCAAGCACCCTGATTTCCACGCCCACAGAGTGGGGCGGTGTTTGCAGATCCCCTACCTGGGGCGGCTCCCTCTGCGGTTCTCACGACTCAGCCCAGCCTTCCTCACATCAAGATTCCAAAAAGGAGGCAGTCACAGGGATGGTGGCAGAGCCCTCCCAGGAAGGCAGCTTACTAGGTTGGAAGTGCTGCCAGGGCAGAGTCCCAGAGACTGAATGGCTTCAATTGTCCCCTCGCTTCTGGGGACCAGAAGTTGGAGATGGCGCATCAGGAGGGTGGGTTCCTTAGGAAAGCGCCCACTCTTTGCCCTTCTTCTGGCTTACTGGCATCCCTCAGTTTACTTGGTGTTTTCGTTTGTCTGGCTTCTGGGTCCATTATCCCATTCTCTGCCTTCAAGTTCTGGGATTTTCTCTGTGTGAATTTCTTCTTTTTTCTGGAGATACCGGCCATATTGCATTATTACGGCCTCCTCTTGCCTAAACGGCCCTGTTTCCAGCTAACGGCCCAGGAGAGAAGACTTCAATATACAAATTCGTTGGGTTGGAGACAGTGCCCACTGACAAATGGAAAACGGGGAGAAGCTGAAGACAGCAGACTTGAAGCAGCAGAGAGGAGGGGAAGCCACTCGGCTTTGGTGTTAGGGGAGGCATGAGGGGGAAGAGAGAGGTGTAGTGAGGAATGCTTGGGCCCTAGTGCCCCTTGCCACCCTAGCCCTCTCTAATAGAATTGTCCCCACCTGTGACCTCTGTTCATGCATTCCGAACCACTGTTGTCTTCTCTGTCCTTTCTACCTTGCCAAAGCCTTCCTTGGAAAGGGGCACCCCTGTCATCACGCCCAGCAGGCGCTGTTCTCTTCCTGTGTCCCTTAGAAGCCTTTGATGGTTTTGACACCCTCCTCTTTCTTCCTCCTCTTCGTGTGTTTTGTTTTGTGAAATTTTATTTTATTTTGTTTTCTTCAAGGCAGAGTCTCTTTGTGTAGCCTTGATTGTCCTAGACCTCCGCCCTGTAGACCAGGCTGGCCTTGAACTCACAGAAATCCGCCTGCCCCTGCCTCCCAAATGCTGGGACTGCGCCATCACAGTCCAGCAGTTTTATTTGTGTTGTTTTTTGTTTTTTGTTTGTTTGTTTGTTTTGGAGTTTTTCATGTACCACATTCTCCTTGAAATCAATGCTGATGAAGACAGTTTTAAACTCCTGATCCTCCTGCCTCTACCTCTCAGTGCTGGGATTTTAGGCATTGGCCAACCCGTGCCCCACCTGGAAATCATAGGCCTGTGCCTTTTAAGATGCATTTTCGTGGTGTTAGGGAGAAAATAACTCAATTGGCAAGGCACCTGCCATGCAAACAAGAGGTTTGAGTTTGACCTCCAGATTGAACGTGTCTTGCTCATCTGAAGTCAGATTTAATTGAATCATCTCTTCTATCTGGTAACCCTTGGGAGGTGTGGAAGGAACCTGCAAGGAATCTGTATTTTAAAAAGGCTATTCGGGAGCTGGAGAGAAGGTTCAACATTAAGAACTTGCTGCCCTATCATGAAAAATGGAGTTTAAATCCCAACACCAACATCAGGCAGCTCACAAATACCTGTAACTCCAGGTTCAAGACACCCGAGCTTCAAGAGACAACCATAGACATTCCAATGCCAAAAGAAAATCTACAAAAATAAACACCGTATTCAGGACAAGCATGCTGGCGCATGCCTTTAACCCGGACCACCGAGAGAGATTGTCTCAGAAAACCAAAGAAAAACAAAAAGGCAAAACAAAAGAAAAACCCAACAACAGCAGAAACACAAAACAAACGAAAACCCTTGCAAAACTGTATTCACACCATGCTACCTCACTAGGCTGGGCGAGCGCCCGACACTTCGTGGGTATGAGCATTCATTCCTCACTTCTTTTTGGTTTTTTGTTTGTTTGTTTATATATGGTTTCACTACATAAGCCCCGACTGGTCTGGAGCTCACTGTGTAGACCAGGATGGCCTTAAACTCAGAGATGCCTCAGCCTCTAGAGTGATGGGATTAAAGGCGTGGGCCAAGGTACCTGGCTCATTCCACATTCTTCCACTGTGTTAGTCTACCAGGAGTCAAGCTTCCAGAGTTGGAATCAGGGCTTCAGCCTTTCACACTCTCCCCAGAATTGTGCATCCAGTGACCCTCTGTCACTTTTTAGAAGAACATCCCTTTCCCTTGCTCCGGTACTTCTGAAGTCCTTGTCCACGCAGATTTAACCAATGACCTCCCTCTCAATCTGCATCACGCGATTCAGAGCCAACTCGGGGGACGGGTGTGTCTGAATGAGAGAGAGGAATCTGCAGGTTCGCAGGGCTGCTTTTAGAGCAGCCCCACCCAGGGACTCGCTCAGCCGGCCCCTCCCAGCATCCTGGGCCGTCCCCAGCCACAGCCAATCACAGAGGGTCCTCTGGAGGAGGGCACAGCTGACAACTTCAGGGAGGAAAGTTTCTGGGGACCGCGCCTAGCACTGAGTGTCGCGTGTCGCGGTCTGGGCGCGCGGGGATGGAGCGGACCCAGGAAGCGCCTGGGGGTGGCCAGACTGAGGCCAGGTCCCCAGGGGAGCCCTTGGAAAGGCCGGAAACGGAGCAGCCGCTGGTCGTCGTGGAGGCGCGGCCACCCGAGGTTCCCGACGGCCACCCGAGGGCAGAGCGTGCCGGGCGGGAGGCGGCGGACGCGGAGCTCCGGGAGCTCTTGCAGGAGAAGCCGCAGCCTCCGGCTGCGTCCGGGACCCCGCGCTTGCCGCCGCTCAGCCTGGGCTACGGCGCTTTCCGCCGCCTGGGCTCGTGCAGCCGCGAGCTGCCGCCGCCGAGCCCCACGCGGGCCGAGCAGCCCCGGGACGGTGAGGCCGAGCTGCAGCCCTGGGCGGCGTCGGGAGAGCCGGCGCCCGGCTCCTGGGCTCCGATGGAGCTGCAGGTGGACGTGCGGGTTAAACCCGTGGGCGCGGCGGCTGCCAGCCGCTCGCCCTCGCCCGCGCCCTCCACGCGCTTCCTCACCGTGCCGGTGCCCGAGTCGCCCGCCTTCGCCCGCCGCCCCGCGCTCCCGCGCCTGCCGCACGCCCCGTCCCCGGGGTCCACGTGGGG
The DNA here is from genome assembly GCF_017639785.1 of Mesocricetus auratus. Taxonomy (NCBI): domain Eukaryota; kingdom Metazoa; phylum Chordata; class Mammalia; order Rodentia; family Cricetidae; genus Mesocricetus; species Mesocricetus auratus. Next base: position 2,184,759 of record NW_024429200.1, read on the forward strand.
CCGTGGATCGCCGCTGGCCGCCACCCCCACCCTGACCGAGCGGATCGGCGCCGCCGAGGGCAGCGCGGTTTCCCCGGACTCGCCCACCTGCCGCTGCCGCTGCCGCTGCCAGGGGCCCGGCCTTAGCGAAGAGGACGCGGGGCTGCTGCAGAGCGCGGGCGTGGACAGCAAGAGCCTGCCCCGGGCCGTCACGCTCATCGGTGAGTATTTTCTTCTGAACTAGGCTAACCAGGAGCCCGTCGGGCTGCCCCAAGCCCACCGGCTTCTCCGTCTCGGAATAACCCAAACCTGCGTCTTGCCCCTGCCCCCGGGGAGCTTTCTGGTCCCTTCTCAGCGTGCGCTGCGTCTTGGAGAAGGAGAACTGGAAGTAACTTCGGATGGGCTGGGGAGTGATTCAGAGTCACGTGGCAGTGGTGGCCTGGGTACACCTCCTGGGACCAGGCTCCTTTCTTTCCGCCTTGAGGAGGGTCATCCATCTGCACACGACTGAGCCGGGGTGCGAGTATGTTTTGTTTGCTTGTGAAGCAGAGGCGAGCACTGAAGAAAGCCCCCGCGTTGGTTTGCTAAAACGCTGACCAAAAACAGCTTGGGGAGGAGAGGATGTATTCGGCTTACAGGTCCGTCACCAAGGGAAGTCAGGGCAGGAGTCTGGAGCCGGGAACTGAAGCAGAACCACGGAGGAAGGCTGCTTACGGGCTTGCTTCCTTAGACGACCCACTCCCATGGTACCGCCCTCGGCGGACTGGGCCCTTCCACATCAGTGGTGAAAGAACAGACTTGCCTACAGGCTGAGCTGATGGAGGCATTTTCTCAGGGGAGGCTCCCCATTTCCACATGACCCTGTAACATTAACCAGCACGGCCCCCTGAAGGTTGTAAATCGTTCTGAGTGAGGAATGGCTCTGTTGTGGTCGATTTACTGGTCCATCCTGGGTTGGGGGTGGTAGAGGTTCCTCAGAAGACGGGCAAGAACAGATCCCCAAAGGGGCTCATGCCTCGCCTAGCAGGTAAACTGCCCCAGTCTGGGGCGATGGAATGTAGGACAACTGCCTAGGGGTCCTGAGATAGAGGGAGGACTCCTAGACTTAGACCACTAAAACCTTTTACCATTCTGTGAGCCGTTTCCCGCCGTGTAGGACGTTGCAAGTTTCCCACACACTCGGTGCCCCTTGCTGATACAAACTCAGTATCCTGCAACATCAGATCGTCTTCAGCAAATTGTGAGCATCGGAGGTCTGACACGGGCAGGACTGTGCCTCTCACTTAGACCCTCCGCTGTCAGCCCAGTGGTGTTAGCCTGGGTTAGGACCCTCATGATTACAGCCGGACCAGGACAGCCCCTATCTCATGGTCAACGGAACCTTAATTCCTCTTTGCTCAGTGATCTAGTGTATTCACTGGTTCTGGGGATCTAGAGGTCTATGTACATCTTTGGGACAGTGATGTTCCAGCCTATAGCTTTCATCAAACTCTTTCATATTTATTTTTAAATTTTATTTTACATGTGTAAGTGCATGCATGTATGTCTGCGTACCACTTATGTTCTAGTGCCTACAGAAGCCAGAGGAGAATGTCAGATCCCCTGGGAATGGAATTGAAGGCAGTTGTAAGCCCTCCCTTGTGGGTGTTGGGAAACTCAACCCAGGTCCTCTGCAAGAAGAGCCATCTCCCCTGCTCCCTTATCAGACTCTTAAAGAACTGTGACCAGAGAAGAGCCAGTGCTGAAGAGATGCTGTTGGATTTGTTCTAGAAATGGAGCTCCTCCTTGTGGAGGAAGGCTGAGGCAGGCTGGAGGCTGAGAAGAGACAGGACCAGATACAGCTAATCGAGGAGAAGGGTGGAGGTCTCTCCCACACTTCTGACTAACTCGGTGGCGGGCTGTTGGCTGCCCCACAAAGGAAACCGTGGGAAGAGATGGAGAAATACACAAGGATGTGCCTTGGTCTGCAGGATCCAGCTGGGTGAGGAACTGTTGAGTGCTTGAACCTGGGAGGTCAAGCCGGTTATCTCGACAAGAGAGGGAGTGTAAGCCAGACGCACTGGGACTTGCTGGACCCCGGCCATGTCTTTCTCGGTCCTCTGTGATCTCGGGAGGAGCAAGCCACTGTGGGGAGGGCCAGGAACACTGCTGCTTGGTCTAGTACCTGTTTGTTTTGGCAGGTCCTCTGAAGGAGGTGCCTAGGAGTTAGTGATGGGGCTGAAGCCCATCTTAAGTCTCGTGCATGCTAGGCTGCCCTCAGACTCACTGGATAGCTGGGGTGGCCTTGAACTTTGATTCTCTTCCACCTGCAAAGTGCTGGGATCACAGGGATGCAACACCACATCTGGTTTATGCTGGTGCTGGGGACCGATCCTGGAGCTCCAGGCACAATAGGCAGGTGCTCGCCCAACCGTTCCGGCAGCTGGCAGGAGGGAGAGGGGTTTGTAAAGCCGAGAAAGGGGAAGGGCTGTAGCCTTGTGTAGTGAATGCTTCTCCCTCAGATCTTGGCTTGGATTTAAATTCTCTTATCCCCAAGGCAGCTTAGGAGTGGCTCTCTCACGCGCGAGCGCACTCTATTTGGATGGTGTTTCATTATCCCAGAATTCTTCACACGGGCTGTGAGTGCCTCCCAAGTAACTCCCTGGCTGGATGGAAGGTAGAGGCATGGGCTTGCCCTCGTCTCCAACACCTGGCACATCAGTGGCTTCTCAGACAGCCTGTCTGCCTGTACAAGTCAGAACTTATTGTATATAGCCTGGATCCCTTTGGGGAGGAGACAGGGTGTTTGATCTCAGTGTTTGTCTTGCAGTTGGCATACCTATGGAGAAAGGGTCACCCCACCTGGCCGCTGGCCTCCAGGAGGCCACCTGTCCGCCATATTGTCCATGCAGTGGGGAACATTCGCAGAGTAAAAGTCAGTGTTAGCGTGGTGTAGAGGCCAGGGAGTCTGGCAGTGGGGCTGGAAGACAGGGCTCTTTGGAGGAGGTCAGACAGCTTTAGGCTTCCAAAGATGGTCCGGGTTTGATGGGGCTTGGGGGAGTGGTTAGGATTTTGAAGCAAGAATGTTCTTGGAGCTCGGTGCAGAGGAATACCTCAGTGTCGTGGAGAGGAGCAGAGGCCCTGACCACAAGGTGAACCTGCTGAGCTTGGCACTGCCATATAAGCGCTTACGTTCTTTTGGGGCCATCGTGTCCCTCTAGAAGTAACTGCAGGCTGGGGGAAGGGAGGGGACGGGTTAAGGGGCCCAGATGCGCACATGTCTTTGCAAGTTGGGTGTGCATAGAGTGTATTTGTGTTACTGGCGTGACCAAGAGTTGTTTTGTCAGCCTGGCAAGGTGACTCACAACCTGCAACCCGGCACCCAGGAGCTGAAGCAGAGGAGTTCTGTCTACCCTAGGCTACATGTTGAGACCCCATCTTTAAATAAATAAATAAAGCGGCATGTGTGGTGAAGCCCGTAATCCCAGCATGCGAGAGGTTGTGCCAGGATTGCTGCAAGTTTGAAGCTAGCCTGGGCCACAACCCTTCAAAACTGAAAACAGAGCATGGCGGTGTGGGCACTTCCACCTCAGCTGTCCAGGGGCCTTGCCTTGCCAAGCTCAGCGCCGGGAACTAGGTGGGTCCCCACCTGTGTGAGAGAACTTGCTCACCACTGGGTTTCTCCCATGCTTGGCTTTCTGAAGGTCAGAGCTAAAGGAAGGTTCAGCCACAGGAATTACAGTGGCTGGTGAGTGTATCCTCCTTGTCTTGGCCGAGCTTTCCAGGCCTGCTTTTATTATTTGTGAGCCTTAATTTAGGGCTGGGACGTAGCTCAGTAGAAAAGCATTTGTCTAGCATGAACAAGATCCTGGTTCAGCGTCGGGTGGGGTACTGTCACGACTCTCAGTTTATACTGCTGTTGTGGTGGTGGTGGTGGTGGTTTGTTTTTAAACCGTGTGTGTCTGCCCTGCATTTATGTCTGTGTATCATGTGCCTGGTGCCTGCAGAGGCCAGAAGAGGGCGCCAGGTCCCCTGGAGCTGGAGTTACAGACGGTTGTGAGCCTCCATGTGGGTGCTGGGAACCGTCTGTGCCTGTCTGCGTCCGTCTGCGCACACGTCTGCGTCCATCTGTGCCCATCTGTGCATCTGCGTCCATCTGTGCCCATCTGTGCGCGCGTCTGCGCCCATCTACGTGTCTGCATCCGTCTGTGCTCGTTCTTAAGGTCTAGCTGTGTAGCTCTAGCTGACCTGGAACTTTTGCTATGTGTTAGACCAAACATTATCAAGTTCCCTCTTCTTTTGATACAGGTATATTGAATGCAATTCATATAACATACAAGGCACCATCTTAGAGTGTACAGTTCAAGGGGTTTTACATATTCTGTGTTGTGTAACAACTACCACCAGTTGATTTTAGATTATCTTTTTCACGCTAAAAACAAACCTGCCCCCACACCCCACTAGTCTCTCTGTCTCGAAACACTTCTCTGGACATCCACGTCACAGGGTTCATATAACATGAACCCTTTCCTCTGGTTTCTTTCTGTTTTGTTTGCTGACAGGGTTTTGCCATGTAGTTCAGGCAGGCCTGAAACTCTTTTTTCTAATTAATTTGCTTTTTTAAAGAATTAAAAATTCTGTGAGTTCAAGGCCAGCCTGGTCTACAGAGAGAGTTCCAGGACAGCCTCCAAAACAATACAGAGAAACCCTGCCTCTAAAAACCAAAAAATTTTTTAAATGTATTAATTTTTTTACATTCCAACCCCAGTTCCCCCTCCCTCCTCTCCTCCTGCTCACCCACCCACCCCACCTCCTATCTGCTCCCTGGAGAGGGTAAGTCTACTAAGTAGAGGGAAGTCTACTAGGTCTGTCCCATCATCTAACTGAAACAGGACCAAGACACCGCTCCTCCCCCGCATCCCTGTGTCTAGGCTGAAACAAGGTATTTCTCCATACAGAATGGGCTCCACTAAGTCAGTTTGTGCATTAGAGTTAGATCATGGAGTCACTGCCAGTGGCCTCATATATTGTCCCAGTCACACCGTTGTCACCTATATTAAGGGAGTCTAGTTTGGTCTTATGCAGGTTCCCCATTTGTCAGACCTGAGTCCGTGATCTCTCACTAGCTCAGGTCAGCTGATTCTGTGGGTTTCCCCTCATGATCTTGACTCCTTTGTTCATATAATTGCTCCTCTCTCACTTGGATTGTACTCCAGGAGCTTGGCCCATTGGCTAGTTGTGGATTTCTGTATCTGCTTCCATCTGTTTCTTCTGGGAGAGGGTTCTAGCTTCTCTGGGTTGTGGACTGTAGACTGTGTATCTTTTGCTTTATGTCTGGTATCCACTTATGAGTGAGAACATACTACATTTGTCTTTCTGGGTCTGGGATACCTCACCCAGTTAATTTAATGTGTATGAGTATCTGCCAGGTGTGTGCCTAGGGTCCAGATGAGGGCATGTGACCCCTTGAGACTACTTGTGAGCTGCCATGTGGGTGCTGGGAATTGAAGGCCCTCAGGCAGCCAGAGTTCTGAACCCTTGAGCAGTCTCTCCAGTCCCTGGCCTGAAACCCTTAATGCCCCTGCCTCAGCCCCCTGAATGCTAGGACCACAGGCTCATGCCACCACAAGTGACTGTCTGACTTCTTTGGCTTAGCCTGTTTTCAAGGTTTGTTCATGCTGTAGCATGAACCTGGTATTCCATTCTTTTTTATTGCTGCATAGTATTCCATGGCATGAATACATTGTTTTCATTATCTACTTATCAGCTGATAGAATTCTTAGAAAATACATTTTAAAACCAAATTGTGTATTTAGAAACCCCACAGGGGCTAGAGAGATGTCGCAGCACTTGAGGGTACTTGCATTTCCAGCACCCACAGTGGGATGCTCACAGTCACCTACAACTCCAGCTTAATGGGACCCAGCACCTTCTTCTGACCTCCGAGGGCATGTGCAAACACACATGCATATGGACATAGTTAAAAGTGAATTGGAAAAAGCAAATATTCCAGGGCTGGATTTAGGACTCAGTGGGTTGACACCTGCTTCGTCGTGCTTGAAGGCCTGGGTTAGTTCCCCAGCACAAAGCTTTAAAAAAAATAAAAACCCAAACAGGTCACAGTGTTCCCTCCCTCCCTCCCGGTGATCCCAGCTTCTCCAGAGGCTGAGGTGGGGGATCACATGATCTTGGGAAACATAGTGAGACCGTATCTCAAAACAGAAGGATAGCTGGGCAAGATGGTCCCAGCACTTGGGAGGCAGAGGCAGGTGAATCTCTGTGAGTTCGAGGCCAGCCTGGTCTATGTGACGAGTTCTGGGACAGCCAGGACTACATAGAGCAGTGGTTGTCAATCTGTGGGTCACAACCCCTTTGGGGGTCAAATGGCTTATCACGGGTGTCACCTAAGACCATCAGAAAACAGATATTTACGGTATGATTCATAACAGCAAAATGACACTTAGAAAGTGGCAACTGAAATAACTTTATGGTTCGGGGGGAGTCACCAAAACATGAGCTGTATTAAAGGGTCGCAGCATTAAAAAGGTTGACACAGACGCTGTTTCAAACAGAACAAAACCATGAAGGAAAGGATATAACTGAAACAAGCGGCGTGACCTGTCTCCTGTTTCTCATGCCCGTTCCCTGCCCGTTCCCCCAACTTCCTGGTGCCCTTGGCCTTTGAGTCACAGACAAGGCCCGTAACTGCTGACTGACTAGCCGCAGCTGTGGAGAACTGAGTCTGCCTGAGTCTCCGCTTGTGGCAAAGGCCTGGAAAGACTGTCGAGGCGGCTGAGGCTTTGATGAAAAACATGTAGACTCAGGACTTGGCCTTGGTTGACTTTGACCTTGTAGAGGCACAGTGTACTCCCTGCTCCTTTATAGCATGCTGCCCGTGGTGTCCTGGGTTCTTTCACCTGCTGCCTGAAGGCCCCTTGCGCACATCTGTGGCAGCTACACTACTGTCTGGACATCGCTTGCTCTGTTTGCAGAGCCTTTATCTTCAGAGAGCATTCTAGCATGTCTCCTAAATGAAGTTCTGATCTAACCTGGGTGCTTTGCCTGGGTGTCTTGAGCCAAGGTGACCATGGTGTGTGTGTGGGGTAGGGTGAAGACCAATGGGATTCTGGGTTGAATGTGGCTGGGGTGGTCTCTTTTTTTTTGTTTTGTTTTTTTACGAGACAGGGTTTCTCTGTATTGTTTTGGAGACTGCCGGTCCAGCCTGGCCTCGAACTCACAGAAATCCACCTGCCTCTGCCTCCCGAGTGCTGGGACTAAAGGCGTGCACCACCACCGCCCAGCGGGTGGTCTCTTTTTTGTTGTTGTTGTTTTTCAAGACAGGGTTTCTCTGTGGCTTTGGAGGCTGTCCTGGATCTAGCTCTTGTAGACCAGGCTGGCCTCGAACTCACAGAGATCTGCCTGCCTCTGCCTCCAGAAGGATGGTCTCTTACAAGTTGCCTTTCTGTTTTCTCTCCAGGGCTGCCGCTGTACATGAAGTCCCTTCGATGGGCTCTGGTGATCATGGCTGTGTTCCTGGCTGTCTGCACTGTAACCATTGTGGCACTGGCCTCCAGAGGCGGTATGGAAGCCCGCCGCTATTGTATACTTGTAGCGTCTTTGAGACCAGAGTGAGCTCAGAGGTGCAGTATGAAGACACAGGCCCAAGAGAAGGAAGCTTGACCCTACCCTTCCTCCAGGCACAGCTTGTGACCTGACTGGTAGGGAGAACGCCAGCCCCTCTCCAGGGGAACTTTGCACCGTGCAAGCCGCATAACCTTCCTGGGGTTCTGCTGACCATCCTCCCCCGCTGGACGCTTGCCAGCTCCCTACCCCCCCAGCCGAGGTCATGGCCAAGTTTTATTTGCTCAGTGTGTTCATGCATAGCCTCTTAGAATCTCCCCTTGACCCACAGACCTTTGCTTTCAGGAGCCAGGTGCCAGTCATGCCCTCAAGGCTGGTTGTGGTCTCAGGAACACTGTTATTACCTCTCTGAAGAAGCCCAAGACTGGGAGGGCAGCCGTGCCTTCTGCTCAGCCCACCAGGCCACACTGCCTCTGCTGAACCACACCCAGGTGAGAAAGGCTGGCTAGGAGGGGATGTGGCATCCCAGATCCCTGACTCTTAATCCTGGAAGGAACTTCTAGATCAAGTCCTCCACGCTGTGAGAGTCACCAGGGCCCCAAGGGAATAAAGTGACATGCACAGGGACCAGATATCGGGTGTCCAAGGGTTTCGTTCTAAGAACAAGGCAAAGCTAGGTCCCATCCCACCTGGGTTACAGTTAGCAGTGGAGCCAGGCCTGCCGGGAGAGACCCACGAGTCCTCCAGGATGTGGTAGAGAAAATACAGCATGTTTAGTGTCAGGCACTGGCTCTAAGGGCTGGGAACAAAGATCTTAGAAACTGCTTAGTGCCTTGTGATCATAAGCATTTCTTTCCTTTTCTTTCTTTTTCTGTCCTGTTCTTTCCTTTAAGACAGTCTCACTATGTAGTCCCGGTTGACCTAAAATTCTGTATAGACCAGGCTGCTTCAGACACACCTGCCTCTACCTCCCGGATGCTAAAATTCAAGGCACTCACCACCACACTCAGTTTAATGATTTGTTCTAATCTATGTGTGAGTATGTCTGCGTCTGAGCACAGGTGCCCATGGAGGGTTGAGAGGTCAAACCCCTGGAGCTGGAGTTACGGTTGGTTGTGAGTCAGCTGATATGGATGCTGGGAACCAAATTCAGGTACTCTGAATTGAGAGAGAGTGTGCGTGTGTGCGTGCGTGCGTGTGTGTGCCGTGCGTGCGTGTGTTAGGGTATCTATTGCTGTGATAACATACCGTGACCAAAGGCCACCTGGTGGGGAGGAAAGACAAGCTTTGTCTCTTGTTACAGCTCGTGCATCATCCAGGGAAGTCAGGGCAGGAACCCTGGGGCAGCAGCTGATGCAGAAGTCACAGAGGAGCACTGCTTACTGGCCTGCTCAGCCTGTCTATGCTTTCCAGGACCATCTGCCCAGGGTAGTACCACATACATGGGCTGGGCCCTTCCACATTAGCCATTAACCAAGAGAATGCCCAACAGACTTGCCTACAGGCCAGATTTATAAAGACATTTTCTCAGTTAAAATTCCTACTTCATCTGCTGGTGGTGGTGGCGCACGCCTTTAATCCCAGCACTCGGGAGGCAGAGACAGAGTTCGAGGCCAACCTGGTCTACAGAGCAAGTTCCAGGATAGCCTCCAAAACAATACAGAGAGAAACCCTGTCTTGAAAAAACCAAAGCAAACAGAAACAACAACAACAAAAAAGATACTCTCTTCCTAGATATGCCTAGGTTTGTGTCGAGGTGACAAAACAATCAGTACAATTGAACCCTTGTCAACTTGACACACAAACTTATCATTTACTAATCCATAGCCTTTTTCTTCTTCACCCTCAGCAGCTCATATTAATATAAATATCACAATACAAAACATCCAACAACTTAAAAGTGCAGTCTCCCCAAAACTCCAAAGTCTCTCTCAAAGCCTCCCAACTTTAGGATCCTATAAAATTAGAAACAAGTTAAATACCTTCTTATACCAAGAAGGAAGAATCAGGGTACAATTTGAAGAAAGCAAAATTCGACCCCAACAGTGTAACTAAGTCAGGGTTCAGTGTCTGGGAGTCACTCACAGTCTGGGCTCCACGTGGACAGTCCCACACCTGGCTCCGTCATTCACCCCACGCACCTCTTGTCTCCCAGGCTTAGGGCAGCTCCACTCCACAGCTGCTGCTGCCTTTGGTCATCCCCTAGTACCGACACCTCCAAAATGTCGGGGTCTCCACTGCAACTGGGCGGTAGCTTCAGCTCCCTCTCCAGGCATCATGACGGGGATTCTGACCCTTCTCTGCATGGCCCCTTCAATCCCTTGGCTTCTACTTTAACCGAGGGTGCACACTCACCGATGGCCTCTCTCCAGGCCTCAGCTGCAACCCGTGACCTCTTCATGCCTTCAAACCCAGCGCCACCTGGGAAACTCTTACACGTGACTAAGTTTGGTTGCCAGCACAAGACAAAGCCTTATCCCGCTCTGGACCGCAGCCTCTGTGGGCTGACCCTGAGGAAACACTTCCCAGATTTTGTCCCAGCAAAGCAAAGGTTTCACTCTGGTGGTTCTTTTTTTTTTTTTTTTTTGTATTTTATTTGTTTTGGTTTTGTTTTTTGAGACAGGGTTTCTCTGTATTGTTTTGGAGGCTGTCTTGGAACTCACTTTGTCTTGTTTTTATTTTATATGCATTGGTGTTTTGCCTTCATGTATGTCTGTGTGAGGGTGTCAGATCCCTGGAACTGGAGTTGTGAGCCGCCATGTGGTGCTGGGAATTGAACCCAGGTCCTCTGGAGGAGCAGCCAGTGCTCTAAACCACTGAACCAACCAACTCTCTAGCACTGCAGGGTTCTCTTGAGTAACACAACTCGTAGAATGAATTACACACATACACACACACACACATTCTGTATATATAAAGGGGATTTATTAGAGTGACTTACAGGCTGTGGTCCAGCTAACCCACCAATGGCTGTCTTCCAAAGGAAGGCCCAGGAATCCCGTAGTTTAGTCCACAAGGCCGGATGTCTCAGCTGGTCTTCAGTATATGCTGGAATCCGGAAGAGCAGGCTCTCATGTCAGCAAAGAATGGACTTGCTAGCAAGAGCAAAAGTTAAAGAGCAAGCTAGGACTAAAGGTGTCTGTCACTAGTACCCAGCTGTTTGCTTCTTATTGCTAAAGTAATGCCACGGTTTTAGTGCACTTTATTACTGAGGGACACACATGCACACACTACAATGTGTGGAGGTCAGAGGACAGTTTGAGGAGTTTGGTTCTGTCCTTGCACCGTGTGTCTCAGGGACTGAACTCATCTCATTAGGCTTGGCAGCAAGCCCCTTTAACCACTGAGCCATCCCCATCCCCATAGTATTAAATGGCTTTAATACTATTGACCCAGTGCAAAATAATTTCGCTCCTGTAGGGAACTGCACCATTAATCTGCCCCATACCCCTCCATACCTTAATCCCTGCCCCCCATGAACCAACCCTTCTGGTTACTGGCTGCCACCCAGGCATGCTTGGGAGCCTGGTAACTCAGCCCAGGCCTCTTCCTCTCCTCTGAGCTGTTTTATTATCTCATTGTGTGGTGACTGTCACATCCTCTTGAGATGCAATCACTCTCATTTCTGGTCCCCCAGCCTAATGTCAGGTCACCAGCAAGCATCCAGGTCAACTTCCATAATTACATGTGTGTTGCAAGATCTCTGAGCTGATTCCTTCCTGGAGGGGCATGCTGGGATCCTGCAGAAGCCCGGGGAAATGGGTACCCTAGTAAGCCGTGGAATGCAAAGAATGACTGCTTGCTTTTCTCCCCCAGGGCTTCCTGAGAAAATACCAAATCTCCAAAGACTCCTGGGTGGGGGCCCAACGGGGCCCTGAAGGCTGGCACTGGACTGATGGGGTGCCCTTGCCATCCCAACTGTGAGTACCCGGGTTCCCTCCTGCTCTGCTGTGCTATGGCTTCCTTTGGACTCATTCCAAACCCAGCCAAGCAGGGCTAGCATTGCCTTATCCTTGTCGCCCCAACCCCGGAGTCGGTCCCCAGCAGTCACTCAGGCAGAACTGTCCTGTCTGCTTTTCAGATACACGGTCGGAGGCTTAGGAATTTGGTGGTTCCTCCATGTAGCTGACCAGTGGGAGACATTGTCAGGGTTCTTTCCAGATATTTCCTGCCCGGGTGCAGTGACTGGCGCAGTATTGGGCCTGCTCTGGAGAGGAGGCCCAGCAACATGAGTGTCTTCTCTCTCCTCCCTCGCCTTACCCCACCCTAGGCTCCCAGAGGACAGCGAGGACCACCCAGACTTCGGCTGCGGGGGTTTGGAAGAAGGCAGGTTCGTGGCGCGGGACTGCAGCTCGCTCAGACCCTGGGTCTGTGCCAGGAGGGCCAGGTGACTTAGTGTCCTGTGGTGGACCTGTCTGGGGCTGTGTTCATTGCTTTTGCTTTGGTGGCACCAACGTACCTGAAGAAATGACTTCCAGGAGGCAGGAGTTACGAGGCTCGTGCTTTCCGAGGGCCGCACCTGGCGGAGCTGCCCAGTCCACAGCAGCAGGGGCACGTGCCAGGAAATTCACGCTCCTGGGGACCAGAGGCAGAGGGAGTGCCCGAGCAAGGCCTGTCACTGTTGACACACCTCAACAAACCAGGCTCTACCATCAAAAGCTCCCACAGTCCCCAAATCCAGCACTAGGAGCTGGGGACAAGCTGGTGGGGGACATTTCAGATTCAAAGCAGAGTCTCCCTGTAATGTCCCTTGAAGACTCATGACTGTCTTTTGAGACAGGATCTCTATGCAGCCCTGGTTGACCTGGAACTTACTGTGTGGTCCAGGGTGGCCTCAAGTTCTCAACAACCCTCCCCAAGTACAGAGATTGTATGCCACCATACCCAGACTGTGGCAAGCTCCTAATGCAAAGTCCATTTAGCCCAATTTCAGGAGTTTCCATAGTCTTAACAGCTCCAATGTTGTTCAAAAGTCCAAAGACTTCTCTGAGATCCCAAATAAAATATTAGCTTTAAGGGGCTGGAGAGGTGGCTCTATGGATAAGAGCATTGGATTTTCTTCCTGAGGATCTGAGTTCAATTCCCAGCCCCCACATGGCATATCTGTGACTCTAGTTCTAGGGCACCTGACGCCCTCATACAGGCAAAACACAAATTATATACTTCTAATATGCAATAACAGAATAAAATTCTCATTCCAAGACAGTAGGCAGGAAAGATTAGACCAGTGCAAGACAGATCCACCTGAGCAAATCTTAAGCTCTGCAGCTCCATGCCCGTCATCAGATGCTCTGGGAATTTGAGGGCACCGTGACACTATGAGACAGTTAAATAAAAGCTTACCTTGATTTGGGGCAAGTGACTAGTGACAACGCGGCTAGAACTGGCCATAGAAAAGCCAGCAATTCGAATAGAGAAGGTGCACAGGACGGAAAGGGCTGAGTCGCCTTATTTATGGCTCTTAGACCCCATAGCGCCCTTCCTTTTCCAGATTTCTTTTTAATGACAAATGTAGGAGACGAACTGGAGGGTTCTTCAGTGCGTTGTGCTGCTCCTGTACCAGCTGTTCCTGTGCCTGTAATTTTTGTGACGTCCAAGGCCATTGTTCCTCCCACAGGTTTGTCAGCTAACCATTTTAAAGTTAGGAAACTTTAAACTTGAGAAAGGGAGGAGCCTCCGTGCTGGCCCGTGAGGCAGTTTCCAGGTTGGGCTGAGGTGGAAAGACCTACTCTAAATGCGACTGGCGCCGTTCCTGGGCTGGGGCCACGCTGCCCTCTCCCTCACCTCTTCCTTTAAGATGCCTTTGTCAGATACTTCATTGCAGTCGCTAATATATGCAACACCATCCCTGATAGCGCAGGGTCTTAGCCCAACCACGGAAGGCTGGGTCCGAGGTAAGGGTAAGTGAGCCACTCACCCATTTCCCAGGCTGGCAGGATCCCGGAGACGATCAGACACAGCAGGAACTCATTTATTGTCCCAAAGCTTTTTCTAAAAAACCACAGGGGGGTGGGGCCCGCGGGACACAGCCAGCCAGTGGTTTTAAAAGTCAGCCTGTCACACACCTAGGCGCCCTACGCTTTACCTAGTGAACACAAGCTGTTCGTGCAGTGATCACATCTGGTTCCATCTGGGCAACCAATCATCGTTTTTTGTAAACAACTCAGGACTCACCCCGCTGACTTTCCCTCAGTGCCATTGTTGATTTGTGTGCCCTACAGACTGCCCCTTTTTGTTTTAGACTGTGACCCACCGCATTATGAAGTACGGGCCTCTTGGCACCTCCACAGAGGGTCACCTCTGATGGCACCTTTTGTCAAGGTTCACTCCAAAGGGAGATATCCTCAGGGGTGAGCCTGTCACAGTGTATACGAGGGCTCATCAGTTGGGTCTCTTGAGTCTTTGTTCGGATTAGTCTATCCAGCAAGGCTCAGAGACACAAATTAAGGTTATTATATAAAGAAACCTAACAGTGTGGAGATTGCATTATCTAGGAGTCCGTCCCCGTGTTCTCCCATCACATTTGGATATGTCCGTTGCTGTTCGGTTGCTCCCTGGGCATAAGTCAGTTTCCCTTAAAGCTGCCCTATTGGGAACATGTGAGCAGCCCAGGGATTGGGGGTCCGATACGTGGGGCAGATGGCACCCCCACAGCCATCCTTGATGAAGAGAGGTCCAGTCTCCCAAGTCCCAAGGTCCTCGGGCCAGGTCACAGAGGTCAAAGAGGAGCATAGGCCATCGGGTCTGGGGACTGCCTCGTTCGTGGAGCTGTTGAGGACATCTCCACTGGCGGCATCCATTGCCATCCACATTTTGGAGTCTTTTGGAGTCAATGAGGGTTCTGCTGGGTGGTCACTGGGAGCGTTACAGTGGTCAGGAAGTGAGACATCATCTGTAATTTTTAAATTTTACCCCAGGGTCTGGCGCCCTTGGACATGGTTAGGTATCATTGCATTGGCCCTCATAATTCAGAAGACGAGCCTTGACCACCATTGCTGCTTCCTCTCCTTGGTCAACCTGTTCTTGGTCATCCTCCTGCATTGTGGGAAGAGGCAGGAATTTTAGATTTCTGACCGGAAGCCAGATGGGCGCTTCCTCCCCTATGGGGAAGACACATCCAAATCCTCTTCCCATTGTAATTAACGGGTCTGGGCCCCTCCATTGGGATGTTAGAGGGTCTTTCTTTCCATTTGATCTTAACTTGGGGTTTGGAGTTTAGGTGACCCCAATGTTTTCGGAACTTAGATTCGGTTGATATTAATAGTAAATAAAGCCATTCCTAGTTTTAATTGGGGGCTGATTCCTCCTTTTTGTTTTAAAAGTTGTTCTTTAAGACATTAATGGTTTCTTTCTACAATTGCTCGTCCCTGGGGTTGTAAGGGATTCCTGCAGTATGTTTGATGTGCCGTCTATTGAGAAATTCTGCCATGGAATTACTGGCAAAGCATGGGCCATCATCAGTCTTAACCTGTGTGGGTAATCCTGGAGTTGTGAAACACTGGAGGAAATGTTCTCAAGCATGTTTGGTTTTGCAGTGGTCCAACAGGCCCCTGAAGAAGTGTCTATGGAGACAAAAACATACTTCTGTCTGCCAAAAGCTGGAAAATGAGTAACATCAGTTTGCCAGAGGGAATTGAGCTGTAGGCCTCTGGGGTTATTTCCTGGTGGCAGTAGAGGGGGACTCTTAGGTATGGCTGACATGATTTGCAGGTGTGAGCTATCTTTTTTAGTTCTTTTCTAGGAATCATTGGGAATCTATTATGTAGTCCACTCCAGTTGACATGGATCATATCATACAGTTGGGTGGCTTCCTGTAGGTTTAGTGCCTCTGGGGCTGTCGCCAGTCTGTCTGACCATTCAATGCCCTTAGTCAGGAACCCTGGGAGGCCAGAGTGTCCCCAAACATGTTGAAACTGAATTGGTGCCTCTCAACCCTCTAGAAGGGCCTTAAGAGCCACCATGAGGGGGGATATAGGGTTATCTAACTGTGTGCTTGTGGGATAGGGGAAGGAAGTTAATCACTTAGACTGTCTGAAAAGAGACTGCAGGGCTCGGAGATGTCCTGCAATGCCAGCGTCACAGCCAGCATTTCCTTATATTGAACTTCCTCACTAGAGTAACAGTCAACAAAACTGCTTCACTAACATGCCCTCAAGAGGTAGCCAGCCTACGCTGGAAGCTTCTGTCTCAAGGTCTCTGACCGTCTTAGGCAGGCCACCTCTGGATTGCTGAACTGTGGCCAGGAGTGAAGTCACACTGCAACCAACGTGGAAACTTCCACACGACACTGAAACGTGACACAGTGGAGGAAGGGTGAATTTCCTGAACAGGACAATAGGCAAATGGCACGGCGAACGGTAGGAATCTTCCAGGCCTGTGTCACTCCCCTGTTCTAAAGCTGAGACTCAGAGAGGCCAAAGGACTTACAGGGCAGCAGAGAAGAGGTTACGAGTGCTGATCCTGGAAATGTGTGTATTCCTGGCTGTCCTGAAAAATCAGGTTGGCCTTGAACTCATGCAGCTGCCTCTGCATCCTGAGTGTTGGAATGATCTGGTCACATTTTTTAAAAAGTATATTTTTGTATGTGTGTGCACACACATGAGTGTAGGCTGGTGTGACACGCTGTGTATATGGAGGTAAAAGGGGTGTCGGGTGTCGGTCTTCACCCCCCCCTCCTCGCTTGACTGGGAGACCCGCTGTTCACTGCTGCATATGCCAAGTTAGCTGGCTGTCAAACTGGGGTTTCTGCTGTCTCACGGTAGGAGGCAGCACACCATGATTTATATAAATTCTAGGGATTTAGCCGGGCAGTGGTGCACACGCCTTTAATCCCAGCACTGGGAGGCAGAAGCAGGCGGGTCTCTGTGAGTTCGAGGCCAGCCTGGTCTACTGAATTCCAGGACAGACCCCAAAACAATATAGAGAAACTCTGTCTCGAAAAAACAAAACAAAAATTCTAGGAATTTGAACTGAGATCTTGACATTTGTATGGTAAGCACTGAGCTCTCTCTCCAACCTGTAAAGTGCTACTGATACACACAATACAGATGAGCCTCCAGAAGGCAGCCAGGCTTGAAAGTGCCCATTGGTAACTCCATCTGTGATATTCAAGAGGAGACAGAACTAGTTTGAGAATGAAAATGATTTTGCCAGAAACCAGAGAAGGCAGGCCTTTAACTGTGGGTTAAATTTGTCAAGTTTGCTGGGCATGTAGAATTGCTAATTGTCTGTGGTTGCAAACTCCATCTGAATGTTTTTATTTTTTATTTATTGTTTTGGTTTTTCGAGACAGGGTTTCTCTGGCTTTGGAGGCTGTCCTGGAACTCACTCTGTAGACCAGGTTGGTCTTGAACTCTGCCTGCCTCTGCCTCCCAAGTGCAGAGATTAAAGGCGTGGCCACCATGCCCGGCTCATCTCAAACTTTTTGTTGAAGAGTAACCTTTTAGGCACTCCACCCCACCCCAGATAGGCTGTCTTTATGAGCTAGCTAGAACTCCCTCTGTAGACCAGGCTGGCCTTGAACTCAGAGATCCGCCTGCCTTTGCCTCCCGAGTGCTGGGATTAAGGATGTGTGCCACCACTGCCCAGCCCTTTTAAGCATCTTAATCATATAATTTGCCATTAAATAAACGTAGGCTTAGGGTCAGTCTGGACTGAATTCAAATCACCCAGTCTCGCCACTGATTCCCTGAATAGCTTTTTGGCTTCTGTAAACCTCGGTAAATGAGAAACCACATACAACCACATACATTGTGTTTGACTGGCAGAGACGACATGGCTGTTCTCAGTTCTAGGACTGCTACAGTCATGTTCCAGAGCTACAGGTGTGTCTGACATGCAGGACAGGTGAAGGGCTCCCAAGTTCCCAAGGCCTCTGGGTGCCTCCAGGCAGAAGGGCACGTTGTCCTGCAAAGGCCATGTGTGAGAGGTCTTTGCGGTCCTTGAACTTGGAGAGATCCACCTGCCTCCTGACACCTGGGATTAAAGGTGTACACCACTGTATCAGGTGTCTCATGACTTTTCTTTTTTGGACAGGGATTCTCTGTGTAAGTATCCCAGGACTCACTCTATAAACCATATTGGCCTTGAACTCACAGGAGATTCCTCTCTGCCTCCTGAGTGCTGGAATTAGAGGTGTGGCTGGCTCTTGCTCTCACTGTAAGCTCTTTAAGCAAACACCTTGTGTGTCTGTTGCTCTCAGCCATCTTTTGTTGGCCAAGAACTCTGTGGTGGAGGGTAATTCCTGGTCCTCCTGCTTGGGTCACCCCCAAGTGTTCACTCCACCACGTGCTCTGAGCTCTTTGGGTAGTCTGCAATTCAGGAGTCAGCTTCTCCCATCTTCAAAGCCAAGAGCTACCAGTTTGGAGCTCCCCTACCTGGACAGCCCTTATAATTACACATGGACATTGACAAGCATACCTGGATGTCAGGTTTAGAATCTTTGAGGGAGAAAATGACCAAGTAAATGTGGCCAGGGCTATAAACAAAATTTCTCAGCTTTGCTTGGAGAAGAAATAGGATAACATGGGAAGTTTCTGGCCCATTATTTTGAGCAGCTACTGCTGTCCAAAACTGGCAAAACAAGAAATAGCAGGAATGTCATTCTACAGAATGAAGACAATTACCCTTTGAAACAGAAACTAGGATGGTATTCCCCAGGGAGGGACTTTGGAGAACATCCTAGGATGTTCTATTTTAATTGGGGTGAGTAGTAGCATATACAAATGCAAAACCATCAAGATACATTCTAGACTGCACACAAATGCCTTTAAAAAAAAAAAAGCTGCTGCCTCTTAGAAACAGAAGCCAGGTACAGTGAGTTGGCCTTCAGAGGACATTATTGTGGTGGGGTGTGCGCCTTGGGCATAAGGAGGTCAGAAGATAACTTCTGGGTGTGATTTCTTTTTCCACGTGGGTTATAGGGAATGGACTCAGGCTGTCAGGCTTGCCAAGCAAGTGTTCCTGTTTTCTGGGCCTCTTGCCAGCCTTAAGACTAATTTTTAAAAAAAATTTTAGAAAACTGTAAACTTGAAATTATATTTACATCTTTAGACGTTATTATTCTCAATCAAGTGTATATGTGCATGTTAGTTCAGCGCCAGAGCCCAATCTCAAGTGAACAACTTCCATCCCTAACCTGAACTCTCCTCTAGCCCCAATATGCACACATTTAAAGTCACCATATTTATGAACTTTTTTGTTTTGGTTTTTACAAGACAGGGTTTCTCTGTGGCTTAGGAGGCTGTCCTGGAACTGGTAGACCAGGCTGGTCTCGAATTCGCAGAGATCCACCTGGCCATTTGTGGACTTTTTTAAAAGGGCCAAGACTAAATTCAGAAATGGTTTCTATGATCTTTTCACTTCTTTGTAAGCCTGTGGTCATTGCTGAGGTAACTTCTTCCTGGTTTTGGCCTCTCATCTACACCTTATTTCTTGCTGTGGAGAGATGATGAGCTGGCATCAAGAATTCCTGAAGCAGAGCTGGGGCGTTGGTGGCGCACGCCTTTAATCCCAGCTCTCAGGAGGCAGAGGCAGGCGGATCTCTGTGAGTTCGAGACCAGCCTGGTCTACAGAGCGAGTTCCAGGACAGCCTCCAAAGCCAGAGAGAAACCCAGCCTCAAACAAAACAAAATCCCCTACCACCATGCCCCAACTCAAGGATCCATCTCAGGTCCCTAGACTGGCATTGTAGGCACGTGCTAAATGAGCCATCTTCCCAGACCAGGGCAGAACATTTTTTAAATGGTAACTTAGTTGAAAATCCAAGGGTTCCTCTCAACTTTGTAAACATTTTCGAAGCAGGGTTTCTCTGTGTAGCCCCCCAGCTGTCCTGGAACTCACTCTATAGACCTGGCTGGTCTCCAACTCAACAGAGATCCGACTGCTTCTGCCTCCCGAGTGCTGGGATTAAAGACGTGCGCCACCACCGCCAAGGCACAGGCCTATTGTTGGGACGGGGTCCTTTATGTGATTTTGATATAG
This sequence comes from Mesocricetus auratus, assembly GCF_017639785.1. NCBI lineage: Eukaryota > Metazoa > Chordata > Mammalia > Rodentia > Cricetidae > Mesocricetus > Mesocricetus auratus. The sequence continues at coordinate 2,204,280 of NW_024429200.1, forward strand.
AATGTTCGGAGACTTCTTACACACTTTGCCTAAGATTCAAAAGCTGCCCAGGCTGGTTGGCGGTCACTTTGAAACCCTGCCACCTCATCTTCCGAGTTAGCTTGGATTATGGGAGTGGCACTTAGCATGCCCAGCTCAGCAGACACTTCTGACAGAATACTTTGAAATATTGAGTAGTTCCTGTTGACTTCAGGGATTTGTGTTTGCAATGCTAGGAGCTAAAACCTGGGGTGCATACAGGGTCGGCATTGATCACTGAGCTTCCCTCCAACTCTCGAGTAATTTATACCACACTTTCTGGGGGTAATGTAAGCTAATGTAACTTACTCCCCGATTTGCTAACTATGAGTATTTTCATGTTATTCTTGGTCCAAAAGAAAAACATCGAAGGCTGTAACAAAAGGATTTGGAAATACAGCTATCCGGTCATCCATTTCAGCTCCGTCCCAGGCGATCCTGATGCTCCCTTGTAGCCACACTATGTCTAGTCATGGTCACATCTTGTGCCATATCCAGGTCTGCATCAATGACCGGCTTTTCGGCCTACCACTATGATCACTATTGAAATGAGCTGCTCCAGGCTGGAGAGATGGGTCAGTGGCTAAGAGCACTGACTGCTCTTCCGGAGGAGCTGGGTTCAATCTCCAGCACATGGCAGCTCACAACTTCTGTAACTCCAATTTATCTGACACCCTTACACAGACATACATACAGACAAAACACAAATGCACATAAAATAATTTGTAAAAAGAAAAGGAAATTAGGCTGATCCTCAGACATGGTTGTAGCAGCTAAGCAACCAGGTCATTTGCCCCTACACCTTGAGAACATCAGGCATTGCAAAACTCAGAAGCATTTGGCCCTGGCACTGCTCTGGTAGACTCCCTACATCTACTAACAGAGTGCTGTTCTCTAAGGCCTCACCACCTGTTTTCACTCCCAAAGAACTACTGTCTCAAACAAGTGAAAGAAAAAAAATATTGAAAAAGGACTTTGGATCGTCTTAGTGGTAGCCTAAGAAACATTTTCACCAGGTGTGGTGGTACATGGCTATAATCCTTCATTTCAGTGGTACAGACTGGAAAACCAGAAGGTCAAGGAAATCCTTGACTATAATGTCAACTGGAGGTCATCTTGGCCTCAAAGGATGAGGAGAACCTGAATCGGGTAAGAATCAGAACCCAAGTTCAACCCCCAGCAAAAACTCAGGCATGACAATTCACATTTGTAATTCCAGTACTGTGCTATGGGGAGCTCACGACAATCTAACCTCATATGTAAGCTTCAGGTCAGTAAGACCCTGTCTCAAAGGAGATGACTGCATTCCTCTAAATAATGCTCTACCCCCTCCCCCCAAAAAACCAACCAGGCAGCCATGATACAAACTATCAGATGTAGTCAAATATTTCTTCAGCTATCAGAAATTTAATATTTATCCTGTTCTTTCATTGAATTGTGAGTGTCCCAACACATTTTGCTCCTTAAATTAGTATTTTCCAGGTCCTCAGGAAAAAGATTCAGAGACCAAAGACTTAGCATTAAGTTCTCAAGCTTATCTCAAGATGGATTTGAACCTGTGATAGCCCTCCTACCTCAGTTCCCCAGTGCTGTAATAACCAAGTGTAAGCCTTCACCTTCAGCTTGTTTTGGAAAAAATAAGGAAATTTAGCAAGCCATAGCAGATAAGATCCTGATTGGGGGGGGGGGTAACAAGAGCAGCTATTACCCGATAGAGGGATGTGTTTCAATGGTTTACAGTTTACCCCCAACAGCTGATTGTCTATCTCAGCAAGCTGTATTTTTTTCCAGCTATGAAATACTTTTTGTTGATGTTTTTCAAGACAAGTTTCTCTGTGTAGCCCTGGCTTTCCTGGAACTCACAGAGATTTGCCTGCCTCTTTTGTATGGCAATTAAAGGCATGTGTTGTAATACTTGGCTTCTTAGAATTTAAAGTGAAACAAAAAACTATTTCTAACTCTCCTCATCTACAATCCGGAGCTAAACCTAAAGTACATATAAAGATTTATGAAAAATAGTATACACGGAGATGCAATAGAGATACATAAACCATTCTCGGCAAAGACAACTAAACTGGGCCACAGTAGAGTCTCTTAGATTACGATGTACACTTGTGGGAAGAAATGCACCTGCAAAGAGTTCACCTGGTAAACTGGAATCCTGAGTGCCCCATCTGATCTTACACTTGTGGTCACAAGCCTCAGCGCCTCAAGCGTCAAGCACTGGGATGTCAGGCGCATTCCACCATGCTTTGTTCCTTTTCGCCATTAAAAAACAAAGTCCACATCTGGTGGACTGTGCCTATAGACCCAAAACCTGAGGCTGAGGCAGGAAGTTCAAAATTCAAGGCCAAGCAAGGATCTATCGCAAGAGTTTGCTTCTAAAACTCAGAACCACCTAGTAGTGCACTAATTTTCTTCTCTTTCATATTCACAAAGAGCCAAATGACTGTAATCAAATTTTGGGGACTGCCCCACCCCCCAAAAAAAAGTTCTTGAAAGATGATCTAAACTGGGTTTGGTTGTACACATCAATAACCTTAACACTGAGGCAAAAACTCAGGATGAGCAGTTCAAGGTCAGTCTCAGCTACAGAGTGAATTCTAGGTCACCTTGGACTACATGACCTTACCCACAAAAGGTGTTTTTACTATATACTAATTTTACTAGTTAATATAGTTTCTTCTCTATTCTAGAAGGACAAAAGGCATTTGTTAACTACTAGGCAGTCATTAGTAGGTAAGCAGCTCTTTAATGCAGAAACTGTTGGTTTCATTATATTGGTTACATATTGATTTTATTCAGGCTTGTCAATTAAGAAATACAAACAAGAGACTCTTAGTTGCTTCTACAGGTCCAATTTTTCATTACAGAAGCTGTTAAACACAGCTCTGAAATAGTGGAGTATAGTCAGCAAGAGACTTGGGTAGAGCAACAATTCATCTGAAATCCACAATTATATGTATTTACTTCCTTTGGTGCCTTGTACAGTAAGGCACTGTTAAGGATGTTACAGAATAGAGGAAAATACCACAGCAAATAGTTCTAGTGACAACTTACTAATAAACAAGTTACAATGTGATGATGGTGATTGTTTCTTTTCATTGTGATTTTTACAGTTAAGTACAGCCTTTATACTCCACACATAAAATAAAACAAGTGCTTATTATGAAATAGTCCCTGCCCATCCCCCCTCAATATACTGAACATAGCAGTTTAATAGAACAGAAAAATCAAGACAAGTCTGATTTCAAATTTTCAATAAAAAAGCAAAATTATGTAATGCAACAGCTGTTCAACTTGCAACTCTAATAGGCCCCAAACAAAAAAGCCCTGTATAAGTTTCTCCAGCACACAATCCAGTAGAAATGGTCAACTGCGATCAACTAGGAGCCTTAGAACAGAAGTTATATTGCTTCCCTGCCTCCTTTTATAGTCGGAGGCACAGGTATCAGGAGATACAACAGTCAAAGGAAGAAGAATTTTAAAGAAAAATTCCCAAAGTTGCTGCTGTTTGGGATAAAAAGGAAGACAGTATTTTACAAATGTTCAAAGATTGCAAGGCATTAACACAATTCATTCACTATCACTCCTACTTAAAAGAATAGAGATCAGCATCTTTTTATATAAAACTGGACGTTCAGAACTGCATTACAGGTTCACCAGAAACTATGGATGTAGTTTTAGGCTTTATCAAAGAAAACAGGTTCAGTTCAGATCATTAGATACTATATAACTAGCCTGGATGGTATCTAGAACTGTCCCCCTGAACGGCTGTAAACTAAACAATAGCATGTTAACTCCAGAGGAAGCTTAAGGATTGAAGATTATGCACAGCTAATTAGATCTCCCCTGCTTCACGCTCTTCAGAGCTCCTCCTGTCTTCTGATCTGCCATTAGTACTCTCATAGGACCGCTTCTTATCTTTTCGATCTCGGTCACGAGGTGATCTGTCTCTTGAACTCCTGTCTCTGTCACGTGATGCTAAGTCTTGGTCTCTGAATCTTTCTTTTGAGGATCTGAAAAATATTAATTTGAGGAGCAAAATATGTTGGGACACCCAAAATCCAATGAAAGAATAGGATAAATATTAAGTTTCTGATACCTGAAGAAATAGATTAGAATACATCTGAGAAGAGAGTTTTTTGACAGAAAAGAGCACTAGGGACACCAAAACAAAATTGGTGGCAACGAACAGCTACAGGTTAAAAAGTCTAAACTAAGCAACAACTTATAAATATTCTTACTATTTGAGATAACCATGAAGTTTCTCCAACTGACAAAAGATATTTAATATAAAAATAATGAATAAGTAATAGCTTTTAAAAGTTAAAAGTATCAGAGTCCAAATAGGACGGAAATCAATGAATTAGTACAGAGGTCAGATTTTTTTGGGATAAATGAGCTGACAATAAAGATTTGGTGTTAAAAATCACACACAATCTCAGAGTGTCTGTCTATTCTATCAACTTTTAAAACGTAAAAACGCAGAACCATCCATAGCTTGCTGGCTGTACAAAAATCAGGCCACAGCCACATTTATTCTATAGGCAGCACTTGCAAACCTAAGTAACAGAACTACTCAATAATATGGCTTTAAGTAACCATGTGCTGATTTAAAAATCTGCTTTGTTCCTCGACTGAATTCATTAAAAACAAATGGATTATACCATAATTAAATACTAACACTACTATCTCCATTCTCATAGTCATCGTCAAAAAAAAAAAGCACATAAACAAAACACCTTCAAATCAGAAATGTAACCAGGAAAAAACAAAAAATAAACAACAAAGACATTACATAGACTCTAACTATATTGGTTAGCATAGAGTATATACTTTCAATACCTAAAATGAATTAACAACAAATATTACATTTATTTTGTTCTTTACAGGTGATACAGAATGTTTATACATAATTTATCTCAACAAAGGTTTAGAATTATGATCAGAGGCACTGCCAAGTCCTACATTAATACTTTTTTTTTTTAAAGACTTGGGAATTTAAACCTAGGACCTCAATCTGCTAAGTTTACATGCTACTAGACCTGAAAAAGCAATACTTTCAGAAAACATAAGGCAAGATAAAAATACTACTATAACCAGTTTTAAAAATATAGATAAGGACAGCATTGTAGTTTAGATATAAAACAGTCCAAAAAGATCATCAACTATTGACTTGAAACTGCTGGGTGGTGCTACAGAAAATGTGACAGGGTCACAAAGACAGTACACCAATGAATTAATCCACTGTAAGTTCATAGCTAAGCAGTCATTGAGAGGTGGACTCTGGCAGGGGAAATAACTGAAGGGGGGGATCTTATTATATTATGTGCCTGACCCTCTTAGTCTTTATTTCTTCTGGAATACACAAGGTGAACCACTTTATTCCATTATAGGCTCTCTGCCTTGGTATTCTGGTTCACCAGCCATGGGCCCAGAAGCAATTCAAAAGTAGCCATGAACTAAAATCTCAGAAAACGTGAGCTAAAAATCCTTCCTCTCATAAATTGTTTTCAAGTGTTTTGTCATAATACAATATGGTAATACAGATGATTAAAATAAAGGCTTGAAAAATTCACACTTATTTAGAGCATTCTACTTGAGGTTTTATATGCCCTTTTCCCTTTTGTTTTCTGAGTAAAGATCTATCTCCCTAGCCCAAGCTGGCCTCAACTTGTGGCAAACCTCCTGCCTCAGCCACTAGAGTGTTAGCGTTACAGGAGTTCCTGATAAATAAGCATTTAAAAAATAATATGCTTAAAAGACAAAAGGTCACATTCAAAGTCTACACAAAGTCTCTATTAATGATGATAGAAACGATCAATAGAACAATGGCATTAGATATTGGCAAGTCCCTGAGGTCAGTGATAGTAACTGAAAAAGACATGAATTAATGTTTGTACAAGATCACAAATATCCTACATAGTTTCTTATGTGTTACTACTGAAGCCTAATAAGCCAAATATTCCTATTACCTCTATTTAATGAAATAGGGAAAAACAACGGGTTGTAATTAAATTATTTGGCTAAGAATTCTGGACCCAAGCAGTCTGACTTTGAAGTCTGAACTACATTGACAGATCACCCCAAAAAGCACAAGGTTGCAAAAGGTCCTCACTGACCTGTGGGAACTGTTGCCAAGACAAGGTTCATATAGATAACTCACTTGTAGCAGAGACCAGTACTTCACAGCAATATCGAGAAAACAGCAAAATGTCAAGACCTTTAATGGACTCTATTACCATCAATAACTAAATTCACATATATACCAGTAATTTGATGTTTATATATATATATGAAATAACAATTAGCAATTATTTGCTTTGTTAAAAGCAATGATGTTTTAAATGTAATTTGAATTCAAAGATATGAAATACTCTTGAGAAAAGCAAAAACTTTTAATAGTTTTACAAAAATAATCTTCTTTTGAACAGGCTGAGTATGGTGGTAAGTTTTCCTATATAGATAAACTTCCCAAGTGCAGGAAGCATCAAGATGACACAATGACAGGACAAGACTCCCCACCCACCCCCATCTTCACTACCAATAGACATGTAAGACAAACACCAGAAAAAGGACAGCTGGGCAGGCCAGCACAGAATCATCTAGATCCTTTACCACCTAGCTGCACAATTCTCAGATTTACTCTGCACATTTTGAATCATCAAGAACATTTAAAGAAAATGTTTATTTCTGAACACCGCACTAAGGACAGCATCCAAATTCCAGTTTCAAACTGTGAGAAAGAGACCTACAGGTATTTTGCTACTTCTTTAATTACAACCATTTATTCACGACTGATCCATTATCTGAAACCATTTTTAAAAATCATTCTGAAATTCTCATCATCTAAATTTGTAATTCGCCCTATGATATCCAGGTTAGCACTTGATAACCCATGGTCAAGTATCTTCAAACTCCTTAGAGCAACACGAATATGGTTGTTTACATATGCTATTATTTCTTTACTATTTTTTAATTAAGTCTAGCACAAAGGAAAGTTACCTAATTCTTAAAGGCAGGCAGAGTGTTATATGTCCATAAACCCAGCACTCAAGAGGAAGCTGAGGCAAAAAGATTATGAATCTGAGGCCAGTGTGGGCTACATTAAGACCTTGCCCACCCCACCACCGACCTGTCTCCTAACCGCCTCCCCACATAAAAATAAACCAGTTAGAATCACTTGAAGGGGCTACTTAGAACAATGACAGAAATATACAGAATAAATGTTGATTGACAGCCTAGCCTATTAAGAAATAGAACTTGTGATTTCAGGGAATGGGCAATTCAGTCTAAAACAAAGGTATTGCCAGCTTTCTGTGGATTCAACTATGAACTTTATGTGGAGTCAGTCACAGAAAGCCCAAGACTAGTTACTAGGCACTCCCAAGTGTTTGTTTCTCTACACAAATCTAAGCATGGTTGTCAAGGAGGGAAAAAGTAATTTTAAGTACAATTTAGGTTCCATAGGATTATCATGTGTTCTGAGTTTTGGGAACTTACAACTCCGCTACATTCCAACCCTTAGTTTGTTCCCACTAGATACACAGGTCCAGTGTCTGTTCTCATTTCATCATTTGAGGTTTCCTGCTTTACTAAGAAGTGCTGTAGCTTCCACAAAACTCAGAATCTTCCCATCACACTAAAGGTGAACACAAAAGTGTATGTTTTACACTGCAGATTAAACAACATAGTAGAATGAATGTATTTACTCTTTAGAAATGCACCAGCTCCAAGTTTGGAAAACAGGCAAACAAAGCTAAATAATTCTTTTAATGAAAGGATTTCACAGAGTCCCTAATTTGTTAATACATATTGGAAAACAAAGAAAAATCCCCACAACCTCATGAGTATTAGTACCTAAAATTACTTGCCTGTAAAACAGTTTCTGATTTATCAGCATCCCTCCCACCTCCCCAAAAACCCAAGTAAAGAAAAGCAAAACCCTCTACACACACTGGCTTCAATTTCTTACCCTGGCTCACACATAACTCTGCATGAACTACCCATACATCAGGAAAATGTATACACCTACAGTTGAGTACATAGCAATACCAGGTGCAAGTTTCAACCCAATAATCTAAACGTAAGTAACACAAGTAAACAAAAGGCTTGAACATAACGGTAGCTCCGCATCCTCGGATCGGCACTTCAGTACCTCCTCTTGGATCGCTCTCGGCTCCTGTCTCTAGAACTGTGGCGACTTCTCTGGTGGCTGCGGCTGCGGCTGCGGCTACTAGAACGAGACCTGTGGCGATGTCGTTTCTCCCGAGACTTGGATCGAGTCCTCCTCTTGCGTTCTCGAGACATGGAGCGAGATCGGTGTCTGCGATGCTCTCTAGATCTAGATCTACAAGAAAATAATTTATTTCATTGTCAGTGCTAAAATTCTAAAAAGAATCTACTTTTTTTTTTCTCTTAAAAAGCGATGTGTGAGCTGGGCTGTGGCAGCCCATGCTTTTAATCCCAGCACTCAGGAGGCAAAGGCAGATGGATCTTGGTGAGTTCGAGGCCAGCCTGGTCTACAGAGCAAGTTCCAGGACAGCTAGAGAAACACTATTAGAAAAACCAAAAAGAAAAGGAAAGACAAGGAAAAGAAAGTGATATGTATATGCATGGGCATATCATCACAGGACATGAGGGGAGTCAGAGGACAATACGAGTCCCAGGAACTGAACTCAAGTTATCAGGCTTGAAGGTAGGCACCTTAACCAGTTTAGCCATCATGCCAGGACTAAGACTCAATAAATAGCTCTACTTGATGGAAATCAGAGCCCAAATAAACTATATGTGCATGGAAATAGATTGCTAGTATATTAATGACTGGCTACTAGGATTTCAAAATAAAAAACACAAGAGCTAATTTTCAGAAGTCAACTAATACTGTATACATTTGTCAGTTAACCAGTGATATAGTGAAGGGGGAAAGTGGGAAATAATATAGAAATGATGAGATAAAAAAGATGGATTGTTGAATCTACTTTTTTTTGTGTGTGTGTTTTGTTTTTTACGAGACAGGGTTTCTCTGTATTATTTTGGAGGCTGTTGGTCTAGCCTAGCCTCGAATTCACAGAGATCCGCCTGCCTCTGCCTCCCGAGTGCTGGGATTAAAGGTATGCGCCACCACCGCCCGGCTGAATCTACTTTTAAACAACTACTGGTCAAAAACTTTTTACATTAGCATGGGTTTTTGTATACTGATACAAATTTAAGGGTATTTTTGTTATACTGTATGTATGTCTCATCTCTTATTTAAGGTACTGTACCTTGCAGCTCATTTTAAAAGGTTACGTAAAGTTTTGGTATTGGAAAGCTACTTAGGATAAAGAAATACAGGTTAGTAGTTAGTCATCTGTAACAATCAAATTCAGTCATGTTAGGTATCTTTCAAGGTCAAACATATTTTTAATAGGTGGTCTTCAAACACTTCAAAGACCTACGGAATATGACATTTAAACTGTTTTAATAACATAAGGCTTTTCATGACAATGATACATATCTGCACCTGGCAACACCAATCTACTTCATAAAAGGATGATAGGCATTGAGAACTTGCCTATGGAGTCTGCTTTTAATGTGCAAAGTTAGCCATTTGGGCAACAAACTGCCCTTGCCTTGACTGTTGACAGTGTGCTGTCCAAAATGGACAAGCAGGACACCATAAAAAGCCAATTCCAGATTTTATTTTATTTTAGTTTTTTAGAGACAGGGTTTCTCTGTGTTGTTTTGGAGCCTGTCGTGGAACTAGCACATGTAGACCAGGCTAGTCTTGAACTCACGGAGATCCGCCTGCCTCTGCCTCCCGAGTGCCGGAATCAAAGGCATGCACCACCACCGCCAGCAGATGCCAAATTTTAACAAGACAAGGTAAATTCCTTCTTTACAAAAATGCCTGTCAAATATTCTAGGCCTGTAGGTCAAAGATAGATGCCCCAACATTACAGACGAATTGTCCAAGAGGTCTCTGTCATCTCTATAGTTTTGGAAGTTGTTGGCTCTGTACTTTCTGTTTACTCAAGTAATAGTTTATCTTTCTCAGGTCTGTGACGGAGTTGAAGACAAGATAGTTATAGTTAGCTTTCTTTGTTACCAAACTAAAAAAGAACTTACCAAGAGATGTAAAATATACAGGCTGAGAAACATAAAAGATTAAGTTGTTTATCTAAAAATATGTTTTTAGCCGGGCAGTGGTGGAGCATGCCTTTGATCCCGGCACTCAGGAGGCAGAGGCAGGCAGATCTATGTGAGTTCAATGCCAGCCTGGTCTACAGAGTGGGTTCCAGGACAGCCTCCAAAGCCAAACAGAAACCCTGTCTCAAAAAAACCAAAAAAAAAAAAGTTTTTAGATCTAAAAAGATATTTTTTAGTATGGCAATACAAGTTAGAACAAAAAGTGGTTTAGGCATAAAACTTTGGGCTAAAATAGGATAATACAGTAAGTACATTCTCCAAATCTGCCAAACACAAATGGAGTGGACATTGTGAATGTAATTTCTACCTGATAATTATTCTTACTGTATATAGTTTTACTGTGTTAGTTAAAACCTTTCCTTTTTATTTAGCACAGGCTGCTCTTCCAGAGGTCCTGAGTTCAATTCCCAGCAACACATGGTGGCTCACAACCATCTGTAATGAGATCTAGTGCTCTCTTCTGACATGCAGGCATACATACAGACAGAATAGTGTATATATAATAAATAAATCTTTAAAAAGAGAAATAAAAAAGAGGGGGATGTTACGGAATAACCTTTTTGTGCACTGTGAAGATGTGTCACACTGACTGATTTCATAAAAAGCTGAATGGCCCAAGATCTAGGAAGGATTTACAGGCACATAGGACGCTGGAAAGAAAGACAGAGAGGGGAAGAGACAGAGGAAGTAGGGAAGCAGGATAGACAGTATGTAGATGAGATAAACAAGCCTGGGACAGCATATAGGTTAATAGAAATAGTTAATTTAAGTTATAAGAGCTAGCTACAAATAAGCCAAAGCTATCAGTCAAGCTTTCATACTTAAGAGAAGTCTCCATGTGGTTATTTGAGAGTTGTAGCTCAGTGGTACAGAACGTGCTTAACATCCAAGGGGCTAATAGGACCAACCCCACTATTAGACAGAACAGGGGGGAGCTAAGTGTATAAAAATGCTTGCTGCGGGTGTTGGTGGTGGCGCACGCCTTTAATCCCAGCATTCGGGAGGCAGAGGCAGGCGGATCTCTGAGTTCGAGGCCAGGCTGGACCGACAGCCTCCAAAACAATCAGAGAAACCCTATCTCGTTAAAAAAAAAAAAAACTATGCATAATAATTAATTTTGGGGCTGGAGAGATGGCTCAGCGGTTAAGAGCACTGACTGTTCTTCCAGAGGTCCTGAGTTCAATTCCCGGAAACCACATGGTGTCTCACAACCACCTTGAATGAGATCTAGTACCTTCTGCTGGCCTGCAGGCAGAAGGCTCTATACACAATAAATAAATAAAATATTTTTAAAAAATGCTTGCTGCACAACCATGAGTATCAGAGTGTGGATCTCAGCACACACATGTAACACCAGCTGAGGGCAGAGGAGAGGAGGGCTGCTGAGGCTTCTGTTTACGCCCTAGCTGAGAAACACAAACCCCCAGACTCAGACAGGGGTCATAGAGGATAATACCAAAGCTCTCTTCTGACCTTCACACACACACTCACGGATATAAACACATACGCCCAAAAACCAGTAATACAAAGGTTTATCAGGGGAAGTTGTTTGTGGCAGCACACTGAGTTCGAGGCCAGCCAGGGTTACATACACATAGTGAAAAGACTCAAGTTTTATCAGGAGCTGAAGAGATGGCTCAGCAGTTAAGAAATGGGTTTACTCTTCCAAAGTTCCTGAGTTTATAATACCCAGCAACCAGAAAGTGGCTTACAGTCTTTATAATCCCAGCATTCAGGGGGAGGAAGTAGGAAGATAGCAAGTTGATTGGCAGCCTAGGATACTATAACACATGTCAAAAACAGGAAAAAAACAAAAACAAAAACATGGGAATGTTTTAAGATGGATTGTGTTGATAAGTGTGCCAACAGCTTCTCACAAACTTAAACAGCTCTTAAGGCATATAAATTGAACCTCAATGATATGGTTAAAAATGTTTCAAATTACCACAAAAATGTAGTATTCCTCACACCTTAAAAAGCACAGTAACTGTGTGGAACAGTTTGTTTTTAAATGAATATTTTGGTTTTTTGTCTTAAATTTGATACAGCCTCACCATGTAGACCAGGCTGGTCCCATATTCTCAGAGATCTGCCTGCCTCTGCCTTCCAAGTGCTAGGAATGAAGGCCTGAGCCACCACACAACTACAGAAGAATTTTCATTAAACAATTATTTACATTTATTTCATTTTTTTTGTGTGTGTGAGTGCTTTGCTGAATGCCCGTGCACTCTATGCATGCCGGTATCCACCAAGGTCAGAAGAGAACGCTGGATGGATCCCCAATAGCTGGGATTAGAGACTGCTATGAGCCACCACTTGATTGATGGGAATGAAAGCCAAGTTCTTTGCAAGAACAAATGCTCTTAACCACTGAGTCATCTCTCTAGCTCAATTTCTTTTGGGGGGGGGTGGTTTGCTGAGACAGGTTATTTTTTTATGTAGCTTTGTAGACCAGAATGGCCTCCAACTCACAGAGATCTGCCTACCTCTGCCTCCTAAGTGCTGGGATTATACATGTGTACCACCACTGCCCGGCTCAGCTCAGTTAGTAATAATTTATTGATTCTCATTGAAATTTGAAAGATACATAATCTAAAAAACATACATTTGAAAAATACAGCTTCACTATTTTAGCCATCTTCTACAGTACCTACCTTTTGGGATTCTTGCTATGTGAGCGGGACCTAAAAAAAGAATATCTACTTTTAGAAAAGTGACTACATGAAGTTTTTAAGCTGGCACAATGTGCTGCTAAATGCCATTCGTCTTTGAGTCCTGACTTTCGTGTCACTTCTATAAAAACAAAGCATATACTTATGCATCAGTCTCCTGGGGGAGGGGGGACTATACAGAATTCTCTACCTTGTCACTGAAGTTCCTTCAACTAGATACTTGACTTAGGAAAGAATATACTTCTGGAGACTGAAACTGTGTGCTTATCACAAAACAATTCTCCAGAAACTAAAACAACAGAAACAAACACATTTTTTTTTTCTGTATGTTTCAAACTGTACTTTATCTTCTGGGAACAAAGAAAAATGTTTCAAGATCTAAAATGACCATTTTTAACCTACAACCTCATGCTATAATACCAGAAAGATGAACTCAACTTCACATCTTTGTTCATTTACATGAATTATATTCTTTAAAGAAGGAAATTAGTATTGTGTGTGTACATGTGAACATGAGTGTGCATGACTCATAAGGCTAGAAGCATTGGATCCCCTGAAGCTGGGGTCACAGGAAATTGTTACCTGCCCAATGTCTAACCTGGCAACTGAACTCAGGTCCTTTCAAAGAGCAGTGCATGTTCTTAATCAGTAAGCTAACTCTCTCCAAAATGATTGTCTGCAGTGGCATCTTGCCTTGCCAGTGAACGTGTGGTGGTGTTCACACCCTCTTGGCTTGGTTTCAAGTGCAGATGTGACCCATTATAAGGTAGAGAAGAAGATACTCTTAGCAAAACAAGAGAACATGAGCCAGCTCCTCCTCTGCGTTATATTGGATCACCTGAAACCACGCCCAAAGAGTGTGGCCACCACAAGTTCACTGGCAAGGCAAGATGCCACTACAATTATCTTCCTTCATTTTTAGGTTAAAAGATGCTGGATCCCAGAACTGTGAGCCACCCCATGTGGGTGATGCTGAACCATCTCTCCAACTTCCAAATGATGTTAACTCTACATTTCCCAGTACAGTGTTAGCACTCAAACAATTCCACTTCATGGGTTTATTTTGAGTGTGTGCTCTCTCTCTCTCTGTCTCTCTCTGTCTCTGTCTCACTCCCCCCCCCCCCCGTCTCTCTCTCTCTCTCTCATGGCAAGCATATTTTAAAGTATGCTTTGGGTTGTATTAACTATGGTTTTATCCATTCATTATCTGTGCTGTGCAACCAGGAGAAAAGTATATATCCTCCTTTAGTTTAATCTATCAATTTTAAGACAGAAATAGCAATATAAATGTCATTAGATATGAAATGTCCCGCAAAAGCTAATGAGCTGAAGATCTGGTCACCAACTGGTATATCTAATCATCCAGAGCTAATTGGATTACAAGGGCTCTTGTTCAATCAATGGATAAATTAATCTACATCTCTTTAAATGTGTGCATGTATACCCCATGCATGTGGATACCTGTGCAAACCAGGTGTTGGATCCTATGAGTTGGGAGTTACAAGCAGTTATGAACAGCTCAATGTGGCTGTTGGGAACTAAACTCAGTCTCCTGAAAGAGCAGTAAGCACCCCTAGCCATTTTTCAGCCCTAAAAACAGATCCTTAATTTGATGGTACTGTTGCTAAATTACAGAAACCAGTAGATGAGACATAAATAAGCCTTTCTTCTTTTAAACTGTTTCTCGAGTATTTTCTAATACCAGATAAACTAAGGCAAATTCTTAGTACAGAGCCTGACATATAAATAGCCCGTAAGTGACATACTCTTTTTGTTGATTATATCAAGAGCAATTAAAAACCAGCTTGTGTAATTTTATACTATTTTATAACTTTATCTTGTGAACATATTTACAGTACTTCCTCAATGTCATAAAACTTAAAGGAAAAAAACCTGCTTCAACTTTTGTTTTGAGGAAGTCTTACACTACAGGTCAGGTTGGTTTTGAACTAGGTATTCTGAGTGCTAAGATTATAGATATGAACCAACAAACACCTGCTTTGTTTTTTTGAGGGGGACGAGGACTCACCATGTAACTTAGGTTGGGTCCAAACTCTACAGAGCCTAAGCTAGCCTCAAAGCTACAGGTCCTCTAACTTCACATGTATGTGCTGGGATCACAGGCATGTACCCATGCCCGGCTAAGTATTTCTCCAATAGGGCTACACTTGCAATCAGAAGGAGTGAGAGGTGATCGACTTTCTTGACATCTGCAAATAGTATAGTCCTATTAAAAAGAAAGCGAGGTGGCGGGCGGTGCTGCAGAGGCAGGTGGATCTCTGTGAGTTGGAAACCAGTCTGGTCTACAGAGCAAAGTGCAGGACAGCTGGGACTCCATAAAGAAACACTGTCTCAAAACACAAACAATTCTAAATAATCCAATACTGAATAATATCTCTAGAAAAACACAGCCTAGGACTGAGCATAGTAACAAGTGTTTGCACTCAGACAGTTGGCCTGTGTTACACAACAAAACCTAGGCTTAACAACCAAATAACCTAGACACGATGATACACATACTTTTAAGAGTTATAGCACAAGTGCAATCTGGAGGGAGGGGCTGGAGAGATGGTTTAGAGATTAAAAGCATGGTCGCTCACAACCATCTATAATAAAATCTGGTGCCTTCTAGTGTGCAAGCATGCATGTAGATAACTGTACACATGATAAATAAAATCTTTAGAAAAAAAAAGGTAAAACTTTGTGAGTTCAAGGTCAGTTTGTTCTACAGAGAGTTCCAGAACAGCTAGGGATACACAGAGACCTTGTCTCAATAATAGTAATACTAAAAATGCAACAAGAGACTTTGACTCAATAAGGTGAAAGACAAGAACCAATTCCAGAAAACAGTCCTCTGACTTAACACATACCCCACTACACAAAGACACTGACAACCCCCCCCACACACAAAACAGAAAAACGGGTGGGGGTACACAACCTCAGCATACACTACAAAGAGGTTAAGTCCTAACATGAAATTTGTTAAATGGGAAAACACCAGGGAGAGAGAAATGGGGAAGGGTGAGATAGAGAAAGAAAAGGGATTTCTCACACAGATGACAACAGCATTGTACTGCTTTGTCCAGTGAAGTGGCCAGGGAAAAGGCCTTGCCATCTAAGCTTGGTGGCCTCAGTTCAGTTCCCATGGTGAAAGTCCTGAACTTCACTTGAGCAGTGAGAGACCCAACTGCCTGCCGAGTGCATGCCCACACTTGCACACAGAGCCATGTAACGCGACAAGAAGTTCACCTAAACTGAGAAGCTATGCTCAGAGCTTTTGAGTTAGCACCAACAATAATTTTCTTCTTGTTCTTCTTCTTTTTTTTTTTTTTTTTTTTTTTTTTGAGACAGGGTTTCTCTGTGGCTCTGGAGGCCCAAACAAACATGGGCAACAATGATTTCTAATGATGTTTAACCACTCCAAATATGAAGATACCAAACTTACCAATAAATGAGTTAACATAAGCAGACTTGCTGTGTCAAGTTAATGATTTTATAATCATGGATGTGGTGACACAGGGGAGGAAGAGGCCAGCCTGGTCTACAGAGCAAGTTCCAGGACAGCCAGAACTACACAGAGAAACCCTGTCTCAAAAAACAACAAAAGACAAAATAATAACAGTAATAATTTATGGCACCCACAATTGAGAAAATAGTAGTAGCTTAACATAAAAACAAAAACTCCCAAACTACTCCTCAAAAAGTATAAAAGGAGGCACACTGGAGTGCTTGCCCAGCATGCACCAAGACTGGGCTCAAGGCCCAAGACCAACACCAAAGAGAGAAAAGGCCACACACAGTTCTGTGCTAAGAAGCTACAAAACAAGCCCAGTATGAAAATACTAGTACTAGCAAGAGTTTTGCTGTAATTCATTCAACCTAAAGACACGAGACAGCCCCTACTCTCTTATTTTCCATAACCCTTAGAGAAGTCACATCAGTTCAGTAGACTGCCAAAAAGCCGATAAAGACTGAACACTATTAGCATGAAAAATGTGAAATCCAGACATGATACTCAAAAACTGTGACTTTCGGATCATTTCAGATTTTAAATTAGAAATGCTGGTAAGGGCCGGGCGTTGGTGGTGCACGCCTTTAATCCCAGCACTCGGGAGGCAGAGGCAGGCGGATCTCTGTGAGTTCGAGGCCAGCCTGGTCTACAAAGTGAGTTCCATGACAGCCTCCAAAGCTACAGAGAAAACCTGTCTCGAAAAACAAAACAAACAAACAAAAAACAAAAAGCGCTGGTAAGGCTTCTTTACTCAAGACTCTCCAATTCAGAAATAACAAATTTTGAAACATTTCTGATTTAAAGCGTTTTGGATAAATATAAGCTATTGAATCTGTATTGTTTCTATCAAAATGGTCTTGCTTTTGTTGTTGTTGCTGTTGTTGTTTTTGTTTTCTGACACAGTGTTTCTCTGTGTAGCCCTGGCTGTCCTAACACATGCTATGTGGACCAGGCTAGCCTCAAACTCAGAGATTGCCTGCCTCTGTTTCCTGAATGCTGGGATTAAAGGCGTACACCACCACAGCCCAGCCCTACAACTCTTTTGATTAGCTTTTTCTAAAGCTCTGACCATCTCATTCTGTCTTCATGCCACGTAGTATCTCTAATTTTTTAAATTGTTCCATTTTAATTTGTTCTGTGAACCCCCAATTATTACAGTATGCCATGGCACAAACTTAGAGGTCAGAGGACAACTTTTGGGAACTGGTTTTTGTCTTCCACCTCGGAGGTCTCTGGGATTGAGGGTCACCATGCCCAGCTTGCATGGTGACATTTTTGAAAGGGTCTCTATGCCCACAACCAGTTTAATAGCATCTTCAAGATATATTTCCTTCAGGCTGAAGAGTGAGCTTCAAACACATGCACTATTTCTGAGACTGTACATACCTTCTCAATTTCTCCCGTTCTTCTCTCTCCCTCTCTTCTCTTCGTTTCAGACGTTCCTGGTTTCTTTTCTCCTGCTTCTCAGCTACAACTCTCTTTAAAATAAAAAAATTTAAAAACCAGTTGTACTGGGCAAATCCTTAATTATCTTTACCTTAAACTATATCTGGTTTCCCATGTAATAAAATTAACATAATTAAAAAATTTGTCAGGTACAATTATTAGACTTCAAGTTGATTTCCCAGAATTGTGGAAAACATGTAAAACTTCATAATTCACTATGATTTCTTTTCTCCAAGCATGAAAGGCAAGCATATTACCAATGAACTTCAGCCCTGCCCTATCATTTCTTAATGACATTAAAGAAACAAAAACTACAGACTGGAGAAATGGCTCAGAGGTTAAGAGCATTAACTGTTCTTACAGAGATTCCAAGTTCAACTCCCAACAACCACTTGGTGGCTCACAACCATCTATCTATAAGATCTCTTCTTGTGGCATCTAGGTAATCAATCAAACAGAACACTGCATAATAAATGAATCATTAAAACCACAACAACAACAATCACATGCACATGACCTTCCCTGTTTCTCAGCATCCTCATCCACTTTAAACGGTCTCAATAGTGTTGAATCAGAATGAGTAGTACTATTCAGAAACTAACTGTAGTTACAGCTACACAGTGAGACCTTGCCAATGAAACCAAGAGAAAAATGATAACAGAACCAGGTTAACCAGGATAAAGTGAGAAATAGTAATTTACACAAGGTACCTTTAATTCTTCGAGTTTTTCTCTTATTTCAATGAATCCCAGGTGCAGTTTACCCCCAAAATGGTCAGCAAGTCGCCTGTCATTATCATGAAGACCTAAATATGCAGAACAGACTTCACAGACTCGAAGTTTCTGCTGCTGGAAACTGGAAGCTGGCATAGAATTCCGATAAACTTCCTAAAGAAAAGTGAGAAAAAAATGATCTCTGTAAGAAAATAAGCTATATACACACAGATGTTTTCTAATAACTTCTTTGAGAACACTCCAGTGAAGGACAAAGCTTTACCTATTCTTTACTCCCGCCAGTCCCCAACACAACGGATGACGGAAAGGTCAATAATCTTCATCAGGATTCTGATGACCTGCCAACCCACACACTCTCACAGTGAACAGTACACACTGGTGAACCTGCTCCACACACTCACTAGTGAACAGTACACACTGGTGAACCTGCCCCACACTCTCACTAGTGAACAGCACACACTGGTGAACCTGCCCCACACACTCACTAGTGAACAGCACACACTGGTGAACCTGCCTCACACTCACTAGTGAACAGCACACACTGGTGAACCTGCCCCACACACTCACTAGTGAACAGTACACACTGGTGAACCTGCTCCACACACTCACTAGTGAACAGTACACACTGGTGAACCTGCCTCACACTCACTAGTGAACAGTACACACTGGTGAACCTGCCCCACACTCTCACTAGTGAACAGTACACACTGGTGAACCTGCCCCACACACTCACTAGTGAACAGTACACACTGGTGAACCTGCCCCACACTCTCACTAGTGAACAGCACACACTGGTGAACCTGCCCCACACACTCACTAGTGAACAGCACACACTGGTGAACCTGCCTCACACTCACTAGTGAACAGCACACACTGGTGAACCTGCCTCACACTCATAGTGAACAGTACACACTGGTAAACCTGCTCCACACTCTCACTAGTGAACAGCACACACTGGTGAACCTGCCCCACACACTCACTAGTGAACAGCACACACTGGTGAACCTGCCGACCCACTATTCTTGTTTCCTTTACTAAGATGATACTGTTTTTAAGGCAATTAAAAAGTTTTTTCCAAGACTTAGGTAGCTTTAGCTAGGATGACACGGATTTTAAAAAAGCTGAATAGAATGTACAGAGAAGTTAATCAAAAGAGAACTGAAGCAGAAATCATCAAAGAAAGGGGTGAGGAACTCAATTGTAAGTGCTTATCCTACAAGCCTGAAGGTAACCAAAAGTTAAAAACCCACAACAGGCAAAACTGGAAAGGTGGGTTAGTGGGTAAAGACACTTTTGGCCAAGCTGAGGGCTGAAGTACAGTTCCCAAGACCCACATTGTAAAAGGAAGCCCAAGGTAGAAGAAGAGACTGACTCTTACAAGTTGTCTGCTGACCTCACACCAGTGCCACCACACGTGTCCTCCCCTCAAACGGCGGCATGGCGATGGGTGGTTGTAATTTGAGCAACCGGGAGATAAGGACAAGTGGATGGATCTCAGGGACTGACTGGCTGGCCAGGCTGCCTACTTGACAAGTTTCAGGCCATTCAGAGACTAGGTCTTAAAATTTTAAAGGCAGACAGACAGCTCCAAGGGCTATACTCTCTTTTCCACACATGTATACACATGAATATAGACACACACAAGAGTAAATATTTATATACACACACAGTGCTGACGACCGAATGCACACACACACACACTTCAATCACCAGTGGACACTATAGCCTATGAATTGAAAAACATAAATGGGCTACAGGGATGGCTTAGTGGTTAGGAGCACTGTGTTTACTCTTCCAGAGAAACCAGGTTCTATGTTTAGCAGTCAAATGGCAGCTTACCATTATCATAACTCAAGCCCAAGGTATACACTGCCTTCTTCCAGGCTCTGGGCACCAGGTAAGTACAAAGTGGAGATATATACATATAGGCAAAACACCCATACATAAAAAACAATTAAGCCTTTTTTTAAAGGAGAGGGGCAATTTGAAAAATATAAATAAGGTACTAATTACAAAAGGAAAACACTTCACAGTGGGCAAATGCTACTACCATCAGAAATTTAAAAACTACACAGATGGGGATCACAAGATCAAGACTAAGCTGAACAGCTCCAAGGCCCTATTCTTCTAAAATGGACATTTTAAACAATGGGGATAAACCAGGCAGTGGAGGGTTACTCCTTTAATCCCAGCACTTGGGAGGCCAGCTTGGTCTACAGAGCAAGTTTCAGAACAACCAGAGCTACAAAGAAAACCCTGTCTCAAAAAAGAAAAAGGAGGAGGTAGGAAAATAACTAACACGCATTCAATGCAGTAGGCCTTTCTCTTTCTCCAGCTAAAATTTTCTTGATGTCTTAAGGTCATCACTATGATATGGGTATTGTATTTGTGCTGTCTTCTTCCTGTATAAATATTAACATTAAGATACACAAATATGAGCCAGGCGTTGGTGGCGCACGCCTTTAATCCCAGCACTCGGGAGGCAGAGGCAGGCGGATCTCTGTGAGTTTGAGGCCAGCCTGGTCTACAGAGCAAGTTCCAGGACAGCCTCCAAAGCCACAGAGAAACCCTGTCTCGAAAAACCAAAAAAAAAAAAAAAAAAAAAAAAAAAAAAAGATACACAAATATACTTAAGTTACTAAGATCGTTTGCTTCTGCTCTGCTTTTCCACACTAGTTTGAAGAATAGAAGTAGTAGAACAGAATAGAATAGTATGTATCTCATATCAGTTTGAATAATAGGGCTTCATTTTTAATCTTGTCACAACAGATCCTGCCATCTTTTTATTTCAAGACAGGGTCTCAATAGACTGGTTGGTTACAAATCTTCAGCTGCTGGGAATTGTAGATGTGAGCCATTTTAGCTGCTACTCTGTACAAAAATATTTTAAATTCTAGATTTAAGAATTAAAAAAAAATAAAGAAAACTAGAATACTGCCCAGAGTTAAAAAAAAAAAAAGAGAGATCATCATGAAATATAGATGTCAGCAGATGAGGCAAAAAGACACTACAGCAAAAGACTACATTATAAGCAAAAGACCACATCATAATCTCCACCAAATATATTTGAGTTTCTACACATGAGGTGCTTGCTATACCAACCAA
This sequence comes from Mesocricetus auratus, assembly GCF_017639785.1. Lineage (NCBI taxonomy): Eukaryota > Metazoa > Chordata > Mammalia > Rodentia > Cricetidae > Mesocricetus > Mesocricetus auratus. The sequence goes on from NW_024429200.1 coordinate 2,225,960, forward strand.
AACAGAATTTGTTTGTGTTGTTAGATTTTTGAACTTTACCATAATATTAGATGAGAGAAGGCCCCCAAGGTAGTAGCAGACTGTACTGCTATGGTAAGTAAAGCTGCTGAGAAAAAGGGTAGGTAGGCACAGTGCATATAGGCGTTGTTTGTTTTATGTGGGTAATTGGTTAAATTACATTTATGAAGTTGTAAATTTCAATATAGCTATGACTACAAATTTCTAAAAACTACTTATTGATTTAATTTCCTTTAATTACATTTTGAATAATTTCCAGTTAAATATCTATTTTATAAAAAGTACAGACACTAACATTTTACCACTATTAAGAACTTATCTCTTTTTAAGATAGCTGGGTCTCACAATAAGACCTTGTCCCAAAGCAGAAGAGGAATTTTACCTCTGCTTCTCTTTTCTTTGCTCGTGCTTTTTCTACTTCATCCATGACTTTCTGAGATTCTTCCACATTTCCTTCAGCTCCCAGTTGTTCCACTTTGGCCAACAATTTACCTATTTCTTCATTTAACTCATGAACACGCTCTGCCTAGGAAAACAAAAGAAGACCATGAATGAAAACAGAGTGAAGGGCTGAAAAGATAGCTCAGCAGTTCAAATCTCGGGCTGCTCGTCTAGAGAATCTGGGTTCAGTTCCCAGCATCCACACTGCAGCTAACAACCACCTGTAACTCTAGTTCCAAGAAATCCAACACCCTATTCTGGCATTAGAAACATGTCTGATGCACAGACAGACATATATGCAGACCAAACATAAATACACATAATAAAAAAGTTGAAAGGAGCATAAACAACGTATTTCAGAAACTCTTTTATAAAAGACCCATTTTTTTTTTTGTTGTTTTTTGTTTTTTGTTTTTACGAGACAGGGTTTCTCTGTATTGTTTTGGAGGCTATCGGTCCAGCCCAGCCTCGAACTCACAGAGATCCACCTGCCTCTGCCTCCCAAGTGCTGGGATTAAAGGCGTGTGCCACCACCGCCCGGCCTAAAAGACCCATTTAAGACCCACTTACGTAGTGTCTTGCTACAGACGAGGCTGGACTTAATTCCCAGTCCTCCTCTCTGTGACCAAGTACAAGTATACATTACCATGCACAGAGATCAATGTTTAACTTAATAGAAACATATAATCTTAACAAAGTAGTATTTCAATTCAAGACTTTCCTTTCCTCAAGGGTCCCTATTCTTTTATGACTATTCCTTTATCAAAGTGGTATTTTCTTTAAAGTATTATTGAACGATTGCATTAATAATCAAAGCTCTTCAATCTTCTTTGCATCTGCACCCTCACAGTTTTACTTTGATTCTAAACTCATGCATATATTTGCTTTGATTATGGCAATGGAGAACACACATATCCTAAGAAAGGCTTGAAAAACATTTGCATAACTGGATATGATGCTTCTGCCTGTCTTCAACCACCAGAAGAAAATGGTCAGCTTAGCCCTCAAAGAACAGCTTGGCAGCCTGCAGTTGACTGCAAAACATGTGTAAAAACATCCCTGCTGAGACAAGAGTACTGTGCAATCAAGTTCATTCTCACTGGTTCATCCCATGCAGTTTGAGTTACTGTTTGAGGTCATTAGTTATGGGTCTCTTCTGCAGTGATGGATGACCAAGGCAATACTGCATAACCAATACAGATCCTCAGAACCCAATCACTGTAGACTGCTTGACCATGAGATACATGGTCTCTGATATCAACAATTCTCAACCTTCTGAAAGCTGCCACCCTTTAATATAGTTCCTCATATTGTAGTGATCCCCAACCATTAAATTATTTTTGTTGCTATTTCAGTACCATAAACTATGGTGGCAGCTACACAAGTTTATGTGTGCTAAAATAAAAAAAGCCAGGGACTGGAAAGACGCACTAGTGCAGTGGTTAAGAGCACTTGTTACACATACAGAGGACCCAGGCTCAGTGCCCAGTATCCCTAACAGGTGGTTCACAACTGTAACTGCAGGTTCAGGAACTCTGATTCACTAATTTAACCTGCATGAATGCCAGGTATGTATGCACATGATGTACACAGAAGCAAAACACTCATGCACATTATATGTAAATGAATACATGCACCACTGGCAAATTCTAAGTGAAATATAATTATCAATGTTGTTATATTAGTTACCATTTGGTAGGTAAAAACAATTCCACTGAATACCCTACTTAAGTTTACAATCCAATTATTGAAAAATCAAAAGATTGGAATAAGTCTGGCATGGTGACTCACTAATCCTAGCACTCAAGAGGCAGAGACAAGGGCAGAGGCAATGACATTTCTATGAATTCAAGACCAGGCTGGCCTATACAGTAACTTCCAACCCAGCCAGGGGCTATACAGTTAAGACCCTGTCTCAAAAACAACAAAAAGTAACATAAAAAAAATTGGAGTGAAGAAAATGAGTTAAAAATATACTTTATAATCCCTGCCTTGGGAGGCAGAGGTAGAAGAATGCAGGTCTCTGTGAGTTTGAAGATAGTCTGGTCTATAGAGTGAGATCCAGAATAATCATGGATACAAAGGCAGATCCTATCTCAAGCAGTAACAACAAAAACAAAAAACAAACAAAACACCCTATGCTTGACCTAATAACATGATTAAAATTCTTACCTTTGCTGCCACCTCAGCACTTATCTCTTCTTGAGTCTCTGCTAATCTTTTCTTAGACACTTCTGTTCTTCTGTCACAATCTGCAATGAATGACTGCAGATGATCCATGGCCTAGAAAATTTAGTATAAAACCATTACTGGTATAAAGTCAATGTTATCCAGAAATATCTTTACTAAGCACTGTATTTTGGGTAAGGGATGAAGCCCTAAGTACAAAAAAACACCCAGTAATAATAAGAGAGTAGCGCACCACTGTAATCTCAGCACCTGGAAGCCTGAAACGAAACGGTAAGCTGAACCAGCTTGAGGGACATAGCAATGTGTCATGTCAACCAAAGCAATGCAGCCAAACAAAAAGAAATGGTTTTAGGGTGTTAATAACTCAATTACTACTAAGCCTAATGCCCAGAGTTCCATCTCCAGGACACACATGATAGGAGAGAACTAATTCCTGAAAGCTAATCTTTCACAACAGACACACAGACAAGAGACACACACATCCCATACACACCATGGAAGACCATTATGGTATCTACAAAAACTTATTTCTCAATATCTCGACAATTGCTTGTATTCTGTGGTTTTCAAAGTTTTACAAAAATGATGAAATGAACAATTAGCAGATTTAACAGAAAAAAAATCTAACAAAGCTGTATTCTGTTTGAGGTATATTTAATGCTTATAACTAAATAATAGTTCATTCCAAAGTAAACTTTAAAGCTAGGCATGGTAGTGCACATCTTTAACCACAGCACTTGGGAGGCAAAGTGGATCTCTGAGTTTAAGTCCAGGCTAGTCTACAGAGTGAGTCCAATACAACCAGGGCTACACAAAGAAACTTGTTTTCTCCCCAACCTCCCCCCGCAAAAAAGCAAAAGAAATTTAAAAACAAATATTCAACTGTGGTGGTTTGAATGAGATATTCTACATATTCAAGCATTTGAAGATTTGGTACCTAGTCAGTAACCCTGTTTAGACAGGTTTAAGAATATGGCCTCAGCCCAATGGTAGCATTGCACGCCTTTAATCCCAGCACTTGGGAGGCAGAGGAGGGCAGATCTCTGTGAGTTCAAGGTCAGTCTGGTCTACACCTCGAGTTCCAGGACAGTTAAGGATGTTACACAGAGAAACCCTGTCTCAAAAACCAACCAACAACCCTAACAAACAAAAAACCCCAAGTAAACAAAAACACAAAACAATGACAACAAAAAGAAGTGTGTCCTTGGGACTTGAGAGATGGTTCAACAGTTAGGAGCACTGGATGCTTTTCCAGAGGACAAGGGTTCAATTCAATGGCAGTTCACAGCTGTCGGTAACTATGGCTCAAGGGGATCAGGCAACTTACAGACATGTAAACAAAACACCAATGTCTATCTATAATAAAAACAAAACTAAATTAAGTGTAGCGTTGCCGCTAGGGTCAGGCTTTGAGGTTTAAAAAGCCATTCCTAGTGCTCTCCTCTTCTTGCTAGCCTTTTAAGATGCACCAGCTGCCATCCGCTCAGCCCCTCCAACCCCACACTCCAGCACCATGATGACGCACTCTTTCTCCTTTGAGACTTCACATCCAAACAGTACCTTATCATGATGGTTTTTATCACAGGAACAGAAAAATGACTAGTTTTTTATCAACTAAAAACAGAAATTTATCCTGCACACACTGACTGAACTTAGCCGGCCAAATAAGCCAAGAATTCTCACAAAGTTAACAGAGATACTATTACCTTTTAAATTACAACACAAATCTGCTTTCATTTCCTTATATGAAGTCAAAGATAGCGTCCCAAAGTAGTAAAAATAGCAATGCAATATCAAGAAGGACTGTTGGTTCTACGGAGGAGGTATTTTGGCTACCTGTTTCTTACAGCTGAATAAATCCAAGATTTATAAAGGATTTAACTGTACAAAATGAATTGATTGCTCATAGGGCTGGAGAGATAGGTCAGCAGTTAAGAGCACTTGCTGTTCTTGTAGAAGACCTGGGTTTGGTTCCCAGTATCCACATATGGCTTACAACTATCTCTAACTCCAATCCATGAAGATCTGATGCTGTCTTCTGGTCTCCATGGATACCATGTAAAAATCTGGTAAACACATGCATGCATGCACAACATTCATACACATAAATACAAAATTGGAAATCTACAAAAACAACCATGGGTGAGAAGTATTTTCTGGTCAAAATAGAAAAGCTCTTTCAAACTGATAAAAATAGGTATTATAAGCACTGATTAGACAGTATAACTAAAAATAGTATTTAAAGACAAAAGTCATCAAAAGAAAAATAAAACAGTATTTTTAGAGCATACACAAAGGAAAGGACCAATTTTCATAATGTGTAAAGTTAATATAAGTCACTTAAAAAACTGACAGTGCTCAAGTTCAGCACTCAGAAAACAGCTGTCATTATACATGATCTTAAATACAATCAGAGCATTCGTACTCATTCCCTCCTAAAAGATGAAAATTAAAACTCCACTCAGTCTACATTTTGTTTATCAACAGTGACTAAAAAACATCTTAACAACACCGTGTAGCCCACAGGGGGAACAACGTATTACTTAAAAATCAAAACTTTCACAAAGAAAAATTAAGCATTATCTATAAAAATTACATTTTGGCTCATCTACTTTACACAGATAATGCAGAAAGCCTGAAAATAACCTCAATATTCAACTACAATGCTCCATAGTAATCTCTTTTATCTTATGCCCAGACAGAAGTACATGTGTTTTTATAGACAATTTTATTTACATAAACAAAAGTTCTTAGACATTCAGCAGTTGGGAGCTATTTACTACTATCTTCAACTAAATAAAATTACCCAATTTTAATGATTAAAAACCACTATAAGAGTTTTATTGATCATTATGTCTTATGTATATATTTCATAAAAATGCAAAAGTTTGAAAGGAAATATGTTCTTTAAAACATTTTGCATAATTTAGTTTCTCTATTTTTTATTTTTTAAGCTATTTATTTCATATAAATGCTTTGCCTACATGTATCTATGTACACCACGTGTATGCATAGTGCCTGCAAACATGAAGAGAGACCAGATCTCCTTGAACTGGAATTATGCTTTTTGAGCCAAAATGTGAGTGATGGGAGTTGAACTTTGGTTCCCTGCTGAGTCATCTTTTTCTTCCACCTCAAGTTTCTCTACTTTTATACAAGAGGGGTGTGTGTGTGTGTGTGTCAACATTAAATCACAAGTGTAACTCTGATACTTAAACTGTATTTTCTATTTCTTTTCTTTTATTATTTTATATTAAAAACATGGTCCCCAAAAAAATAGTGTATCTCATCTCAGAACTTTTAATACAGTAAAAGTATTCATTAATGGAAAAATCCAGTAGATTACATCTTTACAAAGGTGACAAATATAAGAAAAGTGGGTGGTTTACACTTGTTGAAACTGCTATTTTTTTAGTCATTTTTACTTTTGTTAGGAAAAATAGACTGATTTTTTTTAACAGAATTTTTTTTTACCTAGGCGGAGTGGCACCTGTTTATAATCCCAGCACTTGGGAGGCAGGTTAGAGCTCTGTAAATCTGAGGCCAGTCTGGAGTTCCAGAACAGTCAGAGCTAAGTAACAGAGACCATGACTCAAAAAAAATTTTTTTAATTTAACAAAACAACAAAAGCAAATCTCTTTTATACATTTTCATAAATATTCAATCTCATATAATAAAAATTAGGAGTCAGGGCTAAGTTTGTGGCTGTTTGTTTACTATGCATAAGGTCTTAACTTTCATAGTATTTAGCACTATACACCAGAGGGAAAAGTGTATTATATTATCCATGTATTAGCAATCATATAAACCTTCCTAAGTTTTTCTTCCTAAGAGACATTAATTCAGGTTTAAAATATTTTTACTGCAAGAGACAATGTAACATAAAGGAAAATCACATACATCAAGTTCAAAGAAAAAGTCTTGTTCTTTGGATGCGATTTCATAATCTGCTCTTAAAGCCAGGTCATGGACTTTCAGGCATTCTCCAAGATCCATTCTCTAGGAAAGAAAAGAAGACATTACATTGAAAACATTTATCATAAAAATTTATCAACATCACTGTTCTCTTCAGAATGTATCTGCATTGTTTTGGAGCCTGTCCTGGAACTCGATCAGTAGCCAGGCTGGTCTCGAACTCATAGAGATCCACCTGCCTCTGCCTCCCGAGTGCTGGGATTAAGGGATTAATGCCCAGCTTCCAGAATGTATCTTAAGTCAATAGAGTACATTTCTTAATGGACCTCAAAAATTGATAAGACAATTAAAGCTGAGGAGTTAACTTGGTTGTTGAGTGCTTATCTGGTACGCTCAAAGTCCAAGGTTCAATCCCTTAGCTCCCCATAAACTGGATGTAGTGGTACAGACCTGTCATTATCAGCACTTGGAAGCTAGAGGTAGGAGGATTAGAAGTTCAAAGCCAAACATAGGTACTTAGCAAGTTCAAGACCATTTGTGGGGGCAAGAGAGTGTCTATAAAAAACAGCTATGAGTCTTGAGCCGGGCGGTGGTGGCGCACGCCTTTAATCCCAGCACTCGGGAGGCAGAGGCAGGCAGATCTCTGTGAGTTCGAGGCCAGGCTGGACCGATAGCCTCCAAAACAATACAGAGAAACCCTGTCTCGTAAAACCAAAAAAAAAAAAAAAAAAAAAACAGCATGAGTCTTAATAAATTAGTAAACGTACCAATACAATACACAGAATGAAGTGGACAGAAAAAGACCACTTGCCATGGTGCAGATGTGGAAGGTAGAGAATAACATGTGGTAATTAGTTCCCTCCTTCCACCAATCACGGGGATTGAACTCAGATTGTCACTGAGCCATCTCGTCACGCCCTCCCCCCAAAAATGTTTCTCATGAAGCAATTCATCTGTAAATTCTAGCACCTCAAGAGTCCCCGGCTGGGACTAGAGAGATGACACAGTGGGGTTAAGAACATTGGATGCAGATGGGCGGTGGTGGCGCACGCTTTTAATCCCAGCACTGGGGAGGCAGAGGCAGGCGGATCACTGTGAGTTCCAGACCAGCCAAGAGCGAGTTCCAGGACAGCCTCCAAAGCCACAGAGAAACCGTGTCTCAAACCCTTCCATTTCCAGGACCTACAAGGCAGCTAAGAATAATCTGTAACTCCAGTTCCAAAGGATTTGATACCTTCTTCTGGCTTCTTCAGCACGAACAAGACAAACATGCAGACAAAATACATTGGACTTTCTCCTTGTGTGCTACATGGTGTTGTCAATTTTAAAAATAAAAGACTCAGGGGCTGGAGAGATGGCTCAGTAGTTAAGAGCACTGACTGCCCTTCCAGAGAACCTGGATTCAATTCCCAGCACCCACATGGCAGTCTGTAATTTCAGTTCCAGGGGACCCAACATACATGGCCACCAACGCCCGGCCTTTAATGAGTTCTTTATTTGATTGATAATTAACTTTACATCTTGATTTTCCTCTTCTGATTCCCTTCTCTGCATGTTTTACTCTTAAGATACATGATCTCAAAACTGATCTCTCAAAATGTGCTTGCTTCTTGGGTCAGGATTGCTCTAATTTTTGGGGGGGGGTTTACGAGACAGGGTTTATCTGTATTGTTTTGGGGGCTGTCAGTCCCTAAAGTAAATTTTTAAAAATTTATTTGTCCTGGGCGGTAGTAGTGCATGCCTTTAATCCCAGCACTCAGGAGGCAGACACAGGTGGATCTCTCCAAATTCGAGGCTACCCTGGTCTACAAAAGAGTTCCAGGATATGCTGCAAAGCTACAGAGACCGTGTCTCAAACAAAACAAACAAAACTTTTGTTAGTGTGTGCATGGTGTACACATGTGTGGTAGGAGGTGTCAGGGTGCCGTGGAGGTCAACGAACAACCATGTGGAATCCACGTTTACAGGGATCCTAAGGGAGGCTGTCTGGCTACCAAACTTGCATAGCAAGTGCTGTTACTCATAGCCATCTTTGTCAGACCAATTTGTTTTTAGAGTCAGCCTTCTGGATTTGGGGATTGTGCTCAGTGGTAGAGCACTTACTTAACAAATGCAAAGTCCTGAGCTTAGTTCTCAGTCTAAAGCAAACCCCAAAACTACAACAAAAATCCAAGGCAGCTAAAACTAGTCTTAAGAGATTACCACTTTACTTACGTTGTTTAAAATTATGAGGTATAACTCCACCCTGTTATCTTCAGTGTCAACCTCATCTCGCCAGTAACTTAGCAAGACAGGTATTACAAGCCAGCTTCTCTGAATTCTAGAAACCTGCCATCTGTTTTCTTCCTCCATATCACCATGACTAAATACCTGCTTTAACATGGTATCAGGCATGGCATGGAAAAAGCAAACAACGTAAGTAAAGTGGTAATCTCTTAAGACTTGATTTTCCTCTTCTGATTCCCTTCTCTGCATGTTTTACTCTTAAGATACATGATCTCAAAACTGATCTCTCAAAATGTGCTTGCTTCTTGGGTCAGGATTGCTCTAATTTTTTTTTTTTTTTTTTTTGGTTTTACAAGACAGGGTTTATCTGTATTGTTTTGGGGGCTGTCAGTCCCTAAAGTAAATTTTTAAAAATTTATTTGTCCTGGGCGGTAGTAGTGCATGCCTTTAATCCCAGCACTCAGGAGGCAGACACAGGTGGATCTCTTCTAGTTTCTGTCACGTTATTTTAATTTCTGAGATCAATGTTATGATTACAAAGAGAGTCTAAACTTCCTAAGAAAAATGGTTGTTTTTCTCTCTAGAGACCATGTTTTACACTACTTATCTTGCCCAAACCATTAAACTTGGTTTGAATAGCAACTCCAAGAACTTAGCATGCATAAAAGTAAACGTATGTGGCCAGGCATTGGTGGCACACACCTTTAGTCCCAGCACCGGGGAGGCAGAGGCACGTGGATCTCTCTCTGTGAGGCCAGTCTGGTCTACAAGAGCTAGTTCCAGAATAGCCTGAAAAGCCACAGAGAAACCGTTTCGAAAAAGAAAAAACAACAACAACAACAAAACATGTATTTAAGTTTTAATGTCATTTTCTGGTTTAGAAAATAGAAATATTTTAAGAGCCTCTCTGCTGGGCAGTGGTGGCACACCTTTAATCCCAGCCCTCAGGAGGTAGAGACAAACAGAGCTCTCTAAATTCAAGGCCAGCCTGTCTACAGAACATGTTCCAGGACAGCCAGGTCTATGCAGAGAAACCCTGTCTTGAAAAACAAACAAAATTTTAAGTGCCTCTCTACAGGAGTTTAACAGAATATGTAACCATTAAAAACCATAATCTGGCCGGTCGGTGGTAGCGCACATCTTTAATCCCAGCACTCAGGAGGCAGAGGCAGGCAGATCACTGTGAGTTCGAGACCAGCCTGGTCTACAAGACCTAGTTTCAGGACAGCCCCCAAAGCCACAGGGAAACCCTGCCTGGAAAAACCAAAACAAACAAACAAACAAACAAACATAATCTGGGGCTAGAGAGATGGCTCATTCCCATGACCCAAAAGGTAGCTTTCAACATCTGCATGTAACTGCAGTTCCAGGGGATCCCAATGCTCCCTTTCTGGCTTCCAAGAGGACTCATCATTCATGCATACACCAAGGTATGTAGGGCAGAGCACCCAAAGACTTAGAAATAGTAAATAAAAAGCCAAGTCAAAGCCTAGTGATCCAAGCCTGTAAAGTCGGTACTAAGGAGACAGACAGAAAGATAAAGGCGGTCAACCCAGGCTACAGGCTGGTACTATCTCTAAAACTTACACTCGTGCTCGGTGTGGTGGCGCATACTTTTTTTGGTTTTTCCAGACAGGGTTTCTCTGCGGCTTTGGAGGCTGTTCTGAAACTAGCTCTTGTAGAAGACATTACATTGAAAACATTTATCATAAAAATTTATCAACATCACAGTTCTCTTCTGAATATTTTTTTTTGGGTGGGGGGGGAGCTTCGAGACAAGAGTTTCTCTGTATTGTTTTGGAGCCTGTCCTGGAACTCGCTCGGTAGACCAGGCTGGTCTCGAACTCACAGAGATCCATGTGCCTCTGCCTCCTGAGTGCTGGGACTAAAGGCCTGTGCCACCCTTGCCCAGCTTGGTGGCGCATACATTTAATGGCAGCATTTGGGAGACAGAGGCAGATGGATCTCCAAGTTCTAGGCCAGCCTGGCTCTAGACTTCTAGGAGAGCCAGGGCTATTCAGAGAAATCATCTTGAAAAAAAAAAAAAAAATCAAAATATTCCTTTAGCAAATGCTTCAGGAAGACTACACACCCAACACAAATTTTACACATCCTTGGCAAGTGGAGAAAAAGAGGCTGCAAAAAGACATATTAATAAAATATTTTCCTTATGTATATGATATAGAAACACATTACTCAACTAGTAATATGATGGGCATGGTATCTATTTAGTTCAAAGCCAGCCTGGCTAAACAACTTTAAGGCAAACAATGGCTGAGTGAAAACTGGTCAGGAAATGGGGCTGGGGTGGTAGGCACATTACTATGAGACGTATTTGAACTCTTTGGTGTGATTTTTCTTCTTGTTTATTTTGTTTTTAGAGATAAGGATTCTCTATATAACCCTGGCTGTCAAACTTTAGCTCCCAGCTGGTAAACTCTGGGCAGTATTAGTGGGTGTGGCCTTGTTGATGGAGGTCTATCTCTGGGAGTGGGCTTGGAGGTTTCAGAAGCCCACAGCCAGGCCCCATCTGTCTGTCTGCCTGTGGAGCAGAATGTAAAGAAACTCTCAGTAAGCACGCCAGCTCCATGCTTTCCTGCCTGTCTCCCTGCCATGATGATAATGAACTAACCCTCTCGAAGGGTTAGTTGTCTTGGTACATGGTGTCTCTCCACACCAAAGACAGAAACTAAGTCAACAGCCAATTGTCAACACCACCCAGTTATCTCCAGCACCATGTAAAACAAGATATGGTTCCATATGCCTGTTAGGGAGAGCAAAAAATGGAAGGCAGCTCCTAACTCTAATAGATGTGGTAGAAGAAAAAACTGTCTCCTGAATGTTTTGCGAGCTGTTCTCTATACATCTGCAGTGACATAAACATACATCATGCAAACACACACAACGATGAATTTAACAGTTTTTTCAGGCTTAGGACAGTCAAGGGTGTTTAAAAGGGTGTGTGTGTGGCTGGAGCGATGGTTCGGGGTTAAGAGCGCTTGTTCTTGCTGAGGGAGTGTGTCTGGTTTCCAGCACCTACATTGTGTGGTGGCCTACAAGCACCTGTAACTCCAGTTTCTTTTCTGACTTCCATTGGAACCAGACTCACACGTGGTGCACAAACATATGTACACGCAGGCAAAGCACTCACACATGAAACACAATATACCTAAAAACTTAAAGGGGGTGTGGGAGGATGCAATCTGTAAACCCCAGAGCTTGGTTGATGAAGGCAGGAAGATCTGAAGTTAAAGGCCATACAGGGCTACAGAACCAGTTCAAAGCAAACAAGGTTACATGATCTCCCATTTCCAAAAAGAAAAAGAAAAAAGTAACAATGAATCTGTGTTCTTATTTTCTACATTTATAGTAAGTCACAATTTATCCACTAAATAAAGTCATTTTGGTGGCTACGATTTCAGCTGGTAAAGTGTTTCTTTTACAAACACAAGAGCCTGACCAGGAGCCCAGTGTCTTAGGGTCGGTCACTCTTGCTGCGAGGAAAAGCCATGACCCAACACAACCTGGAGGACAGGACTCACTTCACTCACAGTCCCTTTCAACGGTTCATCCTCAAAGACGAGGGCAGGGACTAAGCAGGGAGGGCCCTCTGGGCAGGAGCTGTCGAAGGGGCCACAGAGAAGTGCTATTTCACTGGCTTGCTACTCATGGCTTGCTCAGCCTACTTTTATATAGAACCAGGACCAGCAGCCCAGGGATGGCACCACCCACAATGGGCTGGGCCCTCCCCCATCAATCACTGCCCTACAGTCCCATCTTATTTATGGAGGCCTTTTCTCAAATGAGGCTTTCTCCTCTTCCAACAACCTCAGCTGTGTCAAGCTGACATAAAACTAGTCCAGCACCCATGTAAAGTGACAGACATGGTAATCTCAGTGCTGAGGACATGAAAGCACTAGGATTCCTGTAACTCAATGGCCAGTAGTTTAGCTTATCAGTAAGCTCCAGGCCAAGATCCTATCACAAAGAGGATGGGGGATGTTTCTGAGGAGGACATCCAACGTTCTCTTTTGCCCTGCACATTCAAGTGAACACATGTGCAAACACACCCCAAAATGTATACATGTACTCATAAAAAAATAAATTTAAAAAACAAAAAATGTAATCATCTAATTTCCTATAAAACTAAATGTGGGAAACCTCTGGTTGCTCTTCCAGAGGACCAGGGTTTGACTCCCAGAACCTACATGGAAGTTCACAACCATTTAGAACTCCAATCCCAAAGTATCCAGTACCCTTTTCTGGCCTCCCATGTACAGGGTTAACAGATACAATGCAGGCAAAACACTCCTACAGGGCTGGAAAGAGGCTCAGAGGGTAAGAGCACTGGGTGCTCTTCCAGAGGTTCTGAGTTCAATTCCCAGCAACCACATGGTGGCTCACAACCATCTACAGTGGGATCTGGCACCCTCTTCTGGTGTGCAGGCAGAACACTGTATACTTAGTAATAAATAAATAAAATCTTTAAAAAAATACACTCCTACATATAAGTAAATAAGTGAAATGTGGAAAATAACAGTATTCTACAGATGAGAGATTTATTATAGATTACAAGTGGAGTAATACAGTAGGAAACATTTGATATGCAGTGGTGCATGCCTATAATCCCTGCAATCAGGATATAAAAAAAATTTTAAATGTACTTACAGAAACACTAAAGAATTAGTTTATTCTCAGGCTCTTTATCTGAGACAATGTCTCAATAAGCTCAAACTGGCTTCAAGCTTCAGATTCTTAAGGCGGGCAATGTGCTGCCCTGCCACATCTAGTCACTGCACTAGGCAGAGGCACTGATACAGTTTCAACTGCATTTCCTTCTAGGAAGTGACAAAGGTGCTCCCTGCTGCATGGGTACCTATGGCTAAAAGCACTCACTGCTTACGAAAGAAATCTGGAAACCCTTTCCTCACTCTAGATATTTCTGGCAAACGACAAATAAAATGAAGTCAAGATTTAGTCCCTAACAGTTCTCCATCAATAAATGCATCTGATTGCTCATTATAATTTCAATCAGATTCAAAAGTTAAAAATCAAATACTCTGTGGCATTTAGAGGTAAGGAATGCGGAGGGCTAACCCTGAACAGTGACCACCCCTTGATGTCCACTTCCCTGTGAAAGCATGCCTCTTCAGAAGAGAAGAGGAAGGAAGAAAAAGCACCTGGCACAGAACCCCAATTCCTCCTTAACAGAGGTGAAACACCCAGGATGCTGTAAGATCACCCTTTAGCACGCGCACACAATAGTTTTGTGTGTTGGCTGCTGCACTGTGCTCACTCTGTCAGCCTACAGGCAGAAAGGCAAGACTTACAACAATGTTCCTTTAGGGGGAAATGGTACTCAAAGCACCCTGAATCCCAAATCCGTGGCGTACCATCCCAATATACATATTTTGGATTAAAAAATAAAAGGGGAAGAAAAGAACAAAAATGAAACAAACAAACAAACAAAAAAACTGCTCTTGGTCCAGTTTTCTGATTCAAATCTATGATTCCAGAACTTGGGAGGGTGAAAGCCAAAAGGATCTCAGTTCAAGGTTACCAATTTGAAACATCAGATACTACCTCAAAAAACAAAAAACACAGTCAAGCAGTGGTGACACACCTTTAATCCCAGCACTCAGTAGGCCAGCCTGGTCTACAGAAAAGAGTTCTAGGACAGCCAAAACTACAGAGAAACCCTGTCTCAAAAAACCAAAAACCAAACCAAACAAACAAAACCAACCAATCAACTACCACCACACACACACACACACACACACACACACACACACACACACACACACACACACACACACACACACACACACACACACAGACAGACAAAGTAGTGATCCTGGGATTTGTCTCAGTGGTTAAGTATGTGCTCCAAGACCCGAAGAAAAGAGAAAACAAGCATAACAAAACCAACAGAGGAGTGGTGAAAACAAGACAACTAATTCTGTAAGGAAATCCACTATTGAAAATTTAAATTATCAGTGGGAATGAGCAAGCAATGAAAGGAACACAAATTTGGGGGGGGGGGTTCCAGACAGGGTTTCTCTGTATTGCTTTGGAGGCTGTCCTGGAACTCTCTGTAGACCAGGCTGGCCTCGAACTCAGAGATCTGCCTGCCTCTGCCTCCCGAGCGCTGGGATTAAAGGCGTGTGCCACCAACGCCCGGCTAACACAAATCTTTTCTAATGCTGTTAATAACAAGACTTTACCAAGAATTATTTTTGTAGCACACAAGTAATAAAACAACATAATAACCACGTACAGTTCCAGAAAGGACATCATGGGGACAGCAGTTGAGAAGGTGGCTCTTGCACACTCTGTCATCGCTGAATTTGATTCGTTGTCGAGTAGTATCTCCTGTAATATAGAAAAGTTAACAATATTCAAGGTTAGACAACTAGACAGTGTTTATATTTTGAAAGTCCTAGTTATCACTAGCTTTTGGTGTTTGACTATCTTACAGACACTATACAACAACCCAGGAGGGATTAGTTTTTTATATACCATCCTATAGAAAAACTATTTTAGACAACATGCAGTTGCAGTTTATGTACTGCAAACGTAATTCAAATAAAAAAGTGGGAAAGCAAAGCATTCTGTTAAATAAAAGTACTTCAGAAAAGCATAGGATTTACAGCAGGAATGGACTTTATAGGTTATCAAGTCCAACTCCTTCATATTGCAGATGAGGAAAATGAGGCCCCCAAGAGGTTAAGCAACTTGCAGCAGACCCACCAAGAGTTTCTACTTGTATACAACGGTCTCTTGACAGTAAGCACTAATTCATTTTGTAATTATTTACATTAATTGAAAAACATAAAAAGTAATCTTGCAAACATTGCATACACACTGCGAATCCCCACTGAACCCCAGACGCCATTTCTTCCACTATTTTGTTCCAGGTGAAGTGTCTCCCCTTTGCTGCTGGGAGGAGTTAGAGGGTAGAGTAAGGTGTCTAAGAGCGTACAAACCTGGAAGAAGGACTTACACACCGTCAATCAAAGGCACATCGCCTAAATGAAATGTTAACTTTAATACCTCCAGATTCCACACTTCCAAGTTTTATGTGGTCTGTGTTATACTGCCAAACCAGGCAAAATAAAATACATTCTATGCTCATATAAAAAATACAACTCCTAAACAGAAACAACCACCTACTTATCAAACATATCAAAAGCTTAAAGAATCTAAGAAAAGAAAAGGTAACTAGATAGAGTAACAAAATACAAATGTTAGTCACATTTTTTTTTTTTTTGGCTTAGAATCTTTGAAGAAATAAAAGAAAAACTCACAGGGTCATTTCCTCTACACAGAATGGTAAGCCCTAAAAAATGTGGTTTAGCCTTAAACTGATTATCACCGATAAATGAAAACCTACTAGTGAATTACTGAAGCGAAAACTGTTGAAACAAACTAAAAGATTGTAAATACCTCTACAGTTCACATGATACCTACAGCACTCCAAACATTTTAACTAGGAAGCAATTCTTAAATTAAGCTCTGTATCACATGTAAATAACAAAAAAATAAAAAACCATTCAAACTTTACCCCCTTTAAGTGGTCTTATATTGAAGAGCTTAACTTAAAGTCAACTAAACACTATGGGGTAAGATTTTGTTCAAATTGTTTTAACTTGGTTAAGAAGATGTAAAGAACATTCTGATTTACAACTAGGAAACATACATTTCTAAGAAAGATAATTTGCTAAAAATCATAGCTTCAGAGCAGTTTAACAACAGGTTTTGTGAGGCTAATCTCTAGTAGGTTGTCTGTGACACAATTTGGAATAATGCATTTAGTGCTCAAGCCTGCTACTATGTTACTTTGATGGACTTTATTCCTTTTAAACACATCTGCTTCTGTCCCACATCCATTAACACATCTGAAAAGTTAGTGATAACTCACGGCTCGGCGAATGCGGGGCCTTTCTGAAACTCCCTTGCAGATTGAAGTAGGCAGGCATAGATACATTGAACCTTTACAAATAAAACAAGGGGCCAGATTGTTCAGTTTGTATAGAATAGACCCTGCCAGCAATTTCAATACAGCACCTAGAAGTACATGTTGACTGTAAAGATTCTTGTATATGAAAACAAAAGTGAACAAAATCAGAGTGTTCGTTTTTTATTTTGTGTTTATAATACTGACTTAACAAGTATAAGCCCAGAGAAAACTATGACTGAAGAGAACTAAATCCCAAGATTGGAACTCTACAGGTGGCCCTCGGGCTGCATGAGAAATGTTTCTTTAAAAGTATGTTTCAATGAAGACTAGTGAATACCTAAAGCTCATATGAAAACCAAGCTACCATAAACTCCCATCAGAAAGCTATACTATAGAAGCTTTTTGATCATAGAAAGACTTTGTTTAAAACTCTACTGTAATTATGTCAAGAATTTTAAAAGTAATAAATGTCTAGGGTATGAGGAGCATTTATAAATCTAGAAATTACCCTGCTACAACTATCTAAGCAATGTCAGTTCAGTCTATTTTAAAACATGGTTCATGGGTAGATGGGGTCTAAGTGAGATCTTAGAATAAAGTTAAAATTTACAGATGTTCATTAACCAAACATCTCCTCTAACAGGGTGCCCATTTTTGCTTAAGAAATCACACTAAGTATATAAACAAGGGATATATGCACTGAAGACACTATCAGATAAAACATGAGTAATTACAAATATAAACATAGTAACAGTAGCCCTAGTGAGCTTTAAAATAATGAAGGAATCAATTTCTATAAATGCCAAAAAAGCATCTAAAATATGTTACTACAAATAAGCAGGTATTCCATAAACATTTGATAACTGCAGCAAAAATATCAAAAATAGCTTTCAAATATTAGCCATTATAAAAATCCTTTTACTAAAATAATAAAAACTAGTAGTTCAAGATGAAACAATACTCTAAGAAGGACATGTGTAAGTAAGGTTCTGTCTATTGATATTTTAAAAGTTCTACTTAGGAGAACTTTATGGCTAATATTTTAAAGAAATTTGACTATTATATTATAAAAATCACACAGCACTTTAATAAATTCGGGCTTTATGACATAAGTATAATTTAACTACACAATTTTAAAACAGAAGTGCTTTAATTTCTATCTCTGTCACAACATCTGGCCCAAACCATGTTTTTCAAAAGAAACCAGGTAAAATAGAGCCCACTTAAGAAAAAAGAAAAAGACTATAAATAGGGACTGGATATGAAAAAAATATCCTTATAATAGAGGATTTTATCAATTCAACATGCTTCATGTATTTGTTTCCTGGTAACTGAATCATACAAAAAAAATCTGAGTTAATTCCCTTAATAAATTCTCACATATGTTTACAAACTAAATTATGGGGGAAACTGGCCTGTCACAGTGATACTAGTTCCTAATCATAGAATCAAGCCTATTAGTGACTCTAGCCTCTGTGCTACAAAATGAAGTAACAGAGCTTAAAACAAATGTTCTGCTCCCAAGGAGCCCACATTTTCACTAGAGAAATAGGAAATATAAATAACAGTAACACAAAATAACATGATCCAAGTGTCAAAGGGATGTTTTTGAACACACTAGAACTATCACCAAAAGGCTGGGAAAGGCTTCCTGGAATAAGTAGAAGCCAAAATCTGAACACTCCAGATAAGACTTAGAGGAAAGACGAACACTTTAGATCACAATATTATCTTTGACAAAGTTTACAAGGGTTTGAAAGTCTGGGGAACAGTAAGTAAACTGTAGTCAGCTTTGGCAAATGGCTGAGTATGTCTGGGGAATACAGAGCCATAGGTACAATTTTTGGATGGTGAAATTTGGTTAAGATCTTTCTTCAATTCATATTTACAAATGAACTTTACAACATTTACAAAAGAAATTTTGAGCTGGGCAGTGGTGGCACACGCCTTTAGTCCCAGCACTGAAGAGGCCTCCAGAGGCAGGCAAATCTCTGCAAGGCCAGCATAGAGAGCAAGTTCCAATATGGCCAGGCTACACAGAGAGAAAACCTTGGAGGGGGAGCATTTATTTTTAAATGAGGCAATAGATTAGATCAAGTTTAGTCAACAATAAAAACAAAGTATTCTACCTATAAAAAGTCTCTCTTCCCTATGACAAAATAAATTAAGCTTTATATGTAATCACAATGCAAGATTTTAGAATAAGCAACTAGACCTTTTTTTTTTTTTTAAGGCTGGGTCTCATGTAGCTCAAGGGGTCCTTTAACTCATTATATAGATTTAAAACTACCACAATTCTGATGTTTCTGCCTCTACCTCCCAAGTTTTGGGGTTATATAGAAGCCTGTACCACCAGGTCCAGTGAGGAATTTCAATTTTTGAGTAGCCACAAACTTTTCATTTGAATAGAAGTACAAAAAATGTCTACTAATCATGTCCACCAAACAACTATTTTCAGAATGACAGCTTCACGGCCTTCTTTTATTCAATCTCTTCTTGGGGGTCATCAATTGGAACACTTAAGACAGTTGGGCCACAAGTACACAAAAACTGAAATGTTTAATATATGACTCCAGTAACCGAACCTAAGGTGGTACTGAGGCATTAGTTCACTGGGTATGAAAGGTCTCTAAATTCGGGTTCCCATTCAACCTGCACTCAATACTGCTCTCAAAACTCCCTTCAGTCTGCTGTGAAGGAAAAATGAACCCCACTGTAATACCCAATATGGAATTATGATCCTACAATTTGATATAAATTTTATTAGCACATAAAACTTTGGTCTAAGTGTTATCTGACATTGTACACAGTGCATGCTATTTTCCCAAAGCCCACCCCTCCCCCTCAGTTTCTCCCACCCACTCCCCCCCCCTTACAAACAATAAACCAAATCAATTTTCATAAATTTAGGTGCTATTTTAAAAACATCAAAATTTTACTTTACCCATTCTCTCCGATGCTCCCTGTATTTTTTTTAAGCTGTGAGTGGATGACCATGCTATGTGATCAACAACTGTGAAGTTAGCAAAAGTGAACTGAGTTTAGTACGGTAATTTCAAAAAAACCTTAAAGTTTGTAATACTTGACACATTTAATAGTATGCAGAATCCTATCTTACTGTTTATCATCAGGCATTAACAGCAAGCAATTTATAAAAGCAGTCAATATTTCTTTGTACAGATTCAGCTCAGACCTCAGCTTAGGGAAAACAAGGAGTAGAGCAGGAAATGCATCAGCATATAAAGTAGTGGAAATATCCCATGTCTAGCAACAAAGGCAGGGACAAGAAAGCTCTCTCACATTTTCTAGTATGACAAGCGAAGTGTCCACCACCACCACCATCTGTAGATGTGTTTAGGATCTTTTATCACTCAGTTGACTTGGGACACACAGGCTCCTTCCATCTGAAATAAGACCTACAGCCCTTCAGTGACAGGAAAGCTAGAACCAAGTATAGAAATGAAAACGAGTAGCTTCTTGTTTGCCTAACCTCTCTTGAATCCCCAAACACAAAGACAAACTATCAATACTCTTTCTTCCAATATAAGCTGCACATCCATAGAATAGTGCAGGAATTACATAAAACCCTATGGCCAGTTTCTCCTCTGTCCCAGAGCAAGGAGATAATTTAAGAAGTGCACAGTTAAGCCCTGTGTCTTCACATGAGTTAAGGTGACTGCTATACTGAGGAGTCAAGCAATCTGGTCACCCTTATAATGCAGTCCTCCCTACGCCTTACTTACCTCACCTATCTTTTTAAGTCACTTAACGTTCATCTATGTAAGCCTTTTTGCAACTAGTTTTTGCATTTGAGACAGAGAAATTGGCTTAGCCTCTCAAATGCTACTTTGGGATCCTTCTGCCTCAGTCTCCCACAGAACCACAGCCAGCTTGTACTTTTGCTTTTACTTTCTGTGTATGAATTTGGCTGACATGTATGAATGTGCACCACATTTGTGCCTGCTATGCCAGGTGGGAAGAGGACACAGAACCTCCTGGAACTGAAGTCAGACAGCTGTGAGCTGCCACGTGAGTACTGGAATCTGATCCAAGAGCGGCTGCAAGTGCTCACAACCACTGAGTCACCTGCCAGCCCTAATGACTTTCTCAGGGGGAGGGAGGCAATCCCCTGTAGCCCAGGATGCCTGGAACTCATTATGCAGCTGGATGACTGGATTTCTTCCTGCTTTCACCTGGCGAGTGTTGGGATTAGTGTGCATCACCGTGCCCGTTTTTTGTAGTTACTTTTAATACTTATTTCCCCCTTCATTCTACCTTAATAAATGTATTCAGTTTGATCTATTGTATATTTAAGCAATTTACATTGTGTTTTATAAAAGGACTCACAACATCTTAACAATATAATCAAGTATTTTTATACAAAAGCAAATAGCTATGAGTCTTCCAATGGAATGCCAAGATATTTGTTTCTGAATGTATAAATCCACACTTAGCAGCCAGGCGGTGGTGGCGCATGCCTTTAATCCCAGCACTTGGGAGGCAGAGGCAAGAGGATCTCAATGAATGAGGTCAGCCTGATCTACAAAGTGAGTTCCAGGAGAGTAAGTATTTCACAGAAAAACCCTGTCTCAAAAAAACAAAAAAATTCAAATACATGCTTATTTTAGGAAGAAGAAAAAACTTCCAGAGAGTAAATATTTTGGGGAGCAGAGGAGAAATGGGGGTTGGGAACAGTTTCACTATGCAGCCTGGCTGGTCTCACTTTCTGTCCCAGTGCTCCAGCTTTTGGAATTAAGAGCACGCACCACCTCTAGCCAGTAATTTCAGTGCTGCTGTATATGATCAGAGGCTATGCTGTTTTACAAACTTTTAAAATCTAAATCACATGTATATGAAAACCCATGCAACAAAATTATTTTTTTTTAAAATGAAGCTTGAGAAAATGCTTACAGCAAATTTAAGATGCTAATAGTAATGATGGAAATATAAAAAGAGAAATTCTAAAGAAACCACATTCAAGGCTACATTTCACCTACTGCCCAACCTAGTCTTCTCATTATACAAAGCAAAGGATCCTGACAGATAACAAAAAGTAGTGCCATTATATTCTTGGGGACATCTACTTTGTTTATCAGCATGCTTCGCTCCGATTTAAGAGACATTACAAAAGCCTAAGCTGCTACCTAAGAATTAAACTACCAGTAGGTTAACACAGGCCAGGCACAGTGCCTCATGCCTACAACCTCAGAATCTGGAGGCTGAGGCAGTAGGACTGCCATCAGCCTGACACAGCAATACTACACAGGGAGTTCTAGAGCAGACTTGGGATCAGTTCTGAATGTGGTTATCAGAACACATGTCAAAAGGTGCAGCCTGCTAAACTTTATTTTGACCAGAGTCGTAGGTAACACTTGTATTCTAATTGCTTGGTGCCTTGTAGCTAGAATTTTCTACCCCTGGCTTTTTTTTTTTCTTTTGAGACAGGGAATCTCACTATGTAGACCAGGTTACCCTGAACTTATGATTCTTCTGCCTCAGCTTCCCAGCTGCTGGAATGACAGGTGAATAGCACCACATACAGATAAAAGCTATTTTGGAGAAATAGCTGAAAAGAACCAAAGATGATATGATTGGTTGTTTTGTCCATTAAAAAGACTCCCAAAGAGTTGGATGTAGTGGGGCTCATCTCTAATCCCAGCACTCCTGAGGCTGTTCCAGACTTCAGGACTCAAAAAAACAATCCAATCCCTAATTGTTTGCAATAACTATAAACATCAAGAAAAACATCCCCAAATCAAAAAAACAAAGGAAAGAAAAAGAGTACTGCAAAACAAGTGAACACCTAATGACAATTTAAAATAAAAACATAGTAGCATCAGGAAGACTAAGTGAGCCTTGAAGCTACACAAACAGAAAAACTGTTCAACACACATCACAAGGGTTGCCTCTGGAGACCGCCATACTTTTTAAAACCTGAACAAAATATACAAAGTACTACTTGCTTTTTCAAAATTAAATAACCATAATCAGTATTAAAAATGTCACTTAAACATAAATGTTTGTAAATACTAACAGACTTCTGGTCTCTCTAGGATTACTAGTAGTTCAAGCACTGGGAGGTTGAGGCAGGAGGATGACCTAAATTCAAGACAATTTGGATGAGAGAAACAAACAAACAAAATGAAGCAAATTCACCTCAAATTTCTAAGAAAAATAACTTGCGATGCAGGCAGGTCTGTGAATCTGAGGCTAGCTCCATCTATACAGGGATTTCCAGACTCACAGAGTAGCTGAGACTCCCGCTATCAATGAATTAGACAATCAACTAAGCACTGCAGTGGGCTGGAAAGCTGGATGCTCCTGCAGAGGCGGTCAAAGTCATTTCCCACACCTCTATTAGGCAGGCCACAACTGCCTAAGATTCCAGTTCCGGGGGATCCAATGACCTTTTTCTGCCCTCCTCTGGTACTGTATACATGATACAACACAGAGAAAAACAGGCATATGTATGCAAATAAATTTAAAAACAAAGAACAAAACAAAAATCCACCAGTCGTAAATATTCCAATATTACAAATTAAATTGTGACACAAATTTATCATACTATTAAGTTTCTAATGTCTGAGATAAATCATCTCTTTCCTACCAAGAATGCCCCTCTCAGCCAGGCAGTGGTGGCGCACGCCTTTAGTCCCAGCACTCGGGAGGCAGAGGCAGGTGGATCTCTGTGAGTTCGAGACCAGCCTGGTCTTCAGAGCAAGTTCCAGGACAGCCTTCAAAGCCACAGAGAAACCCTGTCTCAAAAAACAAACAAACAAACAAACAAACAAACGCAAGCATGCCCCTCTCTGTCCCTTTCCAAAAATCTGAATCATGCTCTCCTCAGCATTTCTGTTGCTGTGTTCCCATTTCACACTGCCACTGTGTTAGTGACATCTTGTAGAACCAGTGACTCTCATGAAACAAAACACTAGAGAAAAAAATGAGAAGCCAAGCTAAATAATTTCATTCTGCAGGTCTATATGACCTCCCCAGAGGTGACTAGTTTGCTATTTCTGGTTAGTCCTTTCTACTCATGGGTCTGGATATATGCTGGATATATACTGGAAAATAACTTTATATCTTATATGAATACCTAGAACAGTATTTTCCAAAATACGGAACTGACACAAAATGATTTAGGGTGTTCTTCAATTTCATAGCAAGATACTTACCACATAGTAAGAAACATTAACTCAAGGATAAAGTTTCTAGTTGGCAATATTATTCTATTTAATATACCTGACAAATTCTAATATTTAGCATATGGAATTCTAAGGGACAAAAGTCTAATAACTAAGCTGAGCATGGTGATGTATCCCCTTAATCCCAGCATTTGGGAGGCAGAGGTTGGCAGATCTTTGTGTTGAGGCCGGCCTGTTCTATATTTAGAGTTCCAGGCCAGCCAGGGCTACACAGAAAAAAAACCTGCCATAAAAAAACAAAAAGAAAGAATATTAACCTAAACAGTTAAAAAAAAAATAAGGATGGGGAAACAAAATTTATCTACAACAGGGTTTCTTGAATTTTTAAACTGCATCAAAACTGTAAGAGTAAAGCATGGTGTCACATGCCTGTAATCTCAGTACTCAGGACACAGGGAAGAGTTGGATCTCAGTTCCAAGTCAGCCTAGTTTAGATAAGGAATTTCAAGCCCACATACACTGTCTCAAAAAAAAAAAAACTGAAAATCATCATAAAACTTATTAACGTAATTGCTGACCTCCACCTCAAGAATAAGAATTTGAGCTGGGCATGGTGGTATTCGTCTTTAATCCCAGCAGAGGCAGGCAGAGCTCTAAGAGTTCTACAGAGCAAATTCCAGACAGCCAGGGCTACAAAGAGAAACTCTGGGGTTAAAAGGGGGGTGGGAGGGGGTTGAATTTCTAGAGAAAACAAGAATAACTGTGGGACACACTGTGAGAACAGTAGCCAACAAATGTTAATTTGGTGGGTTTGGGGGTTTGAGACAGTCTCATTCTGTAGCCCAGGCTGACCTCAAACACAGAAATTCTCCTGTTCAGCCTCCCACTGAGCTGGATTACAGGCATGAGTCACTATATCTGGTCAAATGGGTGTTTATTTGTAAAATGCTTGCCGAGAATGCATGAAGCCCTCAGTTTGATACCCAGCACCACATAAAACTGAATTTGACAGGCCATGACTATAGTTCCAGCATTCTCAGGACAGAGACAGGAAGATCTGAAATTCAAGGTCATCCTGAGTTAGAAAAATTCCTTCTTCTAGGGAGCTGGAGAGATGGCTCAGTGGTTAAGAGCACTGGCTGCTCTTCCAGAGGTCCTGAGTTCAATTCCCAGCAACCACATGGTGGCTCACAACTACCTGTAATGAGAGCTAGTGCCCTCTTCTGGTCTGCAGTCAAGCATGCAGGCAGAACACTGTACATAATAAATAAATCTTTAAAAAATCCTACTTCTAAAAATAAATATGTTCCTAAAAAGCAGGAAGCCATAGATAGAACTAAACCTTTACTTAAAGCATCTTCAAGCACTAACTGCAAAGGGTCTAATACATAGACAACAGGACAAAATACAACACAAAACTTGGTACAGTATGCATCCTCCATAAATATCCACACACCCTCTTCAGCAAAGTTTTGGATAATTTAAATATGAAAATGAGGTCTACAGAAATCTAAGGTCTCAAGAAAATAAAAACAAGCAATTTACCATAGTCTTGAGACAGGACAAAAGATTCAGCAAGGGCAGCTGGTAAAATTCTTTTCACGGTGAGTCAAATAGGTCAAACATCAGTTGTACATGGTTCACAACTAAATTAGAACATATGGGTCAATAGAGTGTTTTCTATAAAAAAAATTAAATTCTTTTTCTGGCCAATGTTAAGAAACAAAATATGACATTTAATCAACTGTATGTCACTTTCTGATGCTTTTAACTCAAGTTACTCTGCTATATCAAAAACATTATGTAAACTTTAATTTTTAAAAAACTATGTCCTCTACATCCTCAATAATCCTACAAAATTCATCTATTTTAGCCCTGACTTCCCACTTCTACCCAAGCAACTGCTAGTTGCTAGCAAATGATCATTTAAGCCCAAAAGAATGGGAGTAGGACACGGCCCACGCCTGTAGTCCTGGCTATTTGGGAAGCTAAGGTTAGAGGATTGTTTGAGGACAGGAGTTCCAAGACCAGTATAAAACAGCTGAAGCAACAACTTCATTGCTAAGGTGCTTATCTTACAAGTACAAGGACCAGAGTTTGATCCCTAGAATTCATGTAAAAAAAAGTTATCCACAATGGTACACACTTGTAAATGCCTGGAGAGACACAGGCAGGTAGATCTCAGGTTAGGGTGACAACATCAGAAGCTGTTCTCTGACCTCTAGACACACATACCTGCATTCACAAATGCATGCATAGACACATACCCACCCACACCCAAAAAGGAACAGACTTGGGGGGGGGGTTGCTAAAGCCATTAAGATTCCTATCGGAAACTTACCCTGTTTCTTTCTCTCCCTCATTTTTTTTTCTCCAACAAGATGTTGCAACTTCTTTCATCTTCTTAGTCTACACTTTCTTTGTAGACTCATTAGGATGGGTAGAACTGTTTGTTTCCACAAAAGCAGCAGCACAGACCCACTTCAGGCATCTCTTTTTAGTTTGTAACCTAGGCTCACCTCAAACTCACCATCCTCCTGCTTCTGCCTCCCAAGTGGTAAAGGATTACAGATGCAATCCTTCCAGGTTTACAATTTCACCCTTTGGGGGGGGGGGCGGAACTGTTCGCTTGTGACAGGCTCACTCTGTAGAGCAGCTGACATGGAATTCTAGGTACTCTTGCCTCTCAAGTGATGGGATTACAGGTCCGTGTCACTATGTCCAGATGGAAGCTCATCTACCTCAATTACCTAGTCTTTCCACACTTACTGACCTCCATTTAGTGTTAAGCCTTCTATATTCCTGTTCAGGCCCACTGCTTGTCTGAACCATCAGCAACTTCAAATTCCACTGCAAGAAGCACGTTACTGAACACAGATTCAATGAACTTGAGCATGGCCGTGGCACACACTTGCTCTTTACCCTTAGGTGACAGCCTTCTTTACCAAGAAACATGCCTGCCACTTACATACAGTGCTTGCACATACACACAAGGTAAGTTTTACCTGAAATATTGTCTCACAAACATAGGCTTACTTGAGGAGGGCTAAACAACTGCAGAGATTCCAAGACAACAGGGTTCTATGAGGTGAGGTTTTTATTGTTTTCTGGACTGCTCTGTAGATAGAAATATTATTTAAAGTTCAAAATACAAAATGGACACGGGAGGCTTTAACTGATTCACTATCCAAGTGCTAACAGAGCTTAGAATGTTTTGGAGATTCCTGAACAATGACAAAATCAAATAGTTACAGACACAGGAAAACTGGCTTTGGGTTTGCTAAAATTTCTTACGTTAAAGAATGTACATGCTCTAGACTATGAAATATTCTATTATTGCGTTAAAATGTGTACTTGTACATTAAAGGCGTATATACCTTTTACTTAAAATGAAATGAACCAAATATGATTTTAAAAAATGGCTTACAACTGACCAAGATAAGATTAAGACGAAGAAAAAAATTGAGATTATGTGTGTTGATGACAAGAGAAACAAAGTACAATAAAGATGTTTTTACAGATAACCCATGGGGAAAACAAACACTACAAATCTCTGATTCGATAATTTTGCAGAAAGGCAGTAATGTTTTACACAGATATAGGTGTATTAATTATTATTAAACTTGTGTTAGAAACAGATAAATTACTTTCTGAGCTGCATTTTCCAAGGTGCGTTACCTAAATAATTATCCTATCAATCTTTTTTTTGTTTTGTTTTTTTTTTTGTTTTTTCGGGAGACAGGGTTTCTCTGTATTGTTTTGGAGACTGTCCTGGAACTCACTCTGTAGACCAGGCTGGTCCCGAACTCACAGAGATCCGCCTTTCTCTGCCTCCCAAGTGCTGGGATTAAATATCCTATTCATGTAACTAATTAGCAGTTAAGATTAGCATCCTGCATTAACTGATTAAGTATTATCATACAGCTCAGGAAAATTACTAACAAATAGCAAAAATTATATAATTTTTTGTATGTTTTTGGTGTTTTGTTGACTAGGCTTTTTGAGATGGTGTCTCAGGAAGCCTAGGGTAGCCTCAAATTGACTATGTCAGCTGAGCCTGGGACACTCCTGATCCTCTTGCTTCGTCCTCCCAAATGGATCCCACGTGCAGCAATAATGATCTACTCCTCCAAGAACACTGACTGACAGCCCTGACAGACAAAGCAGAGGCCTGTGGAGATACTGAGCCGCTCAAGTACACTTTATTCCCCAGGAGAGGCACAAGGGAAGGCAGGCAGGCTGAGGCACTCAAGACTGAATCTATAGGTCGCTGCACATGCTAAGAAAGTGCTCCACCACTGACACACATCCCCAGCTGTGGGCAGCTTTAGTCTCATCAAAACAACCCATCATGGATGATGCCATACAATTTCATTTCTATGATCTACACTGTGGGTCTGTAGGTTGGCTTCAAGACACTTCGGAAAATACACCATCATTCCTGGTTCATTTTTACCTTTCAGAAATGGTTTGTGCTCCCACCTAAAGCAATTTTAAAACATGGTACCTTCAGAACAACCTTGGGCAACTTCACACTTCTATATTTAGGAGGAAATCTAGGCCCAGGTTCAGAGCTTCCCTAGCATATACAAGGCCCAGAGTTTGATCCCTACCACTGGGGGTGGGGATGGTAATACAGCCCACCCCAATTTTTTGTTGTTGTTGTTGTTGTTGGTTTTTCGAGACAGGGTTTCTCTGTATTGTTTTGGAGGCTGTCCTGGAACTCGCCTGGTAGACCCGGCTGGCCTCGAACTCACAGAGATCCACCTGCCTCTGCCTTCCGAGTGCTGGGATTAAAGGCGTGCGCCACCAATGCCCAGCCCCCAATTTTTTTTTAATTCACATTAGTTGTACCTTCCTAAGTCTTTCTGGAATCATGGTGAGAGACTTATAACCAAACTAAGCGCTCACAAAGAGGCTTTATGCCAAGGGACATTCTTGCAATTAATCCAATCTAATCAAAATGACCATGGTCTGTCTAAGGGCACTGGACTGCTTTCTCTCAACTGCCACAAAAACTATTCTCAAAATGCTTCTTTAAATTCCCTATGTGAGCCGGGCAGTGGTGGCGCACGCCTTTTTAATCCCAGCACTCGGAAGGCAGAGGCAGGTGGATCTCTGTGAGTTCGAGGCCAGCCTGGTCTACAAGAGCTAGTTCCAGGACAGCCTCCAAAGGCACAGAAAAACCCTGTCTCACCAAACAAAACAAAATTCCCTATGTGGTCCTTCCTGCTATCATATGGAATATGTTCAGGGAAAACAAATTATCTCTCTTTTTTATACAGAGATTTTTTTAAAAATGTAATTAATCTTTAAATTTGAGATTAAAATACTGTAATGGATATCCACTTCTAATTTTTTTCTTAAAAAAAGCTATGTTTATTCAACATTATTTAGTGTTAACACAGAAAATTATATGGCTTCCCATATAACAAATTACAGATTTAACTTGAAGCAAAAAGGTTTTGTGACTTACCCAAGCTTCTAATTAGAAACCAGGTCTCCTGAGTCTCAGCCCAGTGTTCTTTTCCTTAACTTATGATGTCTTATTAGAAAATTCCAAATATAGACAGACCCCCCAGTTACATGGGTTTGAGTTACACTGATTCACATATACAAACTTTATATAGTGTGACCAATGTTTCAACTCACGCGGTACCCTGCTTCCATTTATGCAGTATGCCAGGCATCGGCACGATTTTCAGTGGCACACAGGCGGTTGCCACCACCAGGGCCCTAGGCAAAATTGCAAAGAAGGCAAAGTTTGTCTTTGGCCCTCCCATCTCCCTTATTCATTTCTCTCCCACCTCCTGGTCATCCCCCTGCCCAACCTCCCAATGCCACCATGCTGCCCTTCTGACTGTCCAAATCCCACCCCCCAACAGGGACTATCCTTTCTTAGAGTGCCCAATAATCTGAGTTCCCTATTTTCCTACCACCTTAATTCCTATTCCTAAGGATCCCAATGAGGTTTGAGTCACCTAAGTGACTAGCTGATGTAAGCAACTTAAGATGCAGTTAACAAAGAGTCCCTACCAATTTAAAAAGGAATTAAAAACTTTTAGAAAAAGGGAAGAAATCTTTGGAAAGAGGGAGCAACATTTTCCCAGAGACCCAGGATTCTTTTACCATTTCAGAATCCTTCACAAATTCAACACTAAAGGATAAGGGTGTAATTGCCACCTTAGGCACCACTGCCCAAAATAATCTATTCAATAGTCTATAGGGACAAACAAAAATAAAGCTTTAAACACACATCCTCACCTACCTTCTCCATCTCTCTCCCACTTTCTGGGTCCCCATTTCCACCTCTTAAAGTCAAACACACAGCAGCATTTTTGGGAAGCTGTGTGTGTGTGTGTGTGTGTGTGTGTGTGTGTGTGTGTGTGTGTGTGTGTAACAAGATTTTCCACTATGGTTCAAATTGCATGGTACTATTCAGTGATATACCTATGCTTCCCTATCCTTAGATAACTTAAGTTTACTGTATGCCAAAAAAGTAATTAAAAATTTTGATTTTATTTCAAGGCTCTGAATTACAAATTCATTAAGCATGTGATAAGAAGACAACGTGTTATATTATCTTGCATATATGAAGGAGTAAGGGTATCTAAAAAAGTTTTTCTTTTTTGTTTTATTGAGCTAAGGTCTCACTGCACTACCACACCTGGGTAAATAAATACTCCAAGGTTTCTTTCCACTTTACATGTAGTTGCTCCTTTTTTGTTGTTGTTGAGGCAGGGTCTTGCCCTAATTCAGACTAGCCTATAACTATATAGCCTAGGCTATCCTTGAACTCAATGAAATCCTCCTGCCTCAGCTTCCCACCAGACCAGAACTGATGTTTCTTCTGAACCAATACAGCACTGAAAATCGAATCATTTCAACTAAATACTATTGTTTACTCAAAAGCAAGAGTTCATCCATAAATTCAATTGGTCTACGGGGAAAAAAAAAACAGTGACAGAGACAAATATAACTTTAAATACAATGAATTTTAAGAGTCCAGCTTCCTACTGGGATTAACACAGAAATTTAAGCATATACATACATACTGTAATAGTTCAGTTTTGCAACGCTAGAGGGAGGGGCTGTTAGCAGAGAAATGCTACATTGAGAGGTCACAGTTACCTTCATCAAGCTACCCTCTGGAATAACATAAGAAAATTCTATCTATACAAAAGATACCAAAAGTGGCATGCATCCAAATTAAAAAAGGCTGCATAAAGCCTCAACGTTTCTAAAATGTTATTACAAAGATGGACTGTTAAGATCCTCTAAATACCCTCCCTCATGATGGAAAAGGAATATGCTAAGATGTTTTTGTTTTGTTTTTTTCGAGACAGGGTTTCTCTGTATTGTTCTGGAGGCTGTCCTGGAACTCGCTCTGTAGACCAGGCTGGCCTCGAACTCACAGAGATCCGCCTGCCTCTGCCTCCCGAGAGCTGGGATTAAAGGCGTGCGCCACCAACGCCCGGCAGATGCTAAGATGTTAAGACATGCTGCAATCATAAACATTCTCACTCAAATATGAAGTTACATTATTCCAGTGGCATTCTAATTAACATAGCTTTCAAGGGACTGCTTACTACTCCCGAATCAATCCTAATTTCTTTTCAGTTTTCCCTCCTCTACAGAGTAAATCTGTTCCACTCCATTTATCTTAATGTTCTAATAAAAAAAAGTGCCCAGCTATTAAAACTTAACCATTCATTGAAAGCTGTATGAGTGCTGCTGAAAAGATTTGAAATAAGTTTTATCTTCTCCCGTATTTTTCCACAAAGCACTCAAGCTAATTCAACAGGATTTACACTAAGCTAAGTTTATGTTTGCCTTTTCTAGTAAGTCAAATTTAACAAAAAAAAAATTTAGTCGCTAAGAAACTTTCCTAAACGAATTTTTACAAGTCAAGATTTGGATTGGTATTTAAGAAAGTGCTGAACTTTATTTTGAAAGTACAATACTAATTATCCCCCAAAGGCAACATTTCATCACTTTAAAAATTATCTAGAACAAACGATAATCCAACACGTAGAAAACTCTCTATAAGGATTCTAATCTAATTGAATTTTTTAAAAAACAGGTTCCAAAGCTACATAGAAACCCTGTCTCGAAAAAAACAACAACAACAAAAAAGCCCTTTTGATTCCTTCAATCGTACTTCAGTGGGCATCAAAATAGTTCTGTTTAGGGCACATTTAGGGTCATTTACTAAGAAAGCCTCTATTAAGTTATCTAACAAAATGGAGGTCTCTCAGAACAAAAAAAAAAATAAACCTAAACACTTTTCTACTTACAAAATGGGGTCAAACACACCCACTTTAAGAAACCATGGTTTGGGTCAGATTTTCCACCAAATTAAAAAAGAAAAAAAGGACTTTGTAGGGCTCGACGAAACGTCCCTGGGACTGGGGGGTTTTAGTGAAGGTTTCGAAGACGTGGGAGGAAGGGGATGCTTCTCTCCACCTTCTTGGAGGACGGCGGTGATCCGAAAGCCCGGGCGGGGTAAAGGAGCTGGGGGCGGAGATCCTAGCGCTCCGCGGGTCCCTTGACAACAGTCAAAACTGACCACCCCACTACGCAAAGACAGCCTCGGGATCTCCCAAAACCCAGGCTAAGTCACCAGCAAAAAAAAAAAAAAAAAAAAAACCAGCACAAACTCTCCTTTCTGCTCCCAGGCCCCGCCTCGTCCCCATTGGCAGCCGTTCCCGCCAATCCGCGCGGGCACCGCCCCGAAGCTCGCCTGCCGAGCCCTGATTGGACTGGCCGGGAGCCGGGGACCTCGTGGTGCCAATCTGGGCGCCCCTCACTCGGCCGCACGCGCGCGCCCCGGTGTTCCCTCCGAGGCCTCCCCCTCCCCCATCCCCACCCCCGGGGCTCTGGCCGCGACTTACCGTCCCGGGAGGTGCCCATTAGCTGGTCCAGCATCGCGCGCATCTGGGCCTGCGCCGACATGGCGGCGGGCGGAGCGGGAGGGCGGGGGTGGGGCGCCGGCGGGGCCCTGGCGGGCGGGGGACCAGGGGAAGGGGTGGGGGAGGCGCGGCGCGGCGCTGTCTCGCTGGCCGCCGCGGCCTCGAGGCCCGCGGGTGGGGAGCCGGAGGGGTCACGGGAAGAGTCCGGGCTGCACTCCTCAACGGCGGCGTGGACGGGGAAGACGGCAGCGCCCCCCTCTCCTCGAGAGCGAGCCCTCGCCGCGTCCTCGCTCTCCGTCAGCTCCCTGAGACAGACGCGACACGGGCTGAGCCGCCTCTCGCCGCCTCCCGACACCGACACCCGCCAGAAGCCGTCAACCCCCCCTAGCGAGCTCTGACGCCGCTCGCCGCCGACACCGCGACGGGAGCGCGCACGCCGCTCGAGCCGAGTCGTTTCCCGTCGGGGCTCGGCCAATCGGCAACCGGCTGCCTTCGCCACGCCCCTGCCCCTCCCGCTCAAGGTCCCACCCTAACGGCTGCCCAGCGCGTGCACGCCCGCCGGCCCCGCCTCCCTTTCCCTCCCCCCCCCAGCCCGGGTCTCGCGAGAATGCCGCTCCTTCGCCCACTCTGCAGCCGGATCGGGGCCCCGGGCGTCCGGCCCGCGTTGTCAGAGTGCTGGTGCTCTAGGCCCTGTCCGCTCGCCCCAAATTAGCAAATGCCTATCTTAGAACGGGTCGGAGTAAGTAGCTCGGCCTTCCCGACGGAGGCTGGCGGACCTCGAACCTGTCGGAGGGCCCCACACGAGCCGAGAACGCGAAACCCTTTCCCAGCTGGGACACGTCAGGGTCAGGAGATCCCACGCCAAGTGCGCACGCTGGGGAGCAGGCACCCCGATCCCTTTGCCTGCGGTTAGCACAGCCGGAAGCCGCTGGTCTCCATCGGAACCCGCGAGTGGGAACGTGGGGGCCACATTGCACCCCGGGCAGCCGCGTAGCCCCTGGGCAGGCAGGCAGGCTGTCGGCCCGCGCTGCCTTGCTAACTGCCCGGGTTGATTTCTTAATCTCACGGGTGGTGAGATTAAACTCCGAATAAACTCGCCCGAGTGAGCCAACGGGAAATACCGAGGCCGCAACTGCATACTCGTTTTCCAGACAGGCAAAAAAAAAGTTCTTTTAAACCGACACGTACTTACTTTCTACTTTGAAGGGAAATGGTTTTTGTTTGTTTTTCTCTTTCGTTACGATTGCACACGCATTGAGCAATTTAAGTACATACTGGACCAATAGAAACTGTAGTCATGTTATCCTCGGTAATATGCAAAAAAATATTAGTTATTTAAAGAACTTTTTTTTGGAGATAGGGTGTCACAGTTGTGAGAAAAATGGCTGGAGGCTCAACGGCCATAAGGAATGAGACATTATCTTTCAGTTTTGCAGAAAGCTGGGTGTCATCCTGACCCAAGGCAACTTGACAAAACTTTTGTTTTCGGTTCTCGTTTGTTTAATTCCCTGGTTGCATGTCTCTCCACCCTTTAGTTTTCATTAGCTGAATTCTTTAGGGACATAAAGATCTTCCCACATTCTAATATTGCCCCCTCCCCAAATTCCTCACCCTTTTTTTCTAAGACACAAAACATCCAGTGGATGTCTTAGAGCCCAAGACGGCCTTTTCTGATCTGTGAGCCCATTCAGGTAACCGACTATGACTTAAAGTCCCAGGATCACCAGACAGGGTCTAGACAGGCCGCCAGCTGCAGAGGAGGTTATATAGGGGCCGAGTGCCCCGTGCTTATCCCTGATTCAATAACCAGCCTTATCTAAATGCAGCTCATACTGACAATGGACCCAGTGATTTATCCCTTGCACTGTATAGTTCAATCAAGCTGCCCTGAAACTTGCCATCCAAGCTCAGCTACACTAGGGTTAGGCTTGTGCCGTGATGTCTGGTTCAAAACTGAATTCTAAACAACTCCAAACAAATGCTTGCAGATCTCCTTTTCAATCTGACAAACAAGAAGGGCTGGCGAGGGCCTTAGAGGTTAAAAGCACTGGCGGCAGAGGACCCAAGTTCTCAGGTGCCTTCACACACACACACACACACACACACACACACACACACACACAGCTCACTGTATGCATAATAAATAAAATTAAAACAAAAAACCCTCCTCCCAAAAGAAATATTTTACTCTAGTCGAAAGTGTATAATAAATGCCACTAAAGTTTTATTTATATATATATACATATATATAATACTTTTATTCTTTCTGAGACAGGGTTTCTCTGTGGCTCTGGAGGCTGTCCTGGAACTCGCTCAGTAGACCAGGCTTCTGCCTCCCAAGTGCTGGGATTAAAGGCGTTCATCACCACTGCCTGACCTAAAATGATAATTTTATCTGATTAAAAAATACAAACACGCCAGGCATTGGTGGCACACGCCTTTAATCCTAGCACTTGGGAGGCACAGGCAGGTGGATCTCTTGAGTTCAAGGCCAGCCTGGTCTACAGAGTGAGTTCCAGGACAGCCTCCAAAACAATACAGAGAAACCCTGTCTTGAAAAACCAAAAAAAAAAAAACAAAAAAACAAAATACTTCACAAATTTGCATGTCTTCTGTTTCAGGGACATGCTAATCCTCTGTATGGTTCCATTTTAGTGTGCTACAGAAACAAGCACTATCAATAATCTTTGGGTTGAACTTTTAAACTATCCTAAATGATCCTCTTACTTTAAATGTCCTTAACTCTATAAAATTATTTTTAAAGATTTATTAGCCAGGCGTTGGTGGCGCACGCCTTTAATCCCAGCACTCGGGAGGCAGAGGCAGAGGCAGGCGGATCTCTGTGATCCTGGATCTCTAGTTCCAGGACAGCCTCCAAAGCCACAGAGAAACCCTATCTCAAAAAACCAAAAAGAAAAAAAATTTATTTATTTACTATGTATACAGTGGTCTGCCTGCATGTATCCATGCACACCAGAAGAGGGCACCAGATCTCATTACAGATGGTTGTGAGCCATCATGTGGGTGTTTGAATTGAACTGAGAACCTCTGAGCCATCTCTAGAGCCCAAGTTAAAAAAAAAAAAATAGCAGAGTGGTGGTGGCACACTCGGCCTTTAATCCCAGACCTCGGGAGGCACAGGCAGGTGGATCTCTGTGAGTACGAGACCAAGCCTGGTCTACCGAGCGAGTTCCAGGATAGGCTCCAAAACAATACAGAGAAACCCTGTCTCGAGAAATCCAAAAAATAAAATAAAATAAAAATTCAGGCTGGCCTTGAACTTCCAGAGATCCACCTGCCTCTGCCTCCTGAGTGCTGGGATTAAATGTGTGTGCTACCACCAACCAGTTTGTAAAATACTTCTTAGTGAATGCAAATTACTGTTTATGGGAAATACCATAAATCGCATGAATATAATTTCTTCTGTGAACTATTCAGTTAACAACATTTAAAAATTGTCTATTTTCCTAAAATGCTAAACTAGTTTAGTCATCAGTTTCATTGGGATTGGTACTAGAAAGAAATATTAAATGTTAAAATTCCTTTCCATGTAGAAGGAAGGTTGAATTTTATGATACTTAAGGCATTTTAATCATCTTGTGGCCTCTAAAAACTGGTAGCACAAAAAAACTTGTATTCAGTAACATTAAATTTGTATGTTCCTGTTACTGGCTATGTTTACTGTTCTCTTTATTCTCTTGGTATATTGACCTGGGTGGGGGGAATTTTTTTTTTTGTATTATTTTGGAGTCCTGGAACTTGCTCGGGGCCTCTGAAAATTCTATATTGTATATCTTCAGTATTGGAGTAAAGAATTGTCAATAAATAGTTATTTTGTTTTGTTTCGAGACTGTCCTGGAACTCATTCTGTAGACCAGGCTGACCTTGAATCGCTGAGATCCACCTTCCTCTGCCTCTCCAGTGCCGGGATTAAAGGCGTGGGCCACCACCACTGTCAGGTTAAAAGATTATCGGAGTTTGAGCGGGCAGACAAGGTGAAGCTAGAGTGTAGGGAGCAGTTGGGAAAAGCAGAAGCAGCTGTGGCAGCTCAGATGTGGGAGCCAGGCTGCCAGGCTGCACAAAGGCGGAGTTTGCACTGGGTCAGCTAACGCAGGGACCTTTCGTTCAGGTGCGGGGAGGGAGAGCAGGCTGGCGGTACAGCAGAGGTAGACGCAAATGCGCTCCTTCTGCCCCTCTTCCCGAACGTCCTGTGCACTGGGCTGCAGCTGAGGCTGTCAGCCCTAGGAGCTTGGCTTAT
Source organism: Mesocricetus auratus (assembly GCF_017639785.1). Taxonomy (NCBI): domain Eukaryota; kingdom Metazoa; phylum Chordata; class Mammalia; order Rodentia; family Cricetidae; genus Mesocricetus; species Mesocricetus auratus. The sequence goes on from NW_024429200.1 coordinate 2,263,025, forward strand.
GGGCTAAGGAAGCAGTACCTCCACTTTGTTAGCTTACTGCGTGACATTAATGCATCCCATAACTCTACTCAGCCTTGTTCCGTCTGTTTCTGGCCAGGGCCGGAACACATCACAGTTGTGTGTACCGTTTTCTGTAGACAGACACACTGGGCCAGAGAGTAGGTAAAGTCACTTGGAGCGCAAGACTAAGGACCTGGGGGGCTGGAGAGATGGCTCAGTGGTTAAGAGCACTAATGCCCTTCCAGAGGACCTGGGTTCAGTTCCCAGCACCCACAGGGCAGCTCACAACTATCGGTAACTCCAGTTTCAGGGTACTCAACACTTTCACACAGACATACATGCAGGCAAAACACTCATGCACATAAAATTAAATTATTAAAAAGACTAAGAACCTGAGTTCAAGTCCCTGGATCCACTGAGGAAGGAGAGGACTCCCTAAAATTGTCCTCTGACCTCTCTACCTGCACGGTGGCACACAAACATCTGCACTCGAAAAACCAAAAAAAAAAAATATATATTTATGTTCAGAGCTTGGCATGGTGATACTTTATTCTAGCACTCTGGAGGCAGAGGCAGGCCGATCACTGAGTTCAAGGTCCACCTGGCCTATATAACAAGTTCTAGGCCAGTTAAAAGTACATAGTGAGGGCTGGAGAGATGGCTCAGAGGTTAAGAGCACTGACTGATCTTCCAGGGGTCCTGAGTTCAATTCCCAGTAACCACATGGTAGCTCATAGCCATCTACAATTCAATCTGGTGCCTTCTTCTGGCATGTAAGCAGAACAGTGTATATGCAATAAATAAATAACCCTTAAAAAAAAACTACATAGTGACAGCCGAGCGTTGGTGGCGCACGCCTTTAATCCCAGCACTGGGGAGGCAGAGGCATGTGGATCTCTGTGAGTTCGAGGCCAGCTTGGTCTACGAAGTGAGTTCCAGGACAGCCTCCAAAACAATACAGAGAAACCCTGTTTCGAAAAACCAAAACAAACAAACAAAACTACATAGTGAGACCGTATCTCAAAAAATAAACAAAAGTGGGCTGGAGAGATGCCTCAGAGCTTAAGAACACTGACTGTTCTTCTAGAGATCCTGAGTTTAGTTCCCAGCAATCACATGGTGGCTTACAAACATGAGTAATGAGATCTGGTGCCCTCTTCTGGACCTGCAGGCATACATGGAGACAGAACACTGTGTACATAACAAATAAATAAATCTTTTTAAAAAATCAAAGCAAGAGTTTATTTTATTATTATTAGTTTGTTTTTCGAGACAGGGTTTCTCTGTATTGTTTTGGAGGCTGTCCTGGAACTCGATCTGTAGACCAGGCTGGCCTCAAACTCAGAGATCTGCCTGCCTATGCCTCCCCAAGTGCTGGGATCAAAGGCCACCAACGCCCAGCTTGGTATTTTTTTTAAAGATTTTATTTATTACTATGTATACAGTGTTCTGTCTGCATGCCAGTCAGAGGAGGGCACCAGATTTCATTACAGATGGTTGTGAGCCACCATGTGGTTGCTGGGAATTGAACTCAGGACCTCTGGAAGAGCAGTCAGTTCTCTCAACATCTGAGTCATCTCTCCAGTCCCCAGCTTGGTATTTTTTAATTATGTGTGTATGTGAGTATGTGCACATGAGTGTGAGTGCCGGTACAGAGCAGAGGTGCCAGATCCCTTGAAACCCTATAAAAGGTTAGCTACCTGCCATGGGTGCTGGGAATCAGACTCAGCCTCTGCTGACCACTAAGCCATCTGTCCATTTATTTAAAAAGAACAAAGAAAAACCCTGTGTTATAAAATTAGGCCAAGCACACCAGGGACTAAGGTATGGATAGGCTCACTGGTTAGACTTTGCCCAGATCCCTAACCCTCATAAATTGTCATGGCTTCTCACCCCTGAGCTCGAGAGCAGAGACAGATGATCCTGGGTACTTGCTAGGCAGTCACTGAACCCAAAATAGTGAGCCCTAAGTTCAGTGAGCGATACTGTCTCAAGAAATAAGGCGGAGAAGGACTTGAGGAAGGCAGTCCTGTCGTCCAGAAGCAAGAGCACTGGGACACACTTAAGAACAGTCAATCCAGCCGGGCGGTGGTGGCACACACCTTTAGTCCCAGCACTCGGGAGGCAGAGGCAGGCGGATTTCTGTGAGTTCAAGGCCAGGCTGGACCAACAGCCTCCAAAACAATACAGAGAAACCCTGTCTCGTAAAACCAAAAAAAAAAAAAAAAAAAAAAAACAGTCAATCCACGTAAAAACCAGAGGTTCCCTTGAGACCCTCCAGATTCACTTCCCTAGCCACTCCACGAGAAATACAGAACAAAACAGCGGGAAAAACCTGCACTTGAAAACTTTAAAAGAGATTTAATGATAAATACGTATTGGTAGAACTGGTTGAGTTCTTGACTGAAGGGACATCTGAGGACTTTCCTTTACAGCTCCCAGCCCTTCCCTCCAGGCTGCCGGGGCAACTGGAGGCCCACCAAACCAGCAGACTCCTCCAACGAACGCTCGCCCCTGCCATGAAATTCCTGGTGAAGGGCTACGTGTTGCCGGACGCTCCGCAAGAGGCAGAGATAGGTAGCAGCTTGGAAGTGAAGCTCATGTTGGGCTCGGCACAGCTTCTCACCGGTGACCTAAAAGGGAATTAACAAAGTGACAGTCTGGTTTTTTTAACCTATGTAGAGATTAAAAAAGAGAGAGTACATGAATCTTCTCCTTTTAAACAAAGCTGTTTTGTGTTTCTGTCACTTGAACAAGGCATACACCTTTTATATAGGGGTGCTTTGAAGACACCACTAGGGGGGGCTGGTGAGGTGGCTCAGTGGTTAAAAGCACTTAAGGACCTGGGTTCAATTCCCAGCACCCACATGGCAGCTCACAGCTGTCTGTACCTCCAGTTCCAGCAGATCTGGCATCCTCACACAGACATATGTGCAGGCAAAACATCAATGCACACAAATAATAAAAAAGAAACCACTGAAATGGCCAATCCATTATGTGGTTTGCTGGTTTGAGACAGGGTTTCTCTGGGTAGCCCTCGCTGTCCTGGATCTTGATCTGTAAACCAAGCTGGCCTTGCCCTCTGCAGGTGTGGACCACCAGCACGGCCTCAGTGTGGTTTTTATAAGAGAGAGATTGTCCAGAGGCATCCGGAGAGTCCAGAGCAGAGAGAAAGACGCAGTGGACTGAGCATGGCCAGGGCCACGAGAGAACAGACAGTGGATTTTATTTTATTTATTTATTTGGTTTTTCGATACAGGGTTTCTCTGTGGCTTTGGAGGTTGTCCTTGAACTCACAGAGATCCGCCTACCTCTGTCTCCCGAGCAGACAGTGGATTTTAAGAGCAATGACTATCTGGCGGCAAGGAACATGGTGAGCTGGAACAGACCAGTGAGTTGGGGGCTGGGGACAGGGTTAGTGGGGCCAGGAGAGTAGTATAGGGGCTTTTTTGGTTTTTCGAGACAAGGTTTATTTGTGGCTTTGGAGGCTGTGCTGGAACTCACTCTGTAGACCAGGCTGGCCTCGAACTCACAGAGATCCACCTGCCTCTGCCTCCCGAGTGCTGGGATTAAAGGCGTGCGCCACCAACGCCTGGCATAGGGGCTTTTAAATGCATAACAAGTACTTAGGAGTAGGGACTGGGAGAGCCCAGAGGCTAGCTCGGGATTTGATGTGCAGTCACAGATGCAATTCAATGGTGAGCCAGTCCCTTCTGCTGGGAGCAAGGGAAATGAGCGCCCTGTGAGGTAGAAAGCCTGTTTCTCACGTTCCTGAGGAGCACTGGCTTCTACACAACTTCCAGAAATCTGTCTGGAGTCCAGCTTGAGCTCATTTCCAGACTTACTGAAACCTAACACCTTTCACTCCAAAATCAGAAACTTATCTTAAAAATAAGGGCTTTGTACTCATAGTAGCAACATGAAGATTATATATGTATGTATGTATGCATGCATGTATATATGTGTGTGTTTGAAATGAATATTTTCATATTGTTTGTATAATTTTTTTCCTTCTTTAAAAGATTTGTTTATTTTATATGTGCTGGTGTTTTGCCTGTGTATACTCTGTATGAGGGTGTTAGATCCTCTGGAACTGGGGTGGGTGCTGGGAATTAAACCTGGGTCCTTTGGAAGAGGAGCCAGTGCTCTTAACCACTGAGCCATCTCTCCAGCCCCTTGTTTGTACAATTTAACCATCTAGAAAATCTGAATTCTAATGACTTTAACAAACTAGAAAGTCCATATCAATGTCCAGAGTAACTCCAAATCCTGGTTGCTCTTCATAATACTTGACTTTCAGTACTCTGCCCTTAACATTCTGGTGTTCCAAGGTTGTGAGACAGGAACACAGACATCAATAAATCATTTATAGATGGGGATGTGTTTTAGCCCCGCACTACTGTATGTGTAATTCCTTTTCTCAGTCTGAATATCCACAATTAAAATCTGAAAACTCGAGCATATAATACTTAAAGTACTAAGCAGCACTTACCTGCTCCAATCAAAACTTTTTTAGAAACAAGGTCTTACTATATAGCATGGACTGACTTGTAATTCAGTCTTCTTACCTTGGTTTTACAATGCTGAAATGTACAGGTGTGTGACACCACAGTCACACTTGGGTCTAACTTGGTATGTGTGTGGTGGTGGGGGGTGCTTTTTGAGAAAATGATCTCACTGTGTATCCTAACTGGTTTGAAAACCACTGTCAGTGGGTAAGGACACTTGCTGCCAAACCTGATGCTCTGAATCCAATCCCCCAAAATCCACAAAGTTGAAAAAAAAGAGAACTGACTCCCCTACAAACTGCGCTCTCAGCCACGTATTTGGCATGTACCCACCCAAAAAGTAGATATATACATATATTAAAAGATAAAGGCGGCTTTTCCTCCTTGCCCCCCCCCCTTGCTTTGCCCAGCTTGATGTGAGGGTCTGTGCCTGGTCTTACTGCATCTTGTGCTGTATTTGACTGATGTCCCGGGGAGTCCTGCTCTTTCCCGTGGGGAGGCAGGGCTGGAAGTGGATCTGAAGGAGAGGGGAGGAGGACCTGGGAGGAGTGGGGGGGAGGGGAAGCTGTAGGGGTGATGTATTGTAAAGAGAAGAATCTATAAAACTTAAGAACAAGCCGGGCGTTGGTGGCGCACGCCTTTAATCCCAGCACTTGGGAGGCAGAGGCAGGCAGATCTCTGTGAGTTCGAGACCAGCCTGGTCTATAAGACCTAGTTCCAGGACAACCTCCAAAGCCACAGAGAAACCCTGTCTCGAAAAACCAAAAAACAAAACAAAACAAAACAAAACTTAAGAACAGAGAGGTTCCTAATTCATCATTTCTCCCCAGGCAACAGAAGACATGAGCACAGGAATAGAAACCATGCCCATCCTCTCTACGCATTCACTTAGGGTGAGGTCTCTAGTGGCCTCAGGCATGCTAGACAAGCCTCAGCCTTGACCTTTGGGGGGTGGTTCTGTTTTGTTTGGTTGAGTTTTTTGTGAGCTTCTTGAGACAGGGTAGCTGTGGCTTGCCTGTAACATTCTTTTTGTTTGTTTGTTTTTTTTGTTGTTGTTTTCAAGACAGGATTTCTCTGTGGCTTTGGAGGCTGTCCTGGAACTAGCTCTTATAGACCAGGCTGGTCTCGAACTCACAGAGATCCGCCTGTCTCTGCCTCCCGAGTGCTGGGATTAAAGGCGTGCGCCACCACCGCCCGGCGCCTGTAACATTCTTTATAGACCAGGTTGGCCTTAACTCACTCAGGGATCTACCTGCCTATGCTTCAGAAGTGTTGGGATTAAAGTATGGGTCAGCCCTGGAGTTTTAAGCACGAATTTTTTTTGATGGGGGGGATTTCTATTACTGGTTTTTTCTTTCTGTTTTGAGACAGAGTCTCACTATGGAGCTCTGGCTGTCCTGGAATTAAACTCTAGGTCAGGCTAGCCTCAAACTCAGAAATCTGAGTGCTGGGATGAAAGGCATGTGCCAGGAGCATCTTATTCTTGATATGTGACCCAAGTTCGTAGTACACACAGTCCCTAACTCTGTAGCTTTTTAAAACTAAGTGAATTTTAGGTCTAAAGTTTTGCATTCAGCAGTTAAGATGATAGCTCAGCAGGGCATTGGTGGCGCACGCCTTTAATGCCAGCACTCGGGAGGCAGAAGCAGGTGGATCTCTGTGAGTTTGAGGCCAGCCTGGTCTACGGAGTGAGTTCCAGGATAGCCTACAAAACAATACAGAGAAACCCTGTCTCAAAAAAAAGATTACTCAAAGACATTAGGTTTCCTTCCCCTAAATTCTAGTTCTACTTATTCTTGTACAGGTAACTGTCCTTGAGCCTGATCATGTTCAAAGGCAGAGAATTGATCACTACCCCAGTTGGGAAAGGAACCATCTTCCATTCCCTTCTGACTAAGAGACATTTCATAGTGGTACCTGCTAAGGATAGCATTCTGTGTGTTTATGTTTGTTACGTCAGTAAACAAACCTGTGGCTGGAAATGGTTCACAGGTTAAGGCACTGGCTGTTCTAGAAGTCCTGAATTCAGTTCCCAGCAACCACGTGGTGGCTCACAACCATCTATGAGATGTGGTGCCCTCTTCTTCTTTTTTTTTTTTTTTTTTTTGGTTTTTCCAGACAGGGTTTCTCTGTGGCTTTGGAGGCTATCCTGGAACTCACTCTGTAGACCAGGCTGGCCTCCAACTCACAGAGATCCGCCTGCCTCTGCCTCCCGAGTGCTGGGATTAAAGGCGTGCGCCACCAACGCTCGGCTGTGGTGCCCTCTTCTGACAAGCAGGCATACATGAAGACAGAAACACTGTATACATCATAAATAAATCTTACAAAAAATGTACCCTGTTATACAGCAAGCTAATGATGTAGCTGGTAGTGCAATCATCTTATAGAATACAAGTCGTTGTTTTTCTCAATGGTAAACAATACTACTACATAATTAGAAAGCTGCACCTACATTTGAAGAACTGTCCAATATTCCCCACTTCATTGTATTAAAAACTGCTTTTGTCTGACCTGTGCCTTTAATCCTTGAGCTCAGTAAACAGGAAATCTGCGTTCAAGGTCAATCTGGACTACATAGCAAACTCCAGTTCGGCCAGCGTGATAGTGAAATCCTGTCTCCTCGCTGTACACACGCGCGCACAAACACACACACACGAACACACACTCCCGCCACACAAAAACATTCATTAGTATAAAAACTTCAATGCGGAAAGCGTGAGACTCTGCTTCTGCCCTGGAGCCTTTAATCATAGGGACCCCTGGGGCCCCTCCATACGACAACCGCCCCTTATCCCATCCCACACCCCACGGACCAATCAAACCGCCAGAGACAGCTCACCCTGGGGTGGCGGACGTGAAGTCCCCGACGAGACGCACCCCACGTGGCTTTAGTGTCAGTGGGGGCCCCTGAGGCCCCGGGCTATCCCAGTCCACTGGTCTCGTTTGCCCTGAGACCCGGCGATCCCGCGGCCCCGACCCAGCCAGCCCGGCCGGCCTGCCCTTCCCTAGAGCCGGAGCCCCGCGGGCGGACGCGGCTTCCGTACCCGGTGTGCTCGGAAAGCCTTCAGCAGGTACCGGTAGGCCGCGGTGTCGCGGTACGGCCGCCCGGTGGCCGCGCTCAGGTAGCGCAGCTCCCGCAGAAGGCCCCTCAGGGTGCGCGCCGGGGACCCCAACGCCGCCATTCCCGCGTCCTCGGGCGCCCCCTCCCCGGCGCGGTGCTCGACGGTACGGCCCTGGCCGGTGCGCTCCGCAGCGCCGCCTGCCGACGGCCCGCGGGAAGAGGGGAAAGGCCCTCGCTGGAAGCCCCGCCCCGCAGCTGGCGGCGGGGAGGGGCCTGGCCGTCTCTCCCGGGGACGTCGCCCCCCGCACTCGGCGGCTCCCGCAGCCTCTCAACCAGCAAAGGCTCGCCCCCGCTTCCCCAGCTCCAAACCAAGTGGCCGGGCGATGTCGGCGCACGCCTTTAATCCCGGCTCCTCCGAGAGGCTCTCTGCGGGTTCGAGACCAGTCTGGTCTCTAAGTGTGTTCTAAGACGGCCGGAGCCGTGTAGAGAGGACCCGTCTCAATAATAAATACACAGAGAAACCCTGTCTCGAAAAACAAAAAACAAGACAAAACAAAAAAATAAACACGTACAATAACAAAATGAGGCCGGGCGTTGGTGGCGCACGCCTTTGATCCCAGCACTCGGGAGGCAGAGGCAGGCGAATCTCTGAGTTTGAGGCCAGCCTGGTCTACAAGAGCGAGTTCCAGGACAGCCTCCAAAGCCACAGAGAAACCCTGTCTCGAAAAACCAAAAAAAAAAACAAAAAAACAAAAAACAAAATGAGTAGCAGGATCGACTCACTGATACTTTATAGCAGGATCGACTCGCTGATAGTTTTTCCATTGGAATGGAAAAAAAACGAGCGCACCCCAGATGGGACTCGAACCCACAATCCCTGGCTTAGGAGGCCAATGCCTTATCCATTAGGCCACTGGGGCTCTCTGTTCTGAGGCGCGCAAACACTGTAATCACCGTACTTCCGTTTCGCGCGTCATCGCTTAACCGCTGTTTCATCCTATCCCCGGGCAGCGACCCTTATCTGCTAGGAAGGAGTGCCTGCTGGGAAATGTAGTTTAGAAAGCGAGGGCCCGCGATCTCGGCCTCGCGGACGCTAGGAGCGGTGGAGTGAGGACCGCGCCATCTTTTGCTTACGTGTGGTTTCTGAGCGGAGAAGGTCTGCGCCTGCGCGAGAAGGCCCCCGCGGGGATGCAGAGCCACACCCGCCGCGAGGGCTGGCCTTCCCTCCCCTCCGCGCTCTGGTTCTCTCCGCGGTTAAGTGTTTTCCCGGAAAAGCCCGGCCGCTTCCCATGAGCTACCCTCCAGGGTTTGCTGGTCGTTAGGGGGCGTTTGTGCGGTGGCCGGTCAGTTTCTGGTTCCGGTTGCTGGGCCAAGGCCATTTCCGTAGTCAGCAATGGCTGCGTCTCGAACCTTCAGCCTCTGCCTCCCGAGTGCTGGGATTAAAGGCGTTCGCTACCACCGCCCGGCGGGCTATAAGTATAAGACGGCGGGAAATTAGCGGTTACTGTAGTAGGAATTAACTTGGAGTAGCTTGGAGTTGGTTTCTCTGCTGGGCTTGCTCCTAATTGTAGAACCTGGGCAAAACCACCTTTTGAGGGTCAGTGGCTTCTCCCTTTTTCTAACGAAAGAGAGCACGGAGTCCCCTTTAGTTGCCGAACCCGACCCTATCCCGTTGGCTTCTCATCCTGTAGCCTTTGTCTAGCACTGGTCACTTTTCGTCACCCTCTCCCTCTCTGCGCAGCTGTCTGAGCTGGACTCTTACCCCACCCCGACACCCTACACACGGCCCTCGGATTCCTGCTCTCCTGGGGCCGTTTGACTTGCTGGAGAGCCTTCTAGAAGCTGCCCCAGGCCCTTATGTCATATGTCAAGGTTAAAAAGTTACTTTTGTTGCTCGTGGTGGCGCCCTTTGGAGACTGAGACAGGGGGATCTCTGCGCGTTGGAAGCAAGTTAACTCAACTCCTATCGGAACCCAGACCACATGCTGCTTAGTCCATACCCATCTGCAGCTGAGCATCTCTAATCCCTGGTGGGCGGTTCTGGGCAGCACCCAAGCCTGCAGACTCTAAACCAGCAGATCCCGACCCTTTCTCGGGGGTCGTCTAACGCTATTGGAAAACACAAATATCTACATTGTGATCCATAACGGTAGCGAAATGATGAAGTAGCAATGAAAATAACTTCCTGGTTGGGGTCACCACCACACGAGGAGCCGTAGGAAAGGGTGTCAGCCTTAGGAGGGTTGACAACCATTGTTCTAAGCTCTGAGGCTCACCGTATGATGGATATTCGTCAACTAAGGGGCCTCCTCCTCCCCCCAGCTTCTACATACCTAGGATCATAATTTCCTTCCTGGGAATGCAAGACTTCCTCCTCTCCCCGTCAACCAGGAATGACAGACAATCTCCTTACAAGCACAGGCTACTCAGGAGTTGACATGCAGCCTCATTCACCCCTTTCCCTGAAACCTATAAGAAGGTATAGCCACTCTGACATCTGGGTGTCAACTGCCCTCCGATGCCCTTCCGTGCTACAGACTGTTCATGGGTTTGCGGCATTAGTAGGTTAGATTTTATCATTTATTTGTTTTGTTTTTGGCTTTTCGAAGACAGGGTTTCTCTGTTTAGTTCTGGAGCCTGATCTGGAACTAGCTCTCTAGCCCAAGCTGACCCGGAACTCACAGAAATCCCCTGCCCCGGCCTCCAGAGTGCTGGAATTACAGGCGTGTCCCCCACCACAGCCCAGCTAACTTAAATTTCTTACCCAAAGGAAGTGTCTACCTCAGTGTCCCCCTTGAGCCCCAAACCACGGAGTTCCATCTCTTTCCTGGCTCCCTCTGTTTACCACATTTATATCCTGTTGTGGCTGTTTTCTTCTTCCAGTTGGGAGACTTACTATCTCCTGAAACCCTGTACCTAAGAGAAAAAAAATGTTCTGTAAGCCCCCTCATGGCAGTTTAGATGGAGGCTCCTAAAGGTGACAGACACAGGAGGGGCTTCAGACCCAGCGCTTTGTGGCAGCTGAAAGCAAGGAGCTAGCTGGTGGTGACTCCGCCTCACCACCCTCCACTTAGCTGCCAGCAAGAAGACAACCGTGACCAAACCCCCAAAAGCCCCAGCGAGACCAAAACAGACATGAGAAAGCTCCAAAGCATTTGGAGTGGTAACAGACTAGATTCCACAAGAGATGGGACTGCCCTAGGAATGATCATTTATTGGAACCAGCCATGACCGGAGCTCCAGAGTGAAAATAACCAGAATGCTGCTGTGGTAACTGGAACCAATAGAAACTTCTGGGCAAGGGCTGGAGAGATGGCTCAGCGGTTAAGAGCACTGACTGTTCTTCGAAAGGTCCTGAGTTCAATTTCTGGCAACCACATGGTGGCTCACAACCATCTGTAACGAGATCTGTAAAGAGCCCGTGGTACCTTTCTGATGGCTACGGACCTGTTTCCCTCCCCCTGCTATAGTGAGAAGCAGGCCCACCTATAGGGAACGCCACTCAGGGCTCTTCCCATCTCCCTCCAGGCTTGAGAGCTGCTTCCTTTCACACCTTATTTGCATGCACAATCAGAATTTATATAATAGTATGTTAACATATAATAATAAAGGCATGTTATATAACAACAAATATGATTATAAATATGTGTGTAACAAATTATGTATATAAATTATATAATACAAATGCATATTTTTATATACAATATAATAAAATGTTATATATATAAATAAATAATCAGGGTAGCCAGGTGTTGCTGGTGCACACGTTTAATCCCAGCACTCAGGAGGCAGAGGCAGGCGGATCTTTGTGAGTTCAAGACCAGCCTGGTCTACCAAGCGAGTTCCAGGACAGCCTCCAAAACATTGCAGAGAAACCCTGTCTCAGAAAAACCAAAATAATAACAATAATAATAATCAGGGTGTGTGTGGACTAAACAGAGATTCTTGAGATCATTCCCAGCAGGCAGGATGGGAGAGGAAAAGAAGACTGTCTTCAAGACTTTGCAGAGACTTGATTTAAAGCTCACAGCAGTAAGGGATTTTGATAAGATCCCAGGTACTCCAGCCTCCAAGAGTCAACCATGGCTGCAGGCAGAGGTAGAAACCCATTCCTGGCCAGGCATTGGTGGCACACTCGGGAGGCAGAGGCAGGCGGATCTCTGTGAGTTTGAGACCAGCCTGGTCTTCAAAGAGAGTTTCAGGACAGTCTCCAAACCTACAGAAAAACTCTGTCTCAAAAATCAAAAAACAGCCGGGCGGTGGTGGCGCACGCCTTTAATCCCAGCACTCGGGAGGCAGAGGCAGGCGGATCTCTGTGAGTTCGAGGCCGGGCTGGACCGATAGCCTCCGAAACAATACAGAGAAACCCTGTCTCGAAAAACCAAAAAAAAAAAAAAAAAATCAAAAAACAAAAACAAAAAACCTGTTACAAATATACACATAAAACAAACAAACAAAAAATATGGTATGGTATATCCACATGAGGCAATATTATGTAGCAATAAAAGGAATAAGTGATTCATGCAGTAACATGAATAGATTTCAAAAACATCACCCTGGGAAAAGCAAGACACGGAACTTGTAGACATTTGTGTAAAATTTAAACTAATCTGTGGTGATAGGAGCCAGTCAGATGATGCAGCAGGTAAAGACACTAGCTGCCAAGCTTAAGGACCTGAGTTTGAGCCCCAAGACCCACATGGTAGCAAAAAGGGAATAAACGTTTGCAAGTTGTCCTCCGGCCTCCACAGGCATTGTGGCACACACGTACATTCTGTCTTAGCTAGTGTTCTATTGCTGTGAAGAGACACCATGACCCCACCGCAACTCATAATAAAAAGCTTTTAGCTGGGGCTGGCTTACGCCGAGCGGTGGTCGCACACCTTTAATCCCAGCACTCGGGAGGCAGAGGCAGGCGGATCTCTGTGAGTCCGAGGCCAGGCTGGACCGATAGCCTCCAAAACAATACAGAGAAACCCCGTCTCGTAAAAACCAAAAAAAAACAAAAAAAAAACAAAAAACAAAAAAAAAAAACTGGGGCTGGCTTACAGTTTCAGAGGTTTAGTTCATTATCATCATGGTGGGGACATGGTAGCAGACAGGTTGGAGCAGTAGCTGAGAGCTACCTCCTTATCAGAAAGCAGACAGAGACAGACACAGAGAACAGAGACACTGGGCCTGGCATGGACTTTTGAAGCCTCAAAAAAAAAAAAAAAAAAAAAGCCCACCTCCAGTGACAAATTTCCTCCCACAAAGCTATGTGTCCTGATTCTTCTAATCTTCTCAAAGAGTTTCTCTCCCTGGCGACTAAACATCCAAATACATGAACCCTTAGAGGCCACTCTTATGCAAACCACTATACCTATACCCCACACAAAATAAATGAATACATGCAATAATCTATGGTGATAAAACATTGTGATTTTTGATGCTGGTTTCAAGATTCTACAACTATCAGAAACCAATGATTAATTCAAATAGAGGACAGCATTTTGTTTGTTTTGTTTTTTGAGACAGGGTTTCTCTGTGTGGCTTTGGAGCTTATCCTGGCACTTGCTCTGTAGATCAGGCTGGCCTCGAACTCACAGAGATCTGCCCACCTCTGCCTCCCGAGTGCTGGAATTAAAGGCGTGCACCACCAACACCTGGCCAAGCACAGCAAATTTTATGTAACTTCTTTTGGTAATTGTAATTTTACTATCCCAAATACACAAGACGCTTGGATTCCATGTACACCAGCTGTCTGCTCCTTCTGGCCTGATATACTGCCTGTATTAATTAAGAATTAACTAGCTTGCTGTAGTAGAGGCCTCAAACACACAGTGACTTGTAAAAAATATTTTTTATTGACTGGGTGGTGGTTCACACCTTTAATCCCACTACTCAGGAGGCAGGCGGATCTCTGTAAGTTCAAGTCCAGCCAAGGCTACACTAAGAAATCCTGTCTCGAAAAACAAAACAAAACAAAAACATTTTTTTTGTTGTTTTTTGTTTTTCGAGACAGGGTTTCTCTGTGGCTTTGGAGGCTGTCCTGGAACTTGCTTGGTAGTCCAGGCTGGTCTCGAATTTACAGAGATCCGCCTGCCTCTGCCTCCCGAGTGCTGGGATTAAAGGCGTGCGCCACCACTGCCCGGCAACAAAAACATTTTTATTCTTTGACAATGCATGCATGCAAATAATGTATTTTGGGCTGGAGAGATGTCCCAATGGTTAAAAGCACTGACTGCTCTTCCAGAGGTCCTGAGTTCAATTCCCAGCAACCACATGGTGGCTCACAACCATCTGTAATGAGATCGGTGCCCTCTTCTGGCCTGCAGGTGTACACGCAGACAGAACACTATATATATATATATATATATATATATATATATATATATATGTATATGTATATGTATATGTATATGTATATGTATATGTATATGTATATATATACATTTTATTTATATATATAAAATAAATTAATTAATTAAAAAAATAATGTATTTTTGTCTCTGGGCGGTGGCGGCGGCGCATGCCTTTAATCCCAGCACTCGGGAGGAAGAGCCAGGCGGATCTCTGTGAGTTCGAGACCAGCCTGGTCTACAAGAGCTAATTCCAGGACAGCCTCCAAAGCCACAGAGAAACCCTGTCTCGAAAAAACCAAAAAAAAAAAAAAAAAGTAATTTGATCATATGCACCCTAACTCCCCCCTCTCCCTCCTCAAGAGTCCCCAACTCATCCTTCCCACTTGACCCAGGAAGCCCCAACACTTCCGTCATCTTCTCCTGCTTTGTTACTCATAATTAGCGCTGCCTGTTGGGATTTTGGCTTTAGTGATTTTCCCTGAGCAGGCTCATGCAGGTAATCTACAGCAACAGTAAGTTCATGAGAGCAACGACCAGGTCTTGTCCACAAGACAACGTTTCACATCACCTCCTCTGGATCCAAATTCTTCCCAGCCCTCCTCTGAGATGTCGCCTGAGTCTTAGCAGGGCCAGGGTAACATCCGTGCAGGAGGCACGAAGGCAGTGTAACAAGACTCCGTAGCCAGTGTAGGTTCACGCTTCCGGGGTCTGACCCCGAGTAGTTTATTTAAAGTTTATTTAAGCACAGCACAGTCTGGTGGAACCTATTTGGTGACAACTGACTTAATCCCACATGCTCAACAAAGCAAGCATAGCTCTCCTTGTGGAACCAAGAAAATACGTATCATACAAGACTACACTGAAACTCTGTAAAGACTGTAAACATCGGTTCTGTAAGTTGACCGAGTAAAACAAATTCATGACAAGGGTCTGGGGGAGGGTCAGATGCTGGAAAGGTCTCTGGTCACATAGCATTAGGATAAAGCTCAAGGGGAACCTTGGCGATTCCATGGCGGGCAAGGGTGACCGAGGCAGAGGGACAAAGACGCCAGGCACACAGAGCTTAAGTGAAAAGTTTTATTAGAAAGGGGAGGGAGGGCCGGGCGTTGGTGGTGCACGCCTTTAATCCCAGCACTCGGGAGGTAGAAGCAGGCGGATCTCTGTGAGTTCAAGGCCAACCTGGTATACAGCGGGAGTTCCAGGACAGCCTCCAGAACAAAACAGAGAAACCCTGTCTTGAAATACCAAAAAAAAAAAAAAAAAAAAAAAAAAAAAAGGGGGGAGGGAGGGAAGAAGGAAAAAGAAAAGAGGTAGAGAGAGAGAGAGAGAGAGAGAGAGAGAGAGAGAGAGAGAGAGAGAGAGAGAGAGAGAGAGAGAGAGACATAGACAGACAGAGAGGACAGAAGAGAAGAGGGAGACAGGAAAAGTCCTATCTGCTCCAGGGGAACCAAGGGAAAAAGCGGCGGTGGAGAGCCCAAGTGGGCGGGGTCTGTCTTTTAAAGGGTCCTTTGCACCTGTGTGCAGACTCATGGAACTCTGGGCTGACCAGGTGACTGCCTGAGTGCATTCTGCAGGTGACGGGGGCAGGGCAGAGTAATGCCTGAGTCGTCACAGATAGTGCAAGGGACACCAGTCTTGCGGGCAGGTAGCAGGTTACACATTCCTTCCCTTGAAGGAACAATACCATGTGCTTAGCATTCAAAGTTCTCCTAGTGTGTATCCGTGAGCACAAAGACCTCCATGCCTCCTATAGATACAATATCCCATATTGTGTTGAGCACTCAATAGACATATATCCTCATCTCTGCATTAACCGTTGAGCACTGCAGAGAGAAGCTTTTCTTCTGATACAAGCAAAAGCTTAGGAAGCAGTTTAATAACATGTCATTTAGCAAAACAATAGTACTAGGTTCCTCCCTATGGCCTGTGACCCTCCAACCCATTGATCGGGTTCACAGTACCAGACCTGAATTCATTCCTGTGGGACAGACCTCGAATTCAATCCAGAAGCAGATGGCTACCCCTATAACCTTCATGGCTGGCATGTGACATGAAAAATAAAAACCCCTCGATATTGGGGTTCAAACTTCAAGCTGAATGTCAGAAAAGCAGTCAGTCACTAGCCTCTACCTCAGGCTGAATGGACTGATTCTGTTTCCACGAGCTCTCACCAAGCCTCAGACTTTCCTCAGCGTGACTGGAGAAGAATGTCTCTATCCGCTTTTTTTTTTTTTTTTTTTTTTTTTTGGTTTTTCGAGACAGGGTTTCTCTGTGGCTTTGGAGGCTGTCCTGGAACTAGCTCTTGTAGACCAGGCTGGCCTCGAACTCACAGAGATCCGCCTGCCTCTGCCTCCCAAGTGCTGGGATTAAAGGCGGTGCGCCACCAACGCCCGGCCTATCTGCTTCTTTTATAACCCTCTAGTGTTGGGATTAAAGGCATGTGATCTGTTACTCTTTTAGACTGATTCAATCTTATGTATCCCTGGGTGTCCTTGAACTCAACGAGATTCAGCTACCTCTTGATTAAATGTTACTTTTTTAAAAAAAGATTTATTTATTATGTATACAGTATCTTGCCAGCATGTATGCCTGCATGCCAGAAGAAGGCACCAGATCTCATTACAGATGGTTGAGAGCCACCATGTGGTTGCTGGGAATTGAATTTAGGACCTTTGGAAGAGCAGTCAGTGCTCTTAACCTCTGAGCCATCTCTCCAGCACCCAATCTGTTACTCTTTTAGACTGATTCACTCTCATGTATTCCTGGGTGGCCTTGACCTCAACGAGATTCAGCTATTTTTTAAAATAATTTTTTAAAGATCTATTTATTTATTGCATATACAGAGTTCTGCCTACATACCAGAAGAGGGCACCAGATTGAATTGAAGATGGTTTGTTGGGAATTGAACTCAGAACCTCTGGAAGAGCAGTCAGTGCTCTTAACCTCTGAGCCATCTCTCCAGCCCAAGAGATTCAGCTATCTCTTAATCCTGAGTCCTGGGATTAAAGGCCTGTACCACCACCTCTTAGTTTCCGGCTGCTGGGATTAAAAGTGTGTGCCTGGCTTCTCTGGCTTCTGGCTGAGTTTGCCTTCTGAGTCCTCAGACAAGCTATAATAAATTACAAATAATATGTCACCATAATGGCACTATTACACGGTAAGCACAACTTGCCTTGCAGGTGATGTTGTAGCATTCAGGTGTAAAGAGAAGCCTTTCCTTGCTAGCCGCTTTGGTTTATCACCCGCCAGTCTCCTGGGCTCTGCCGCATTGTAGTCCCCAAATAACACACAAGACGCTGTATTAATTATGAAGCTGTTGGCCTTGCTTTTTCTTACTGGCTAGCTCTGACTTAAGTATTTACCCCATAATTGTTAATCTAAGTATTTCTCTTACCGGAGCAAAGTTTCCGGGCTTCTTATCCCTATAGCAGCTACATCTTGACTCCCTGTGTTTCTCCTACCCAGAGTCCTCCTGGACTCTTAGTCCCACCTATCTTGCTTCCCTATTGGCCAACAATGCTTTATTGACATATACACAGGACTTCAGGGTCAGCTGCAGGTACACAGCTGACATCATTTTCTCCCACAGGCCTGCATAGCACCCTCTCCACTGTGACAGCCACTCAGCAGGGAGAGAGATTCCTGCCCAGTTCTAGCTTGATAACTTGGTACCCAAAGCATGTTGTGTCTTCGCCAGTAGGTGCTGCACCCTTGCACAGCTCTTTAGTCCTGGAACCCTGATTAGGGGTGGCAAGGGAATGGGGTAAGGACTGACATGCAGGCACATGTATCTAAAAGCTGGTATTGGATGCTCTGGGCTGCTGGTGACGCTTCCCAGAAGCGCGGGTGTTTATTACGTACACCTGAACGGGGAGGCAGGGTTAGTACATACAGATATAACAAGGAGACAGGCTCAGTTGACCCTGGTGGGAGTAGTCCCTGGCGGGGAGAAAAGCTACGGAGGACATTTTCTGCACATCCCGTCAACATTCACTCCCACTTGCGCCAGAGGAAGACTTTGCTATGCACCGAGCTCTCCTAGGATTGTGGAGGCTTTCCAATTTCCCCTAGGTGTAAGGCTTTGGTACTTGTCATGGCTGCATCCATGTCAACAGCAGATGTTACTCAGGGCTTCCTCTTCTCCCCACAAACAGGGTCTTACCATGCAGTTTCAATGGCAACCAGGAACAGTGCTAAGACTGTTTGGTGGGTCTCTGTGCCCTCCCTGATCGACAGCTGGTGGGGACGTATCCCACACGTGGTATTGAAATTTTTATGAATAGCCCGTGTCTTCTGGAGGAATCGCTGTCCTCCCATTCAGAGTCCCTGAAAGCCAGTGACTTAAACTGTAAAATACTCTTGCTCCCTTACATGACCGTCAGCCCACCCTGTGGCCAGCAAGGCTAAGCCACTGTGGATCAAAGGGTAATACAAACACCTGCCTGGGGTACTGCAGCCTCCACGTGTTTGATCTTAGGAGCAGTGTACATGTCTCGTTCTCGCGGTTGACGCAAGCAAAACACGAGGTGATGCTTACAGCTAGCACAACGAGGCACATAGCCGGTGTTGTATCGTATCGTCTTTGGTCACGTGAAAAGGGCCAAGACTATTGCTCCCAGGCCTTAGCTTTTCCCAGTGAGATGGCATGGACATGCCTCGCTTTCAAGTGCATTCACTTATCATAGTTCGTGAAATTCTTTCTAGGAGGTCACCTTTGTGACTTTTACAGGGGATTACAGTTAAAGAGACTGAATGAATCTCAGGAGACTTTGAACTTTTAAACTTCATTGAGACTGTGATAGACTATGATAGACTATGGGGACTTTTGAAGTTGGGCTAGATGAATTTTTGCTCTATAATAAACTTCTGGGAGCTAGGTGACAGAATGTGGTAGTTGAATGTAAGTGACCCCAATAATCTCATAGGGAGTGGCACTATTAGGAGGTTTGGTTTTTATTAGAGTGGGTATGGTTTTGTTAGAGGAAGTGTGTCACTATGGGATGGGCTTTGAGGTTTCCTATGCTCAGGACACTGCCCGGTGTATCAGTCAGCTTCCTTTTACCTGCAAGATGTAGGACTCCAAGCCACTGTTCCAGCTCTACATCTGCCTGCACGCCGCCATGACCCCCATCATGATGATAATGGACTGAATCTCTGAAAGTGTGAGTCACCCCAATAAATGTTCCCTTTGTAAGAGTTGCCGTGGTGGCCATGGTATCTCTTCACAGCAGCAGAAACCCTAGGACACCAGGCTAGTTTCAGACTCACAGTGCCTGCCTCTGCCTCCTGAGCGCTGGGATTAAAGTTATACACCACCATTGCCCAGCTTCCCTTCAGCCTTCAAAGTGCTGGGATTACTTGTTTGAGGTACCACACCCAGTCAGAAATTTCTGATAATACTAGAAGTCAAACTTAGAAGCTTCATGCCCAATAACTTGACAACCTGGTGTGAATCTAATCCAATGAAAGCATTCTAGGCTTAGTCATTGGATCTTACAGGGCTGACTCAGGGCACTGGCAGGCACTGGTCACCTGCTGTCTTAGGGTTTCTATCGTGGTGATAAAACACCATGACCAAAATCAACCTGGGAAGGAGAGGGTTTGTTTCATCTTATAGGTTGTAGCCCAGGGAAGTTGGGACAGGAACTGGAGGTAGGAACTATAGCAGAAACATGACTTGCTCAGCCTACTTTCTTTTTCTTTTTCTTTTCTTTTTTTTTTTTTTTTTTTTTTTTTTTTTTGCTTTTTCGAGACAGGGTTTCTCTGTATATTGTTTTGGAGGCTGTCCTGGAACTAGCTCTGCAGGCCAGGCTGGCCTCGAACTCACAGAGATCCGCCTGGCTCTGCCTCCGAGTGCTGGGATTAAAGGCGTGCGCCACCAACGCCCGGCTTCAGCCTGCTTTCTGATGCTATCTGAAGCCACCAGTCCAGGGTGAACTGGGCCCTCTCCCATCAATCATCCGTCAAGAAAATACACTCAGGCCAGTCTTACAGAGAGACATTCTTTCAGTTGAGTCCCTTTTCCCAAATGACACTAGCCGTGCTGTCACATAGAACTGGCCTGTGCACCTGTCAGATGCTCAGGGACAATGGCTGAAACTGACTTCTCTCAGAATAAAGTCCTTACCCTAAAGTCACGCCCTGTGATTGACGCCTTAGCTGCCCTGGGTCATGTGCCTGCATCTTGGTTGTGGGGGTGAGGAAGTAAACGTTTTATCACTTGATGAATTTCATGAAGCACCAGCTGTGGGTCCTGCTCCTTTTTCTAGGTGCTAAGGAAGGAAAACAAGCAGAGTACCTCACAGCTATACTCGTAAGCTTCCGCTCTAGCCAAGCAGAGGGTGAAGCCGACCAGGGACAGCATTTCTGTTGCGGAGGTAAAGCGGGGGTGGTTGGGATCTGGGACTTTGCAAGGTAAGGTGTTCAGGGTCGTTATTGACAATATGATGTTGAACAGAGAAAATCTTTCCTGTGTGACATACCCTACTAATGAGACCCTTTGCGGGCCCGGCCCCAAGACCCTCTCAGGGTTCAAGAAGGGATGTAACAGCAAGCGAGAGGCCTTTTTCTGAGGGTGAACGAACTCTCTCACATAGCTTCTCCAAATCAGTGTCTATGGTTCTTCTGCCTCTATTCTAATTCTCCAGTCTTACTTCTAATTCCTCTTAGCTTCTCTTCCTATTCTAAAAACTCTTCTCCTCACAAGCAGCCTTGGAGCGATACAAAAATTACAAGACTCACATCTCATTGGTGAAAAGCACACTCCTAGGGTAATCGATAGGAAACCGAGCCATTACCATGGCAACACAAGACTCCAAGGCCATAGGAGCAAGACCTTGACCTGATTGGGGAGGGGGGGCAGGTGCTCAGTGCCCAGTGCCAAACCCTGAGACACAGTCCACTGTTTTTATTTATTTATTATGTATACAGTGTTCTGCCTGCAGAGGGCGCCAGATCTCATTATAAATGGTAGTGAGCCACCATGTGGTTACAGGGAATTGAACTCAGGACCCCAGGAAGAGCAGTCAGTCCTCTTTTTTTTTTTTTTTTAAATAGCTTCTTTTTTTTTTTAAGATTTTATTTATTTATTAATAATATGTATACAATGTTCTGCCTGCACGCCAGAAGACAGTACCAGATCTCATTACAGATGGTTGTGAGCCACCATATGGTTGCTGGGAATTGAACTCAGGACCTCTGGAAGAGCAGCCAGTGCTCTTAACCTCTGAGCCATCTCTCCAGCCCAGCAGTCAGTCCTCTTAACCTCTGAGCCATCTCTCCAGCCCTGACACAGTCCACTGTTAACAGACTTGGCTGGCAAAGAAATGGCATGTCTTTCCCAGGGTGCTCTGCAACTCTGACCTTATGCACAGCTGTAAAGTTTTAAACTCATGATCTAATTACAAAAAGCCTTTAGTTTGAACTTGCTCTGAGGTAAAAGTTAATTATGTGCAATTAGTCTGAGGTAAAGGATAAAGTAGGCTTTTCAGTGTCTATACTCCTTGTGGAACCAATAGATTTACTTATGAAACTGTCCCAGTGTGTTTTCTATATATCAAAATTATACAGGTAAATGAAAAGTCATCTTCCCGACTGTGCACAGATGTGTGTGTGCCCAGTAGAGGGAATACTCTCACAAGATAAGCAAGCAGTGGGAAAACACTCAAAGCTCTTCTTAGGGAAGAAATGAAATGGCACATGAGAGAAATTAGACATAGGCAGCCGGTTTTCAGAGTCAGTGGTTCCGTAGTCATTGCTAGACAGGATTATCTCCATCGGAGTCTGGTGGGTTGACACCTGAATTATCAATTGCCATGTGCTATGTATTTCCACGGCCTCTGACACCCTACATGGTGTTTTCAGCTGTGTGTGCGTGTGAAAGCCATGTCTGTACTTTCTTAAATTGCTTTTTTTAAAAATTACAGATTTCCTCCTTCCCTTTCTTCCCTCCAAATCCTCTCATAAGCCCCTCCTAGGGCTCTCACATTCATGACTTTTTTCACTATAGGTGTTTGTGAGTGTGTGTGTGTGTGTGTCTCCCTAAATATAACCTGCTTAGTCTGTATAATGCTACTTGTATGCTGGAGAGCCCTTCCCTTGGGGAAGCCTGCTCGGCCCACGCTGAGCTTTCCCTGGTTGCCGGTGGTTCTGCGTAGGGTTGAGGCCTCACGGTTCTCCTCCTAGCTCATCCACTTTGGCATGTTTTTGTCCTTGTTCAGCTCATGGCAGTGGGGCTCTCTGGGTGTAGCTTCTGACGTCACTAGGGGACGCAGGCTCGCAGCTCTAGCTCTTCCCATTCTGCTCCTTCTTCCCAAGTCTTTCCTGAGCTGGAGGAGAGGGAGCAGATTGTAGATGAAGCTGTGGGACTTTTCGAGTAGAGAGGTCTTCTCCCTCCTATTGCCACATTCTGGGTGAGCTCACACTCACTCACGTTGCAAGAACTCTAATTGTTCTTAATAATAAAAACCCAGAGTCTGCCGGGCGTTGGTGGCTCACGCCTTTAATCCCAGCACTCGGGAGGCAGAGGCAGGCGGATCTCTGTGAGTTCCAGACCAGCCTGGTCTACAGAGCGAGTTCCAGGACAGCCTTCAAAGCCACAGAGAAACCCTGTCTCAACCTCCCCCCATGCCGCCCCCACCAGAATCAGATACTGGGGGGGGGGTGTAGCTAAAAGACCAGAGAAGTAAAGCAGTCAGTCACTAGCTCTTACCTCTATCTCCGACCAAATGGGCAATCCTGTCTCCACGAATCCTGACTGAATGCTCAGGCTGCCTCAAACTGACTACCTGGGCGCTTCAGACTAACCACTTCCCAGACTGCGCTGAGCTCCTGTCTCCTCCCACCTTATATTCCTCTCTAGTGCTGGGATTAAAGGCGTGGATCCCAAGTGCTGAGGTCATCTTTGTGTGAGCTGTTTCTCTTTCATCTCCCCGCTCTTCCAGAAAACCCTCACACTAAGTGGTTCACAGCTGCATGCAAGTTCGGCTCCAGGGGAATCTGTCATCCTCTCTGGTCCCCGAAGGCATCCACACATGTGACATACACTCACACACAAATGAGAGAACAATTTAAAGAGTGTAAATGCAAGTAGATACATGTACGTGTGTGCTTAGGTGGAGCCTACAGTAGGGAGTTCTAGACTTTCTGGATTGTGTGTCCCAAGTCTTACATCTTCTGTAGGCATTTGCATTTTAAATTGCAACATGTAATAAGAACTGAACCAGCACGCTACGGATGTTTTAAAGCATTCACAAAACAAAATGAGTGCTACTTTAAAAAAGTAAACAATATTTAGAAAATACTTTTATTTACTAACAGTAAAAAGTCCTAATTTCTCTCAGTAAAGATTATTTTATTGAAAACAATGTAATTTAATATGTTCAGTAATTTGAAAAATCATTCTTCAGCACATTATTTTGAACAAAAATCACATAGTGATAAACATTTCTAAACATCCATTGTCAATTTCTCTTCATAGTGTATTTCTTTTAAAATGTCAGTCAATATCTCTTATAGCTTAAAAAAAAATCACCTTTAGGGCTGGAGAGATGGCTCAGAAGTTAAGGGCACTGGCTGCTCTTCCAGAGGTCCTGACTTCAAGTCCCAGAAACCACATGGTGGCTCACAACCACCTATAATGGGATCTGATGCCCTCTTCTGGCATAAAGGCGTACATGCAGATAGAGCACCCATATACATAAAATAAATAAATATTTAAAAAAATCACCTTTAGCTTAGAGACGCATGAAATTCATCTCTTTCTGTGTATCACCTAGGTGTCTGGATCAGTCAAGTTCCAATGAGAAAATAAAACTAATGCAGGGTTCTGAAGCAGGGAGGCGGCTAGTGCAGGGTACCAGAGGGCTGCAGGTGTTAGGAGTTAGGGGTGTTTGCAGCCGCACAGCGTTTCAGCGTATAGGAGCATGCTCGTTTCTGTCACCTGGGGCAGAAAAGTGCATGGGTCCCTCTGTGGTTGACCTCAGAGGACAGACAGGTGGCTTGGAGGCCAGTGGAGAACATTAAGTCTACCACAGTCCCCATGGTCACTGAGCACTGCCTGCCAGTGACATCAGCTTGTCCTCTTCCCTGAGGCTGTGCTTGATGCACTGGCAGGAAGAGACACCTCACCCAGAACCTAGGAGGCAGAGTTGGGCGAGTTTCCCTAGTTTCTATGGCATGCAGGGGGGCCTGTGAGGATGTGGGGATGAAGACCGGTACCCAGACTACAGAGCTGCAGCATCCGTCCTGACAGCCTTTGCCAGGGAGGGTGGGCAGAGAGCAGTCCGTGTCACTTGTACACTGCCAGCTCTCTGGAGGAGAGGCTCAGGCCTATCCTCACTCTGTGGTTTCTACAGTTACTTAAAGGTCTAGATTCTAATCAGATTTTTTTTTCCCCAGACATGCTGGTCTGGAACTCACGTTGTAGGCCACACTGGCCTCACTCAGACTTATGGGGATCCTCCTGCCTTAGCCTCCATGTTACAGGGCATGCCACCATGCCCAGGTGAGGCCTTACTTTTAATCAAATCCATCCTGTTGATAGCAACCTGTAGCATGTAAATCGCAGGACATTACAGTCAGGAGAAAACATGACTTATTAATGAGCAAGCTGAACACGCTACGTGCAAGCAGGAACAAGCTGTTCTTTTCCCCAGTCACAGGAACCTCCAAGGTGACTCCTTCCTCTCCTGTACGAACTGGAGGTGGTTCACACAGCTTTCCCAGACATGCCAGACCATCTTTGGTTCTGGAAAAGTCCAGTCTGTATCACACTGAAACACCAAAGCTAACTGGATGAAATGTTTCCCGGCGCCTACTGAGGTGCCCCAGGCTTAACTGTGGCCAGGAGCTCTGAACTTGGTCAAGCTGGTCTGCCGAGCTTCTCAGACAAGCGCCTCTGCTGAAAGTGGTCAAGGCCAGCAAGGAGCACCCTTCAGCCAGCAAGGAGCACCCTTCTTCCTCATGAGTGCTCCCATCAATCTGCTGCAATGGTACAGTGCTTTCTACACCTGGATGAAATTTATAGCTGTAACAGGCTCTTTTGGGTCACAAACAGGTTAAGTTTTTGTGATTTTTTTTCTTACTATAGTGATTTTTGTCTCTCTTTCTAGGTATCAAGTCTCATCCACTGTCAAATCAAAACACCAAATGTCATGTCACTGAAGACTCTGCTGTGCCAGCTGGGAGCTGTGTGGCAGAAGGGTCATAGGTCAGCATCCTTTCTGCTACTCACACTCCCCTCCTCCGGATTTGCTAGCGTCAGTGCCAAGGACGCAGAGGCCAGGTCTCCCTCAATCATTAGAGCTGGACGCTGGGCAAGCGTCATTTCTAGTGGCAGGCTGGGAGTGCTGCTTCTCCTCTCGTAGTACTTTTTCACGGGTTCCCAGTCACTCACTCCTGTAGGGTCCTCCCTAGCTGCATGCTAGGATTTGTGCCCCAATCCTTCATTTGCTACCAGCTCTCCCTTCCACTGGCCCCTGCCATTCCTCCGAGTGCTCCCTTCAGCTGGGTCAACAACCCCCCCCGCAGTACGGGAACCGGAGCATTTCTTCTTGAAAATGGTCAAACTGGCCTCTCTTCCTCGGTGAGGCACATGGAGACTCCGAGAATGCCAATGATTCTGGTCTTCTGGAGGCGCTGGTCACTGACCTGGAGACTTTTAGGGCTGCATCTGATACCAATCTCCACGACCCTCAAAGTCGAGAAGGTGTCCTGGTCGCATTGCCAAGGTCCTCTTGAAGGCTCCTCACTGGGTTGGAAGTGAAGAGTTGCTGCCAGAGAAATGCTCTCCTGGTCCATGGTAGAGCCCAGAGGTGGACGGAGGACGGGCAACATGGTCTCTGAGCGTGGGCCGCACAGGCCATCCAGCTCTTCCTTCCCTCAGAGCTTGGAAGGACACTATCGTCTTGTTCTCGGTCTCTGGTGAAGCTGACACAGCAAGCCCCATTTTAGTGAGAGAAGTTACCATGGCTAATGTCTTCCTTATGAATGCCTGTTCTTGAAGCACGCTATCTGACGGGCCAGAGGTGTCACACACGTGTGCCTTATGAACTGGGCTGTGTGGAGATAGTTAAACAGAACTATTAACTATTTTTATATTGCATTCTTACCTGGGTATTTCAATGAAAATATAGAGGATGTAGTTTCCACATTAGTACAATCAGATGTGCAGAGATTTCTGTCAATATAGAACATCTTAAAGTATTTGTGTAAGCTTTTAACATAAAAAAAAAACACTTTTCTGGCCATTTGGTGGTGGTGCACACCTTTAATCCCAGAACTGGAAGGCAGAGGCAGGCAGATCTCTGAGTTCAAGGCTAGTCTGGTCTATGGAGTGAGTTCCAGGACAGGCAGTGTGACACAGAGAAACCCTGTCTCAGAAAACAAAAAAACCACCCAAACAACAGCAAAAACCTGGAACCACTTTTCTGATGCCTGATCTGGCTGAGACAAGTGGGAAGGTCCGAACACTCAGAGGTCAGGAGGAGGAGGGACAGGCAGGAGACCCGGCTGCAGCATTCCCCAGACGGTCTATACTGACAGGAAAGGGAGGGCTGGCTGCATTTCGACTTGCCCAGGAAGCCAAAGTGAGCAAAGCCCCAGAACGGCACTGCAGGAGGTCAGGCCATAGATTCCTACAGAGCGCCGGGCCTCAAGGAGAGAATGTCTTGCTGGGAATGAAAATAAAACAAAAAACCTAGTCATCGGTGGCTTTTTCCTAGGATTTTTCTGTCACTTGAAACTCTGGGTAAGTGATATACATTAAAATTCATTCTATGTGGTCCCCAAATCCTGAGCTAAAAACCTAGTTTGGAGTGGTGGTCTTGGGTTAGTAACGGCCCCAGAACCTGGAAGGTGCAAACTCAGATCCTCCTTTTAATAATGGACTTTAGCCAGGCATGATGGTGCACATCTTCAATCCCAGCAGAGGAGGGGGACCTCTGTGAGTTCAAGGCCAGCTTGGTCTACATAGTGAGTTCTAGGACAGTTAGAGCCCCACAGAGAGACACTGTCTCAAAAAAGAATAGTAATAACAACATACTTTAGGGCTGATGAGATGGTTCAGTGCTTAAGAGCACTGACTGCTCTTCCAAAGGACTTGGGGTTCAATTCCCAGCAGCCACATGTCTGTAATTCCATTTCCATAGGCTATGACACGTCTTCTGGCCTCTGAGAAGCGAATCATGTAAGGGGTGCACAAATACATGCAAGGAAAAAAACTACACCCGTATGCATACACGTTAAAAAAACACACACACTTTAAATCCAGGACTCAAAGGAATCATGGCTAACGTTCCAAAGTGTAGAGATCTGTGTCTAACGACACAGGAGTGTGGGAATGCACTCTGTAAACAAGTTACAGAGTACAGTAAGCAGAAAAAGCAGACTCGTGGTTTGATTAGTGCCTGACCTGGGGTCTGTGTTTTGCTCTGGGACAGGTCTGGTGGTCCCAACTGACTTGCTGGCCTCAGGATCATATCACCATCTAAGAAAGTCGATAAACCCAGCAAAACACAGAAACATGGTTTAAAATAACTCATTATATCAGTCAGTGGTAGCACATTTCTTTAATCCTAGCACTCAGGAGGCAGAGGCAGGCTGATCTCTGTGAGTTTGAGGCTAGCTTGGTCTACAGGGAGAGTTCAGGGACAGGTTCCAAAACTCAAAAAACAAAAAACAGAAGAAAAAGACATGGGAAATATGAAAAAAAAGACAACACAAAGTCTCAGCAAACAGAAAATAGATGCAGTTAAGAGAATAAAGAAATCATGAGTGAGACCATTTAAAAACAATAAAAATCACCAACTCCAAGGCCTCCTGGAGCACCAAAAGAACAGGAAAACTAACCCTGGACACAAAACAGGGATATTGGAGAGCACCAGAACAAAGAGTTAGTATGTTCTACAAACAGAAGCCCCGAGAGGGAAAGAGAGTGATGCAATTATACTTTCAAGTGATAAATGAAAAATAACAACTATATTCAGTTCAACTGCTTTTTTTTTTTTTTGAGACATGATTTCTCTGTGGCTTTGGAGCCTGTCTGTCCTGAAACTAGCTCTTGTAGACCAGGCTGGTCTTGAACTCACAGAGATTCATCTGCCTCTGCCTCCCGAATGCTGGGATTGAAGGCGTGGCCACCACCGCCCGGCAGTTCAACAGCTATTTAAACATTAGACTTGGAAAGTTTAGTCCACAAAAGGCCCATCTGGAAACTTTCCTGAAATACACAATTTTAAGATAAATTGGGAATACACTAATATATTATACTTAATATATGACTTAACTGGCACACAAAAAGGGGAAAGGTAGAAGATGAGTAATAAGATGCCATTTTATCCCTGTGAGAATAGGTTAGGCATAATTTACAAAATGGACACTAGGGGCTGGAGAATGCAGCTCTCATAGAGGACCTGAGCTCCGTTCCCAGGGCTGATGCCTCCTGTAGGTTCAGCTCCAGGGCATCTGGCTACACATATATGCAATCAGGAAAAGCACTCACACACATAAAAACAAATATATTTAAAAATTACAACCACAATGAGTACATACCCAGTGACAATCAGAGTTCTTTGAAAAAAATTAGCGAGGAATGACAGGATTGAATAAGAGGGAGAGGATGTACATAAGCAAAATGGAGTGTGAAAACAGAGAAAAAAATCAAAGATTATACAACTAAATGGAATTGTGAGTGTATTTCTAAGAATTTTCTCTGAGTGTTGCTTATATGTCAATATTATGGGAAAATACTTGAAATAATTCAACTTGTTCATATGACCTACATTCCCAAGTAACTTTAATTTCATAAATAATATTCATCAAAACGGTAAGCAGGCTCAAGTCTGTAATGCCTGGACTGGGAGGAGAGGTCAGTCTGAGCCTGTCTCAGAAAATACAAATAAAATTAGAATAAGCTCCACACTTAATAACGTCTTGATAGACACAATGCTCCAAGAAACAAGAGTCAAAGACCTAGGTGAGGAAATAAAAGCATCGCTGTCTTGGTAGATTGTCTTCAGCGGGGCTCGAGGTGCAGTTCAGCGGCCCGGTGCTTACTGGGTAGTCCCAGCCCCTAAGCTCAATACACAGAACCTCAGTTCTGAACCACTTAGATTTCACTACATTTCGCTGGAAATCATGTAATAAATAAAAAACAGGAATTACTCGACTATAAAAGCTTAGTGCCGCCGGGCGGTGGTGGCGCACACCTTTAATCCCAGCACTCGGGAGGCAGAGGCAGGCGGATCTCTGTGAGTTCGAGGCTGGGCTGGACCGACAGCCTCCAAAATAATAGAGAGAAACCCTGTCTCGTAAAACCAAAAACAAAATCAAAAGCTTAGTGCCAGGATGGAGCTTGGGTGTCAATCTCATGCTTTCCATGTGTGAGGTTCTGGGTTCAAATCCCCAATACCACTTCCACCAAAATTTAAGTTCAGTAAAGGTAATGGGTGTATAATCAAATATGAAAAATTAAGCCGGGCGTTGGTGGCGCACGCCTTTAATCCCAGCACTCAGGAGGCAGAGGCAGGTGGATCTCTGTGAGTTTGAGACCAGCCTGGTCTACAGAGTGAGTTCCAGGACAGCCTCCAAAGCCACAGAGAAACCTTGTCTCGAAAAACCAAAAAGAAAAAAAGAAAAAAAGAAAAATTAGTGGGTATTTGGGTGTGGCAGTGCAAGCCTGTAACCCAGCACTCAGGAAACTGAATCAGAACTTTCTGCTCAAGGCCACATCTTGCCACAAAAATAGCAGTGAGGGAGGCGGTGAGGAAAAGGAGTAATTATGTCCAGGGCTGGGGTGCTGGCTCAGTGGTAGGGAGTGCCTGAGCCCCATTTCTGGCAGAGCGAAAAAGACGGAAAAGATGAGGAGGAAAAGGGGGAAAGCAAAGAGGACAGTCAATGGCAGACAAGTGCCTTGTTGCATGTTTGCATCACTCAGAAGAGGAAGAGAGGCAAGGGAGGAGGGAGACCGAGCCACACGGACAGGAGTCAACAGCGTGTGAGCAGTGTGCAGATTCCACAATAGGGCTGGGAGAAGACAGCAGGAGCCCAGAGTCGGAGGCTCATTTAAACACCATAAAGTCCAACACACCTTTCCTCGGGCTTTTCCCGGGAAGAGAATTCTATCCTGCCACCCTCAAATCTAGTGCTGCTTTTTATTATTTTACGTGTACATGTGTTTTGCCTGCATGTATGTCTGCACAGCGTGTGTCTACCAGAAGAGGCGTGGAATACCCTGGAGGTTGCAGATGGTTATGAGCTGCCTTGTGGGTGCTGGCAGCGAATCCTGGATCTTCTGGAAGAACAAGTGATCTTACAGTGCTGATCCCTCTCTCCAGCCTCCCTCCCTCCCTTTCCTTATTATTTTCTCTGCCTAGCCGCCAACCCTCCCAAACAACTCCTGCTTTGACATTTGACAGTCTCTGTGTGGACAAGATTGACCTCAAACTCAAGATCCTTCTTCATCTTTTTCACTGAGAGGGTCACAGACGTGTGTGTGGTCACGCTTGACTAACAGCGCTCTTTAGCACAAGTAACAAAAGCCAAGTAGAGCCGGGCGTTGGTGGCGCACGCCTTTAATCCCAGCACTCGGGAGGCAGAGACAGGCGGATCACTGTGAGTTCGAGACCAGCCTGGTCTACCGAGTGAGTTCCAGGACAGATTCCAAAACAACACAGAGAAACCCTGTCTCGAAAAACAAAAAAACAAAAAAAAAAAAACAACAAAAAACAAAAAAAAACAAAAAACAAAAGCCAAGTAACAGAGGCTAGGATATTTTCATGAACTATACACCAAAAACCTAAAGCATAGTATGTAAGACCTCTAAGAGAAAAACAGAGAGCACAGAGGGTGTAAATCATCTGAAAAGATCAACAAACCAATACACAAACATTTCTCTGTTTTTTGGTTTTCCAAAACAGGGTTTCTTTGTGTAGCCCTGGCTATCCTGGAACTCCCTCTGTAGACCAGGCTGACCTTTAACTCACAGAGATCCACCTGCCTCTGCCTCCTGAGTGCTGGCATGTGCCACTAATGCCAGGCCTGTATTCCATTCTTAAACCACTGTACAAATTTAATCCTATCTAAATAAAAATTCCAGTTTTGTGGTGACTTGAAGGAGAATGGTCTTCATATGCTCATATATTTCAATACTAGGTCCCTTGCTGGTGGAACAATTTTGGGAGTGATTAGGAGGTGTGGCCTTGTGTCACTTTTTGTGGGTTTTTAGGTTTTAAAAATCAACACCAGGCCCAGTTAGTTCTCTCTCTCTCCCCGCCTTGTGCCTGTGGATCAGGTGTGAGTTCTCAGTTACTGCTCCAGTGCCGTGTCTACCTGTTTGCTCCCATGCTCCCCACCATGATAATGGACTAAGTCCTCGGAAACTTAAGTGCTTTAAAAAATTGCCTTGGTCATTGTATCTTTTCACAGCAATAAAAAAGTAATTAAAACAAGGTTTGAAAACTTTTATGTGTATAGGTATTTTGCCTGCATGCTTATCTGTGCACTCTATGTGTCTGGTTCCCCAAGGAGGTCAGAGGACATTGACCTCCCCGGGACTGGAGTTACAGATGGTTATGCGGCTGCTGGACATCCCATCCCGGCCCTTTGGAGGAACAGCCAGTGCTCTTAACTCCCAAGACTACTCTACCCGCCCCCTTCAGCTTAATTCTTTAATCCAATGTGATTTTTTTCTTCGTTTTGAGAAAGGGTCTCACACTGTGTATCTCTAGTTATCTTGGAACTTGGTATTTACACCAGGCTGGCCTTGAACTCACAGAGATTCACCTACCTGTCACCAGAGTGCTGGGATTAAAGGCACGTGCTATTATACTTTAATGTGTATGAGGTGTTGCTTGCATGTATGTCTGTGTACCACGTGTATGCCTGGTGAACACCCAGGTAAGAAGGGAGCACTGGACCCCTCGGAGCTGTGAGCTGCCATGTTGGCTCAGCTGGGTCCTCTCTGTATGAAAAAGAGCCGTAACTACTGAGCCACTTCTCCAGCCCTACGCCACGTGAAACTTACACGACAGTAAAAATCTACAGGTGCTTCACTCAACACAGGGGGGGCAGAGGACAACTGAGGAGTCCGGGTGAAGCCGACTGTAAACCCATAGGAGTGACAAGCAGTGCTAGTGTAGAGGGACAAAGTCCCATGGAGTCCCATGTCCTCAGAGCGCAGAGCCTTCTTTCCATGAGAACTGGGCAGAGGACAAAACTGGCACTACACGTTGATGCCGGAGGATGCACTCGGTGGCCTGGGGGGGGGGGGGGAATCCTTAGGAAATGAAATAGCAGGTGAGTGACAGAGGAGAAGCTAGAGATAAGCGAAATCTTCCCTGTGGTCTGGGACAGGGAATATGTTAGAAACAAGGCCTGAGAGCACCCACATATTCTCATTCTCATCTCCCCGACCTCTTTGTGACCAGGGTTCATCATGTAGCGTAGGCTGGTCTCAAACTCGCAATCCTCCCGCTTTGGTCTCCTGAGGGTGTGCCACCACACTTGCTAAGCTTGACTATTAAAAAAGCAAGGATTTCTGTTCAGTAAAGGATGCCATGTGGGGAATGGATAATATGACATCCAACCAGGCAGTGGTGGTGCACGCCTTTGATCCCAGCACTTGCGAGGCAGAGGCAGGCGGATCTCTGTGAGTTCGACGCCAGCCTGGTCTACAAGAGTTAATTCCAGGACAGCCGCCAAAGCCACAGAGAAACTCTTTCCAAAAAAAAAGACAGACATCCAAGACTGGAGAGAGAGTGGTGTCTACAATGAAGACAGAGGTGCAACAGAAAAGCAAGCAAAGATGAACAAGTAATTCCCAGAAAGCGAGTCTTCTTTGTTCTTGTTTTATTTTTTTCTGGTAACGAGGAACTGAGGATAACCTAGGGTAGCGGCCTCTAGGGAATGAGCAGTTTACAGTGGGTTAGGATACACACTTAGGAAGACAGATGCAACAGTCCACAGAAGCACACAGTACATGGAACAATGCAGATTAACCCAACAGAAAAGGCAGGAGACATTTGTAGCAGAGTATCGATTGTATACATTAAAACTGTACGCGTGCAAAGTAACGCTACCTACCAAGATGCATGAGCAAGGGAACGTATCAAAACAGGAAAAGATGCTTGCAGGACGGAGCAGGACTAAGGATGGACAGAAGGATAAAGTGTGTAGTCTGGGAAGAGACTGCTTTTGAATTGACACGTTATAAGCCGTACATGCTTACATACGGTTTGGAACTGAGACCAGCAGCAGGTAGGTTACCTGTGAAGAGACGGACCACTAGATAAAGCTTCCCCTGCACCAGGGGAACTTTAAAGACTGCTTAGGCACACAAGATTCCCCTTCCTTTGTAAGTCAGAAGTGTCTGTCTGACACCTGTGATGAAAGCATTCTGGGTGGGTTTTTATCCAGACCTCTGTGCTAGCTAACCAGTGATCACAGCATGTTTTCACATGACCGTTTCACTTCTGTGTTTTGGAGAAACGGGAAAGAGGAAGCACGCATTGAGAAGCAAAGACAGGGAAAAGGATGTCCACATGTCTAATCCAACCACTCTCACGGTGGGGAAACCAGGCAAGAACACATGTGCAGCCAGAGTTCCTAGTGCAGCCATGTGAACCTGCCTGTCTAATGACAACTTGTTCTCCACATACTAGCAAAAAAATCAGTGGGAGACGGTGAAGGGACACACGCCAGGACACAGTGGTAAATACACACAGAAAAGGACAAGCCACGCCAAGGCACGTGTGGATGGCACACCAACTTCTGAGATGACAAGATGTACACAGACCTAGTGAGCCCGCAGGCTAGGACTCTACCGTCTGCCCTCATCTGCCACTCAAACGGACACCTCCCAGCACACGCACTTGCCGTTTCTTTCTGACTGCCAATTTCTCATCTGTCCTCCGCGGTGTACCTAAAGCTTTCTCCATGTCTTGGAGTCTCTGTTGCTCTAGGACAGAACTCCAGTGGCAACGGAGCACATTTTTGTACACAAAGTTTGAGTGATTCTTGACAACTGTATATTGTCAAGTGATTGCAAACTGTTTAGGAACACAACGAGCAGGCTGTGTGCCCTTTCTTTGTCTATGGTGCCTGGGTACAGTAAAACACACTCTCAACCCCTGATGACAGTGGAACCTCTATACACTCAAGTTAGCGCAGTAACACAGGAGACATGAGTAATATTTACAGTACTCTTTATTTAATACAACAAACACATAACATGTACAAAAAGAAAACACTCATGTAAAAGATCCTGCCATAAAGGATAGGCAGGAAACATCTATTCTGAATCAAATAAGGCTCTTATTTCAAAATGGGTTTGCTAGTTACACATGGAATATGAACAGAGCTGCCACAAAGAAAAACCAACTGAAGTCCCTGCACTGAAGGAGTGTATCATGGGCCAGTGCAAGCTCACATTCAGGAATGTTTATGTTCCCACATCCAAAATTCCCAAGGGGTCTCATGACATGGGAGGTTCTTCTGTTGTTAGTTTCTGTTTGTTGGTTTTGTTTTTTCCTAAACCTGCCCTTCTTTTTTTACTGAGGAAAGTTGTGAGTACTAAAATCAGGAATTGGTGAAGTGTAGAAGCTTTAGTGCCAGAATTTAAAGGATGCTGGAAGTAGACCCAGATCGAGACAGCGAGATGGCTGTGGAGAAGGAAGGGCTTGGGGTCTAACATGCTCCCATTTGCTAGCACTGCCGAGACCACGGGAAAGGCAGGGAAAGGCCTCCTCCTTGCTCAGTGCAGGGTCAGGGGCAGCAGAGTGTTCATATTCCCGCTGAGCTTAGCTAGAAATTCAACAAGCACCAGTTTGTCTTAAAAGAGCCACACACACACACACACACACACACACACACACACACACACACACACACACACACACCATCGCCACCCCCTTTTATTAAATTTATTTATTTATTTACTAAAATAATACAAAAAAAGGGAGACAGGTATATTTACAAAACTCCATGGCTGGTACAGTACATAATTTTTAAGACACACTAAATGCTACAATCTTTCAGGTCCTGAGATTATTACAAATACCAACTCAAAGCTTGTGTTCAGGTCCAGTTTTTAGAGGAAAAAAAATCCCAAAGTATTAAGTCACACACTTATTTGAAATACAGCATATATTCCTTCAAGTTAGCAAAAACACACCTTCCTACAAGCAGATGCAGCACAGTAGCTGGGGCCTTTCCCTAAGGACCATCAACGCCTCAGGCTCCATTCCCAGAGACTGGCTCGCAAATGTGCATCTGTGTAGGGTGGAGCTTACGGGAGAGTGGACACTCATGGTACAAATAACAGTTTTTCCTTCTGCTACTAAACAAAAGTCTCCCCTTACCTAGACCTTAACATAGGGTTGGAAATATGTGCTTCACCAGACTAAAATCCAGATTCTTGTTTTCCAGTTATAGCAAATAGGTCTGCAGTTCCATGGTATTCTTAAAATTACAAGCCTTGCTCACAAGCAGAGAGAGAAAACACTCATCTCCTAATCACCTAGGTTAGACTTAACTTCATTACTTGGGGGCAAAATTTTCGCCAGCCAGAGATTTCTTTTCCTCTCCTTAAAGTGTGACACAGTTTAACCAGAGAAACCTTGGGGAGGATCAAATGAGCATCCTCTCCTCCAACAACAGTTTAGCACTCCAGTACTTCCTAGAGTAAGATAGTTTCTCAGTGACAGTTGACAATAGATCACTACAAAGCTTGGCTCTCTTCTTTGGATGCTAACTACAAACCAGAGGAAGCTGTGTGGGAGGGAAACCAACCCCTACCAGGGGAAGGCCCTTGATGATCACACGCCAAAAAAGGATATATAATCCCTATGGAGGCAGAGTCGAATGTCAAAAAAGCTGGCCAAAGTTGGCTCAACTTTCTAACTATTTAAAACAAACACTTTTGTTAACTGACAAAAAATTTATTTCCCTTTTTATGTTTCTAGCTAAAATTAGGCTAATCCTTGGTAGTTTTTGGTAATTTTACCAGTGTGGGGGAAAAAGCAATTTTCTGACAGTGCATAAGGTTTCTGCAAACAGTAAAGGAAAGCAAGAAAGGAAGAAAGTTTATGGTCGTTAAGTACAGAAAATACAATACGGCTGTAAAATTTTAAGTACAAGTTGTCATGAGGGCAATGGTTAGTCTTGGTTGCTGTCGATTTCTAAAATGGACTCTGAAGACAGATGGAGCTGCTGACTTTTACGTTATCTCAGGTAAGACATCTTTTCTGATGACAGCCAGAGTTCTACCACCAAGCATCCACCAGCCAGACTCAGAGTAAGACACAATTATGTAACTATCAGAAGCAAAAGAATTTTCTGGGGAACTTAAAATTGGGGCTAAGGATTCAATGGTCTGCTTGGCTCAGACAGACCTTAGCAAAAAAGCTCTGTTCTAGGCGAGACACAGAAAAGAAGCAAGCCAGACTATTATGAGCTCCTAATGAAGATTGTACTTCTTTTGACAAATCCTGAAAGGTACTGGTATTATGTAAAAATGTGATCTATTATTGTTATCTTGCACTGCTGGATAGGGACCTCCAGACTTTGCACATGCTGAGCAAGAGCTCTACCACTGAGCTACACCCTCAGCCTATGAGACCTATTTTTTAATATCAACGAGAAGAGGAAAAGTCCCAATCATCAGTAATCTGTAAGTTCTGGACTATGTATAGAACCTTAATTGTACTACTGAGACTTCAAAATGATCCTACCAGTTTGGGTAGCAGTGTAAAAACTACCCCTAGTTTGAATGGCAGCTACATGAAATGGGGATACAGAGGAAACAGAGAAGCAGCAACATCACAACACAAGGAGATCACAAACAATCACTTTAAAGCAAATGGTAGAGTGTGCAAGTGTCATTTAGCATCAGGCTAGTCAAAGGTATCTCCACCACACCGTAAAGATGACCTATGCTTTTGTCCTCCGCTAAGATATAAACTGTCCCTACACTATCGTTGTGTGTGGTGGGGACAGAGGGCAGATGGAAAAGTGAGGGAGAGGGGGGTGTGGGATCCATTTCCCTAACCCTCCCTAGATTCAACAACAACAACTCACACTGGAGAGGAGCGAGTGGCAACTTCAGAGTTCCACCCCAAAGGCAAGAATGAAGACTACAAGAAATGAAGAATTCAACACTAATATTTGAAGCTGTTTTCAGGGAGAGCCTGAGCCAGCATTTTAGCTCTGTCAGCCAAAACACTACACTTCTCAGAATTACAATGGGTGACTTCATCAAAGCGCAAACATGATCCACGACACTAACTCTAGGTCTGCACGGGCAAAGGATCTTCAGCTGGCTTGTTATGTAAAGTTCACATTTTAGGGCACATAACACAGACAACTTACCTATTTTAGGCTGCTGTCACTCTTCCCCAGAGGAAATGCACACACATTCAACAACACCCCTAACCCTCATTACTTTGGGTTGAAATCTTAACATTTGTTATTGCGGAGTGGAACAAGAAGGAAATGTGGAAAGCGAAGAGTATGCTTATGTACGCAGCTGATCCTCAGAGGCTATGAGCTAAGGCCTCATGTGGAGGAGAGAGAGAGAGAAAAAAAAAAAAAAAAAAAACACCAGAAAATCCCCTAGGACTAGAGAATGACCAGGTCTGAGCCAGTTCTGGGGTCAGCCCAGATGTGCTGGCTGCTTAGGCCTAGTGTTTTCTCCTAACTCACTTGAGCTGGGTAATTGTTCCTCAACACCCTGTACTCTCTTTGCTGACCCTGAATATGTGCTGTAATTTAAACTCACTCATACTACAAAAACTGCAACATCCATTTGTTCCTGTTATTTTAAAGAAAAACACTTTATGCATTATTACTTAGTATGCACAAATGGAAGGTGAGATAAAATGATCTTAATCTCCTCCCAGGAGCGAGGGAAATCATGTTTCCTCCTATCCTGACCATCTCTCCTTTGCCACAGCTAGGAAGTGAATTCTGTCATCCTTCTCCTATTTTCCTACAACCCAAGCAGCGATCGCTCTGATTTGCTCATGGGCTGAAGAAGCATGAGTTACAAAGTTAAAAGTATACACACTTGTCTAGGTGTAGGCTGCCCCATCCTCCAGGGCAAAGCTGGATAAACCTAGACACAGAAGCAGTGTGCAGGGTCTGACTTACTCTTAGACACGTTAAAAACTTAGCTTTCCATCACCAAGCAAGGAAATTAGGTTCAGAAGGCAGAAGAGGGAGGCTATAACCTTTCAGGATCATTTATCAGTAATCCAAACGTTATCTAACTTTACTTTCACAACCTTCAAAAACATCACACAAGTAATAATATCATAAAAGCTTTAAAAAAATCTATTGGTAGTTAAGAAACTTAGTGTCCTCTCCTTTGAGTTAATCTGAAACTAATAATTCTACCACACTACAAATATGGTATGTTTAAATATCAAATATGTATCTAAATTAAATTCCAGTGACTTTTTTTTTAAACATAAAGACCATAGGGTGCTCTTTATATCCACTATAAGGAAAACATTTGTTTTTCAACCTCTGCAGGAAGATAATACTATAATTATATAGGATGTTCTAGAAAAACTCAAAATATTTTTGAAATAGTAAAGTCTCTGATATCCCTGGGAGGTAGGCGATTATTATTATACCCAATTGTCTCATGGGTAATCTGAGGCACAAAGGTTAAATGACATCCCCCTAGATAAAGGAGTTTGGGAATTCACACTCACTACCGATCTTAGCTGCCTTGAGGACAGCTCTGCTACCAGGAGTTTCTTCTTTTAGCCACAAGTGTCATTTTCCAATTAATGATTTACTTAAGCGGGGTCCTTTGTAAATATGTGTACTGTTTAGAGAATTGGTTCAACTTAGTCTCTTTCAACGTGTCACATCTAAAAAGAAACTTAGATACTTAAAGTTATATTGTTTTGCTCAACAAAGATGTTTAAATGATCATGAAATCAGATCAAAATCTAATCATCTGGAAAATGAAGAGACTGAAAAATCTCTCAAGTATGTTGCAGATGAGTGTTTCCTCACTATCTAAAATCTAAGTTTATTGAAGTTTTAAAAGGTATTCAGCTCTATAATTTCTTAAAGACAATTTTCCAGAAGAAAACACCTTTTAATAATGACAATGGTGCTCCCTTCTTTCAAAGTGTATTCAGCTAGTACTGCATGGGGCTAGCTCTAGCCCTGCATGTGTTTGTTTGATCTTGTCTGCACAGGGCACTGTATCAGATTGACCCACAAGGTGCTCTCGCTATTCTGATGCTTCTTAACACACTGCTTCTGCCAAATTTGAAGGGGTAGAGAGAAGCGGATTACATCCAGAAATAGTGAGTCCACCGCGTTTATTATGCTTGCAATAACCAACATGTATATGCTTTATATATATAATGCCCTATATACACACACACACATACATATATTAACTTTTACAGATATTCAGAAGGGGAAGCCAGCATCATGTGCAAAGACTACTTCCCGATCTGCCCATCTGAACCAACCCAAAGCAATGGAAGAAACAAGGTAGAAGTTCTGCAATGTCAAAAGGGCAGTGCTTAGAAAGATTGCCACGGAACAGCTGTTCCTGGTTTATACACACACTGTGCATCTTGTTCTCGTGAGCATACAAAGCAGAAGGAAGAGTATTATTATAACATGACATGATTTTGGCAAGTCTGAGATTCTTTCTCCTGAATCCCCTGACTTAATCAGTATGTACTTGAGGGTGTCTGAAAAGTTTCTAAAGAGGGGAGAAAAAGAAAGAAATAAAAGGCACTTAACAAAGACAAAGGCCTGAATTGAGCATGGTTTAGAGGAGTAATATAAGCATTTTACCAGAGATAAGAAATTATTTACAAGGAGTTAAACTTTTCCTTTAAACTTTTATAAAATAAAATTGCATAACGTGTTTGTGATCATTTATCTACTACTGCACTTCTTTTCTGCTTTGTTTTTATAAAACCAAAAGCACCCCCAAAGCTAAAACACACAAAAGTCACACGTGTACAACTAAAGGTCAAAGTGCCCTTCGGAGAACGTTGGGTCAGCAGAAGCACTCATGCTGAAGCACAGGACAGCTCTCAAGTTTGGCCTGGATACAGAGTTTTCCATTATTCTATATTTCAATTTGAAAAATAAAACAAAATCCAACAAACAAAGCAAACAAATTCAAAACCTAGGTAATAATAACAACACAAGGGCCAGTGTGCTTTCACAGTACACCCCTAAAATAAAGTACCCTAGTTCTACACAGGGGTCAAAGTACATGACAGCATCTCCTATAAATAGAGAAGTTAAAGTCAACCAACACAGGCAAAGTCATTTTCCAAATGTAGCAGCAAGTAGGACAGATAACAGTTCTAGAGACAATCGCAAAGGACAGAGTTCTCAAAACGAATGGCAGTTACAATAACAGTAGAATTTTCATTTCAGAAAGTCTTGAACAAGTAGAGGTGGAAAGGGTTGTGGGAGAGGGCAGCCAGAGGAGAGAGAACAGGGGTGCCTGCCCTTTCCATCTCTGCATAGTAAACAGTTTAGATCTGCTTTGGGAAAAAATATCCTGGGTTATTATCAGTTCCAATAAGCTGTTTCCAAGCAGGTGTCAAACCCACAGTCTTCAAACAGGTATATGCCCAGTTCTTCCCCCAGTGTTGGGACCCAAATAACCCTTATTCAGTGTCTATGACACAAAACAATAGATTTGGGCTACTAACATCCATCAAAGGGGTGGTGGGCATGAAAAAATGTACTAACTGAATCGTCTTCATTTCTTCAAAGTATAAGGACTTTGCTACTATAGAAAAACTTGGCTTCTTTTCTCCAGAATGTTTTAAAATCATGATTTCTCACTTTGTTCTCAGAAGCATGAGAATTATAATTTAATTTTAATAGAAATTATTGCTTGCATTTATTTCAGAGGCTCTGAATGAGCTTGACACTTTGCTCCCAAACAGTCTCCAACTGAGGTCCAGCAGTGCTGTCTGAGGACAGCTCTGCTGACTGTTATTGCTTGTGAATACTGAGGATCACCTTGTACGTACGTAACAGCTTATACATCAGTGAAGGCAATTTTAAATGTAAGACAGTTGGAATCAAATACCTTAATCTTCCTGAATCAAGTACCCCATGAGTGGGATCTAAGTGTGCTGATTTACTTCTGCATTTGGATGTTGCTAATGTTCTTTAGCGATACACATTGCTCTACAGATATCCTTTCCAGTCATTCACCATTTGAAAAATAACATAATTTGACTTTAAGTGCAAAAATACAGTGTGAGTTGCAAGTCTCTGTTAAAAAATAACCAACTTATATGCTTGTTCTTTGTAATAAAAACTGTAAGGACAGGTAACCATAAAGTATGGACACCATTTTCAGTGTTATGATATAGAAAGAAATGTATTTACATGTAGAAAGGACTCTGATTCATCTGTATTACATGGAAGGTTGCTGAAGTGGGGAATCTTACAGCAGTCCTTAGGGAATCAAGACTGATAAAAACAGAACAGACTTTACGTCTTATATTCTCAGAGCCCAGGGCTTCAGGCAATTTTATAAAAAGACACAGGAAGCAGAATTACTAATCTTGTTCTTTTCTAATGATGGAAAAGAACCATCAGGGGCCTTCATATAGCATGGTTCAGAATGGATGGATTTAAAAAACTACAATTACCATTATCTGACTTTTAATAGCAATTGATTTATATGAATGTGTCTATGTAAACACACAAACACACAGGTATCAGCAGGAAGAGAGACTAATATGCACTGACTTATCCCTGGGAAGAGGAAATGAAGCCCAAGGCCATCTTCCTAAACACCACCCACCCCCAGAACAGCAGCCCAGGCAATATTAGCAGGCATGTTGGCAAAGAAGTCACCTGGTGCTGGAGTAAGCCAAGAGCTGAGTAGTTTCTCTAGGACACCTTTCGAATGAAACTTAACATGTTAAATTCAAGTCAAAGCTCTCTGCTACGTCCCTGAATCTTTCCAATTATCTACCAGGGCTCACAAAGCATCCATATTTGTTTTATTGGTAAACTAAATTACTACAGTCAAGAAATTATACCAATGATTCCTTTCCTTCCTTTTTTTTTTTTTTTTTTTTTTTTTTGAGACAGGGTCTCATTGTCAGCCCAGTGCAGACTAGCCTGGGTCTCGCTGCTACATACTCCAGGCTGGTCTCAAACCTGAGATCCTCCTGCCTCAGCCTCCTGAGTATTGGGATTACAAGCATGAGCCAACATACCCAGCTTCAATGGCTCTTCTGAACAATCATTTCCCCTTACTGTAATAAGTTCTTGGAACTAAAGTTTTCAGTTATTCACTGACTTTTTGCTATGAAGCACGTCAATGTGACTTTGAAGTCAAATTATAGGCATAAAAATCCTAGCAGATTTGTGATTGGTTATTATAGTCCTAGAGGCTTCTTGGGACTTCTGCTTATCAAAGGAAAATGGGGTCTGGTTAACACTCTCGTCTGTATAAACTTAATGAGAATATGAAAACAGTCTTGTTATTACCAGGTTAGTCTGTCATCATACACAAACTAAACTTATATCACTAAGAGCTTACACTATTCTTAGATAATTTGAAAATACTCAAAAGTTTAAAATTCAGGGGGACACCACAATGTAGTTGAGGGAAAATTAAATGTATCCAAAGAGAATTGTTATTTATCCCTTCACATCCTTTGTTGCCTCTATTCATATATAGAAACAAGAATTAAAGAATCTTAATTATCTGTAGGCTTACTTGAATATCAACATTGAGTAAACTCTAGTAAAACTTTCAGATTCCAAATGCTCCAAACATTTTTACTGCAAAGGATATGGGGCATAAAGCTTCATGTGACAGTTATAAAGGGAGGGTTCCCTTGTGCACAGTATTCCTACTGGAATTCATCCCTTTAAAACAGTATACTATTATGTATATGCCATTTGGTTGACCAACAAAGAAATAGATGCTGTGCACTCTTTGTATCAACAGCTCTGGTCACCTAAAGCACCACCAGTGAGGAGCACTGTGCAGTGGGGGACTGGACATCTGCAGTGGGGAGCACTGTGCAGTGGGGGACTGGACATCTGCAGTGGGGAGCACTGTGCAGTGGGGAGCACTTTGCAGTGGGGGACTGGACATCTGCAGTGGGGAGCACTGTGCAGTGAGGAGCACTGTGCAGTGGGGGACTGGACATCTGCAGTGGGGAGCACTGTGCAGTGAGGAGCACTGTGCAGTGGGGGACTGGACATCGGCAGTTCTTGGCAGGCCATAAGGGAGATGAGCAGCAGAGCAGCAAAGCAACGGCCCAACGACAAGACCCCATGTGTCAAGAGAAAACGCGAGCACTCAACTCTCGCACATCAGGACCAGAAATAAATACTAACCAGTCAATACTGGATGACAAGTCAGCTGCAGAAAGGAGTTCAGTACCTACTTCTGAATGGAGGATGAAATAGACCCTTTTACAAAAAGGGGATTATCTACATTTTGTCTGTTAAGAGCAACAGGCTCACTTTCCTGACTTTAAAAATCTAAAAGATACGGTGATATTTATCACTGTGCTACAGCAGCTTTGCTGAAGCATCTTCAGCCTTACATTGGGAACTGCTACACACTGGAGAAGATTCAAGCTTGCTCAGGACATTTGAGGGTACAGTGCTCTTCGACTACTGTCTGGAGAACATCGTGCGATTAACTGTGGCAAATCTGTCCACTACACAAACATGACTGATTCTCCTCAAACTGGCTAATTCTACTTTTAGTTGTTTTTATTATGCACTTATATGTAGAGTGTTCAGATCCAACCCCCGGGATGGATGACCATTTACCCAAATCCTCTCAACTTCCTTCTTTCTCCCCCAGGTTAAAAAAAATCAAATTGATACTTCTGTGGGTTTGACAGCTGAGTCTCTTTGAAGCAGGTTAACATGGGAGCTTTAAGAGACCAAAGGTCACTAATTTTGCACAAAAGCATTTCTTCCTCCTGCACCTGGTTTTGCTCAAGTAACATTTTCTTTCCTTTTCCTCCTCACCACAGTGCTTGGGACGAGAATGTAAACATCGACAGAAACAGCAGCCCTGTGACCACGTAAGACTTTCCCATCAGGTAGGTCCCAACAGCCAGCCAAATGATTCCTCTTGATTGCTGGGAAGTCACTGAGATTTCCGTGGTAACTTAGTGTCCCCTTTACTTTGGCCTCCATCTGAGAAAAGAAATGTTAAATTGATATGGGTTGGCATGTTGTAAAAAAGAAAACAAAAGAAAGAAAAAGAAAAATCAAGAAGAATCAGTTTATTGTGAATTACATTTCTAAAAAGATAACTCTTATTTCACATGGTGATAACATTATAGAAGTTGATTAAATATAAGACATAGAAACTCAGTGACTGAAAACTATATAAAAACTATTTCAGCAGGTGTTTAACCATGGACATAACCATGTCCAATGCTGGGTTATGGAGGGACCAATGACACAATGCCCACCTTCAAGGGACCTACCAAGTCTTTTGATTCTTTTGGAAGACTAGGTCAATTTTATTTTCTTGTAAGTGAAATTAAATACTTTGCCATAGTATGACATATGATAATTCCCAAGAATTACAAACACATCACATTGGTAGTGAAGAAAGTCCAACTATATATATGTATCTTTGTTTAGGTCCTAGCCTTGCAGCAGCATAGTTTCTCTATCTACTATGCTGTGGGCCTTCACTATTTACATAAAATATGTAACCACTCTATGTGATCCTTAGCCAAATACTTCTAAGATAACTGGAAGGAGAGAGAAAGGGGGTTACCCAGGCAAGAGAAGGACCCAATGACCCAGAGGCCAACAGAACATAAAATCTCTGTAAGTTCAGAGCCCTAGTAAGGAAAACGAGGACCCAATGACAAGCCAGGTCTGAGAAAAAAGGACAAGAAAGGGAAACTCTTCAAGGGAAAAGGAATGAATGGGGATCCTAAGTCACATGGCCAGATTCACTCAT
Organism: Mesocricetus auratus; assembly: GCF_017639785.1. Lineage (NCBI taxonomy): Eukaryota > Metazoa > Chordata > Mammalia > Rodentia > Cricetidae > Mesocricetus > Mesocricetus auratus. The sequence goes on from NW_024429200.1 coordinate 2,307,914, forward strand.
GTCATATCCAAGTATCTTGGAAAACATTAAAAAAAAAAGTTAAAAGTTATATTAACAGTTCTATCAAATAACTAGGGCCCTTTTCATTCATAGTAAGATATGTTATCGATACATTATGTACTGTAGAGAGAAATGATTTGATTAATGGAATAACCAAATTTATAAAATAGTAAGGTACTATTAAAATAGGATTTTGCTCAAAGTAACTTTGGTTAATTATCAAAATAAAATAATTCTATTATATAGACTGTGAAATTCTTTATACTAGAGTTTAGTGTAGCATGGCCCATGGCCAAATCTGGCCTACCATCTGTTTTTGTTAGTATAGTTTCATCGCAAGTCAGTTTTACTCACTTGCTTATAAATCATTTGCGGTTACTTTATATTACAATGATAAAGTCATATAGTTGTAAAAAAAGATTATAGAAACTGTAGAGCCCAAAGTAGTTAGTATGTGTGCCACCCAGGCTTGGTGGCACATGACACACAATGAGTTCAAGGCCAGCATGACCTATCAAGTAAGTTCCTGGCCTGGCAGGTCTGCACAGGGAGACGTCTCTGGAAATCAAAACAAAGAAAACTTTTTTGATTTCTGTTTTAGATAAGATTAGGATAAACATTAGCTGGCATCGATGGTCATGCCTTTAATATCAGCACTTGGGAGGCAGAGGCCGGTGGATCTCTGTGAGTTCGAGGCCTGGTCTACAGAATGAGTTCTAGGACAGCCAGGGCTACACAGAGAAACCCTGTCTCGAAAAACCAAAAAAGAATAAACACTAATGAGCTCTTACTTTCAACCATTTACCAGATGAGACTATTTTTATTAGATTCCCATAGGACATCCATTAAGAACATATATTCAGTATAATGGACTGGGGAAAAAAAACTGTGTGTGTGTGTGTATGTATGATGTACACGTACACACACACACATACACACACACTTCAGTGGAAGGTAAGAGAACTGATGGTATACATTTTTCAAACTGGCAATTCTACAATTTAAAATCCAAACTCAAGTTTAATGTCTTATATTGCATTTTTAAATGTAAAGTTTTAAACTTTAAACTTTAGTTATTTGGAAACTACTTAGTCTTCTTTTTCTTGTTCTGGAAGAGTGGTGTTGGCCAAGTAAGAAGACAGTTCCCATGGAGCTGAACTCTGGGGCCTTCTGAGCACCAAGGGCTGTTTGTCTACTCCCTTATAGGTGGTCACATTCATGCCATCCACCAAGGGCTCATGTCTCCACTGGATTACAGAACAGGAATATACCCAAACCAAAGAGAAAGAAGGTGTGTAGGGGGTATTTTCCTTCTCTCAAGGATGAGTCTTGGCAGCTGACCACAGGAATGATCATGAGATGAATGACAGCATACATACTGATGCATAGCTCCAATTTCTGCGCTATGCTTAAGAGTAAACCAGTATAAAGACAGTTTATTTTAGTTTTAATTGTATGTATACAGGTGTTTTGCCTGTATGTATGCATATGCATCATGTATGTGCCTGGCTGGTGTCCATGGAGGCCAGAAGAGGGCATCATACTTCTAAAGTTACAGACGGTTATGAGCTGCCATGTGGATGCTGGGAACTGAACTTGGTCCTCTGTAAGAGCATTCAGTGACTCTAACTTCAAAACAACGTGTGTGCATGCAGACAGGGCTCATGTAAAGTGAGAGAGCACTTTGTGGGGTTGGTCCCCTCACCTCTTTTTGTGGATTCTGAGGACAGAACTCAAGTGCTTTTACCTGCTAAGCCTTCTTGTCAACTTCTGTCTGACGTTGGTTAATTATTTTATGACTCCATGGTTAGCATGCATGCATAATAAAATCCTTTCCCTTCATGTCTAGCAGATCTCATTTATCCCTTTCCTTTCTCTTAAAAGTGTTTGTTGCCACTGAGGATGCAGTCAAATGAAAACTGCCCCGCCAACATTTTGATTAGTCATACTGTTAGAAGAAAACTTAGCATCTATTCACATTCATAAACAATACAAATAAGCATCCTGCTTACCATGAAAAGCTTGCTGTAAGTGTGTAGGCAGAGGTGAGTGGGGAAGTGTTGTGGCGTGCTGAGTTCCTGGCTGTAAACTCTTTAGTAAATCTGAGAGGAAAACAGACTTGTCAGTTATCTTTAAGACATGAGCCCCTTAGCTCAAACTCAGAATCTGTCTTATCTAACGCCAGCGTAAGCCTCGGTTCCAAGAGCTTTCTAACACTGCATAAGTTGACTTATGTAAATACAGTCGTAAGCATGCTAAGAAAATCCCCCACATTGACTTTCTTCTCCATATTTCATTACAACGGAAACGTGGTGTGGACGGTCCGTTTGTTCACTGAAACAGAGCCCCACTTACTCTGAGTCAGGCTGTGATGGAAAGCGGCTGAGGTAGATCCCGAGGCGGTTGTCACTCCAGCTGTGTCCGTTCCAAAGCCAAGGAGCTCCAAGGGAAACTGGAAGGGCATGGTCACTGGAACAAGGCCACCCAGCATCCCAAAAGGAGTCACAGTTTGATTTGTTACAGACAAAGGTGATGTCATGAGAGTCAGAGGTGAGGCATTAGCCAATAATGATGCTCCTGCTGTGGACTGTGTAGAAACCAGGGGTCAAAATAGATAAGAAATAAAGCACTGTACCTAAATTGATTTAACATCTTCATGGATGCAAGATTGTGTCTTTATCTGTTCTAACAAATGAGAGAAAAATTAACACTGAGGTGGAAAACATAACCCAGTGAGTTACCAATAATGGTTCTGAAAATCTGCAAATAACATTTGAAAATGTTTATATATACAGCTCCAACAACACTGCAGTCTGCCTTTCACCCGTTTAATGCCTACTCTTGCATGTAAGCCTCAAAGTCTAACACTGCTCCTCTACTTCTCCTTGCAAAGCCACAGACGTGAGTCACGGGGCTCTGCAGGTTCTCTCCTGGAACAAGGTTTACAAGTGCTGCAGCAGACGAGCCCTCACAGCCAGCTCTTCACCCTGGCCTCCCCCACCTGTGCTTCCCCGAGCTGACCACTGCCCAGCCTGTACCACAACACTGCCCTCTCCACAGACGCTTTCTCTTTCTTCCTACAATTCCACTGTTATTCCTGGATCTTTTCCAACTCCCAGTAATAATCTAATATTATTTGTATCCCTTTTTGAAAATCAAGTTTACTGGACAAGTCTCCATTTTCCATCTTATCTATAGTTTCTCCAGAACTGCTGAAGCTGGTTTCCACTGCATCACTGTTCTGAAATCAGACTTCCTAAGTATAAAGTGCTTTCTCACTTCTATATGTGAGCTTTGAGGCCCTGAGTGATGAATCAGAAATCTGCTAATGTTGGTTGAGCTTCATGGGGAACTATTTAAATATTCTCTCTGGGCTAATTCAATCCTTCCAATGACAATAATGCAACAATTAACTGATTTTTCCACTTCTGGCATTTCTTCACGATGGGCACTTATCATTATCAAGCGTCTATTTAACGCACTCAGCTTTCTTAGAAGCAAACATTCCACACTACAGTCCTGCCTGCCATTGACACTGGTGTGCCCTGTAATGCTTCCTCCGCTAAAAAGTCTATAGTTCTAACTGTGGTCAAGAGAACTTCATTCTTTGTAATTTAAAAGACAGGAGAGATAGCCAGTGGTGGTGTCACACACCGTTAATCCTCACTCGGGAGGTAGAGGCCAGCAGATCTCTGTGAGTTTGAGGCTAGCCTGGTCTACATAGCAAGTTTCAGGCCAGCTAGAACTTCCAAAAAGTTTCTTTAAAGTTAAGACACATTAGATATTGTTGGTAATGTACTATTTCTACCCAAATACCTCATTAATTAAGGGTTGATGTTTTATCTTTGTTTTTCAAACAGTGTCTCATTGTGTATCTCAGGCTAGTCTGGAATTTTAATACAAGCAAACCTTGAAATCTGAGTCTCCCAGCCTCAGCTCTTAAGTATGTGATTACAGGCATGCCTCAGATGCCACCATGTATAAGAGTCAAAGGTTTTATTTCTTAGCATGTAAGAAAATATATGTGACATGTTGAAGGGTCTATAGCACCGCTGAACGAAAAGCGAGGTACTCTCCAGAAGCCATCTTCTCCATTTCCTCCCTTTGCTCCTCTCCTGTGTCATCACTGACATTTCTGACCTGTCACCTCAATTCTAGTCTGTGAATCAGAGTTTAGTAAGTAACACCACTTGAATTTCCAACACCCAACTAACCAGACATTGCCAAAACTGAAACCACCCCTCCCAACCCCCACACATCTTGCAATCAACAAGCACTTCTTTGCCAGGAGCCTGGGACTAGAACCTTGGTCTGCAGGTCTCATAAACTAAAGGCGTTTCTTCTTCACCCAACTTTCTCCTGACACCTAAGAACCAATCCTCAACACTTTATGTTTTTTTTTAAAAATATTTTATTTATTTATTATGTATACAATCTTCAGCATGCCAGTAGAGGGCACCAGATCTCATTCAAGGTGGTTGTGAGCCACCATGTGGTTGCTGGGAATTGAACTCAGGACCTCTGGAAGAACAGTCAGTGCTCTTAACCGCTGAGCCATCTCTCCAGCCCCTCAACACTTTATGTTAAAAGACACTTTGAAGCCAGGTGGTGGCGGTGCATGAGGTTAATCCCAGCACTCGGGAGGCAGAGGCAGGTGAATCTCTGTGAGTTGAGACCAGTCTGGTCTAAAAGAGCGAGTTCCAGGACAGCCTCCAAAGCCACAGAGAAACCCTGCCTTGAAAAAGAAAAAAAAAAAAAAAAAAAAAAAGGGAAAAAAAAAGACACTTTGAAGAGTTGTCTTTACTATGACATTTATGATACACAGTGGGTACATATTAAAAAAAAATACCCAGTTAGAAACACTACCGTTTTAAAGTGACTAGGATAAAAAGGACCCTGTATTAGTTTGAAAGTAATCAGGAATGGAGACTGGAGAGATGGCTCAGTGATTAAGAGCACTGGCCACTCTGCCTAGAAGTTTTGAGTTCATTGCTACAACCACATGGTGGTTCACAACCACCTCTACTGGGGTCAGATGCCCTCTCCTGGCATAAAGTTGACAGAACGCTCATAAACAAATAAGTACATCTTTTAAAAATAGTAAGCCAGAATGGATCCTTCCTTTTAAACTTAAGTCTATTGTAGTCTCAAGACAGTCTCCAAGACTTTGCCCTGAATGGACTCCCTCAGTGAAAAACAGTAAATAATACCAAAGAGTATTAAAGCCTTTCTGCAAGAGTCTAACTGAAGCATTACAACAGATGGAGAAGATAAATCAGGACAAGCTCCAATGTTTAAAAATAACTTGAATACCAGCAATGTAAAAAATATGCTACAACTACTGTTTTATTAAGAATTTTCCAAATCCAGTTTTATGACTAAATTAGAATGCCAGGTGACCTCAGTGTTACACTAACACTTAGGAGTTTCTCTAAGAGCCATTTTCAGAAGTAGAAAATCCCACTGCTTTATAACATTTGGGAGCATAGAGAAATTGTCAATATTAGCTAGATAAGCAGAATATATAGTGTCCATAATCAGACAAGCCTTCTATGCCTTCTCCATCTTGAGAAAGAAATATGGATTGAAACTACTTTTCTCTGGCAGGCATCTGTTTGGTGAGACAGCTGTTTCCCATTCACCTAGAATAATATTCTGAAATGTTCCCATACGTTCTCCTGATTGAGACCTTCCAACAGCTTCCTTTCTTCACAGAGTAAAACCCTAAATCCTCACCGTCTCTTATTAGGTCCATTCCACATTCTGTAGGGCTATCCCCATAGTTTGGTCACTGAGCACACACCGGGTTTCACCTCAGGCTCTGAACACGCCGTTTTATACTGCTGCTTCCTCTAGCCCATACCAATTTCCTGTCTTCTCTACACATGGCTGGACCCGTTTTTTTCAACTCTCAGCTCAAATCAAATAGTATTTCCTGTATTAGGCCTTTTGTGGTCCCTTATGTGAGCAATACTCAATTTTTAACTTTTTTTTTTTCACAGCAGAAGCTTCCTTCCTTCCTTTTTAAAATAAAGCTGGTGTTGAGCTTGTCTAGAAGATACGTTCCACGAGAAGAGCAGGGTTAGTTATTCATCCCGGTTGCCCAGCACATAGTAGAGAGCCTGGCGCATAGTGCCCACAGCACTGAATGATGGCTTTAGAATCACTGAGTGGCAAATACAGGGTCATCCCAGATTAGTAAGTGGAAGGGCAAGAAAGGGGAAGAATGTTTTGGAAGGAAAGTAGATGGAGCTAACAATCTGGACTCAGGAATATTTGAACTTTCAGCCTTGGGTAGACGACCCACCCTTCCCACTGGGCTTCAGCTAGCACTGCAGATGCCTTGTAGAAAGGAGGTACAGGCTTCTTAAGAACAGACCCCAAATGTACACCCTCATGGAGGAATATCTGCGTTAAGTGCTGGGCTCACCAGACATCTACAAGACTTCAGAGATGCTATGCCATATAACAAAAATACCCAGTGACAGAGGTGATGTGACACTAATCAACTGTTGACTTTTCTTGAGTCAGACCAGTAAGACAGAGAGAAACACATCAAAGCAGCAGGAACTTTGGAGTTTCCAAGTGTAACAGCAACCTGGGAGTAGAACAGAACAGGGAAGGAACTTGTCTGGAACACACAATTACTCTTACGACAGTGAATGGCTCCTTTTAGAATAAATGATAAGCAAATACAAGATGGCCAGGCAGACTTTAGAGGTGAAGAAAGGCAAAGGAGAATCTAACCAGACACTTGGAGACAATGAAGTAAAAAAACACAAAACCAATTTTAAAGTAGAGAAAACTCCCCTATCATTGTATAATAAGAAAGTAAATGAAGTCATAACTCTGATAGTGGAACAAAGACAATACTTATTTTCATGGGAGATTTAACCAAAAATCTGATTACTATTTCAGCAAAAACGGTAGAGCTACATGACAACTCTAATTCTTATTTTTTATAATGGAAGTCACAAGATAACATAATGGTAACATTCATAAATTAAGAGTGTATCGTTCGTTCTTTCTATGCAGCCTGGACTGGTATGTAATACACTATCAAGACTAGGCTGGACTCAAACTCACAGAGATCCACCTGCTCTTGCCTGGGATTAAAGGTGAGTCACAACACACCTGGCTGTCATTGTTTTTGCTAGCTGCACATGTAGCGCATGCCTACAACACCAGCACAGGGGAAGGAGTGGCCTTCCTCAAGGCATTGTCTCAGAAAGAACAAAAGCGTGGACAGTAAGAAAGTATGAGGTCAGGAACTACCACTTTTGTTAGAATTCCATTTTTTCCCTTTGATCAAACTGAAGGTTAATTTTAGAAAGGATCATCTTTTTAGCAAATATGAACAGTAATGAAGATTAATTCCCAGATCTTACCTATAATGAATAACTAGCAGAGAAGCCCCATTATCAGTGTGTTTGAGCTTGGTTGTTTACGTCTCCCCATTTGCCTTGCCCTCTCTTTGAGATACGGTCTCACTATACTGCCTAAGCTGGACTTGAACTTATGGGCTCAAGTGATTCTTGGTGCTTGGCTGCAGGTGAAGAACGCCCACTCAGCTTTATTTCCTAATGATGAGAAAAGGCTTTCTTTCAACAGAGACAAAACATCAATATGGATTTCAGCCATTGAAGTGCTAGTAAAATGAATTTGTTCCACATTAGTATACAACCCTGAACCCATGTCAGTGGAAGAATAACTTGGTATTATTAAATATGTATTCAATACCAAGTCTCACACTATACTGCATGCAGGAAGTCTCTGCAAATAGCAAGGGGAAAGCTTTTCATTAAATTCCTACTCCACAAAAATAGGAGAGCATGAAGTTAAAGCAACCATTGCTTTGGGCAACTCATTTCACAGACCAGAGTCATGTTCTCAAAGATTTAGGACCCAAGAACTTGTACATCATAAAATACATACTTTTAAAGGTATTTATAAGATAATATTGTATAAGGCAGTTTCAGCCTTAAAACACCCTATATATAAGGTGGTGAGCACAGGTACTTTTATTTTCCTGACTGTAAATTTGCTCAGTGAATGTGTATTACTTCCAGGGGGGAATTAGTACTAAAGGAGCCACATCATTAACATGAAGCACAAGTCCCCGAAAGCCTCAAAACACAGTGAAGGTAGAGAAATGAACAGCAGGTGAGGTGATGCAGAAGAAACAGATGAACAGCCAGTCAGATGTGGGAGTCTAAGGCTGTCACCCAGTGTGGGAGGCTACAGTAGGAAGGTAGAGAAATGAACAGCAGGTGAGGTGATGCAGAAGAAACAGATGAACAGCCAGTCAGATGTGGGAGTCTAAGGCTGTCACCCAATGTGGAGGCTACAGTAGGAAGGTAGAGAAATGAACAGCAGGTGAGGTGATGCAGAAGAAACAGATGAACAGCCAGTCAGATGTGGGAGTCTAAGGCTGTCACCCAGTGTGGGAGGCTACAGTAGGAAGGCAGCTACGAGTCTGAAGCTAGCTTGGGCTACAGAGTGAGATCCTGTCTTTAAAAAAAACACACTTTTAAAATAACCCTAAGCTAAGTGGGGTGTGGCAGCACATGCTAGGAATCTCAGCATCAGCGACAGGTAGGAGTGCAGCAGGGTCCTGGCCAGTCCAGCCTCAATACAAATGCCCACTGTCTAAACACAGCACGGACTCAGAAACCATCACCAAACATGGAATAACATAGTCTTTGTTTTTGATTTCTAACAAATTAAGATTAATTTATTCTTGGGTTGAGAGAACTGTGCTTATGGTTCGTGTGTAGGCCATAGGACAGCTTTTGGGCATCTGTTCTCCTCCTACCATGTGGGTTCCGGGATCAAACTTGAGTCATTAGGCTTGGCAGCAAGTGCCTTTACCTATTCAGTCACCCCACTGGCCAAGAGTAAAATATTCTTGAGTTGAAAAAATAGCCAGGTCTGAGGCTCATTATGTTCTAGGTACAAAACAATGAAAATTAGGTAAACAAGCTGGGTATTGGTGGCGCACGCCTTTAATCCCAGCACTCAGGAGGCAGAAGCAGGCGGATCTCTGTGAGTTTGGGGCCAGCCTGGTCTACTGAGTGAGTTCCAGAACAGCCTCCAAAACAATACAGAGAAACCCTATCTCAAAAAACCAAGAAAAAAGAAAGAAAGAAAGAAAATTAGATAAACAGAGCTTTAGCTAAGAATACTGGGGTTTGAAGGTAAATTTTCTAGCCATTTCAGCAGACAAAAAACATTAAACAGGAGAACAAAATAACCAACGTAGTCTCAGACTTTTGTATAATACTAAATATTAAGCAAGGAATTTGGACTTGGAACCAAGTGAGCCAGGAAGTCTACCCTGTTGTAACTGCTACAACACAGAAAGCAGTGATTATGTATGCAAAAGCAATGGAAAAGTTAATACCACTTATGTCCCTTCTAGCAAAGAGTCCTTGGCTAATAGGCAAATTTAAACTAAAAATTGACCAACTGGGAAAATGGTATATAGGCATTCCAACATTAAGTGGACAGAATTATACATGAAAGGATAAATGCCTAGAGAAATAATACAAATGCATAAATTTGATTAAACAAACAAACAAACAAACAAACAAACAAACAAACCCGGCTCCATGGTTAAGAGCACATGCTGGTCTTTCAGAGGACCAGGACTTGGTTCCTACCACCCAGGGGCTGACACCTGCCTGTAACACCAGCTCCAGGGAATCTGCTGCCCTCTTCTGGTGTGTGTGTTTTTTTTTTAAAGATTTATTTATTTAGGCTGGGCGGTGGTGGCGCTCCCCTTTAATCCCAGCACTCGGGAGGCAGAGGCAGGCGGATCTCTGTGAGTTTGAGGCTGGGCTGGACCGACAGCCTCCAAAACAATACAGAGAAACCCTGTCTCGTAAAACCAAAAAAAAAAAAAAATTATTTATTATTGTAGGTGGAAGGCCAGAAGTGTCTGAATGTATGTCCGCAGGCCAGAAGAGGGCAGCAGATCTCATTACAGATGGTTCTGAACCACCATGTGGTTGCTGGGAATTGAACTCAGGACCTCTGGAAGAGCACCAGTGCTCCTAATCTCTGAGCCATCTCTCCAGCCCTCGTCTGGCCTTCTTAAGCACTGCACCCAACATGCAAATCATGCCTCCATACACATTTATAAAGAAAAGTAGGGAGACAATTGAGTATATGTGAAATTCTGCACTAATACGTTGTTCTTGCTTTTAATAAGAGAGCTTTTGGAGATTTTTTTTTCAACAGGGTGTCATCAGCCTAAGCTGGCCTTGAACTTGCTGTGTAACAAAGGATAACTGGGAACTTCTGATCATCAGACTCCCACCTCTCAAGAGGAGGGATTGTAGGGGTACACCAGCTTGTCTGGCTAAAAGATAAAATTTTAAATATATCCTCAAGTTTTGTTTTCCAGAACAAACGTTAAGGTAAATGTGAATCTTTCCCTGATATTGGGGATTGAACCTGGGATTCTTCATGTGCTAGGGGGACTGTCCCTGAGCTAACACCCTCAACTTCCCATCCTACCTTCTAAAGTTTTACTTTATTTTTAGTAAGACTTTGCTATGAAGCCCAGGTTAGCTTAAAATTCCCTGTATGTAGCCCAGGCTGGCCTTCAACTTGAGTTCTTCCTACTTCACTCCTCCGTGTTCTAGGACTACAGGTGTTATGGCACCACACACATAGTCTAGCATACTTGGCTGAAAATAAAAATGCACATTCCAACGAAGACCTTTCCCAGCACTATGATGCCAACACTGAGAACATTCCATGGTCACAGCCGTTATCAGCCTGGTATAAACACATTCTCTATGTTGTATATGTCACATGGACAGTCATTAAGGTGACTCAGAAAGCTTACATTTATCACATAAATGCACAGTACATACATACCTGCACACTGGCTGTTACCACCGAAGACCCTGAGGCAGAGGTTGGTCTATGTGGAGTAGACAGCGGTTTAGTAGCACCCTGTGTTCCACTTCCTGTCCCCCCAGACAGACTAGTCCTATTAGCTCCACTCGAGTTAAGGTTGCTGCCTCTGCTGGCAGGCACATTCATGGGAAGTCCACCCAAGCTGCTCTTCCCCACAGCTCCAGTGGACGACGAGTTTGTTAGTTTAGAAGGGGCCTGAAGAGTCTTTGTAGGTGGAAGGCCAGAAGTGCGATTTGAGGGCAACAGATTCAGAGTGGGAGACTGTCTGCTGATGTTTCCTCCACTGGGCTGTTTATGGACGGGGTTGGTACTGGTGGAGTGGCTACTCTGGGCTACTAGTGTGTTTGGACTGGAGGAAGTTGGGCATACAGCAGGCTTGGGAGTTGGGTTGGATTTAGAAATAAGTTTAGTTGATATTGAAGGCTTAGCTGACAAAGAGGGCTTGGGTGATGCAGAAGGCTTAGGTGAGGGCAAAGGCTTGGGAGACGTGGCAGGTTTGGGAGACGCGGCAAGTTTGGGAGATGCAGCCATTGAGAAGGGAGATTTGAAACCCTGCGTGGAGATTTGTGACACCATAGCCTTGGCTAAGTAGTTACTAGAGGTAGTGGTACTTGGTGTTGTCCTAGAAACCAGGGGGTGGGGCCCCTGAGACCCATTTCCAGGTGATGGGGTAGACAAAGGGAGGCGATACGTCAGTGGCTTATCTGAAGTCTTGAGCAGCTGGGACGAACAGGAAAGCTGGGGGTTATTACTCAATTTCACCACTGGGTTGGTCTGTGATTTACTAATGGTGGCCTGTAATGGAGACACGTAGTTCTGCTGGACAGCTGAGTGCTGCTGCACCTTTGCTGCTTGTGTTAACGGAGAAGCATCTTGGGCCTCTGATGTTCCCAGGGCATGAGAGGAGGCAGCAACTTGGGCTTGGGAGGAGGAGACATGAGTCTGTGAAGAGGAAGAAGCATGTATCTGACTGGACCTTTGCAATCCTTGCTGCAGTAGCCTGGCTGGCAAATGCTCTAAGGAGACTTTAGGGTTCTGAATTGAAGAACCAGCAATAAGGCCTGAAGAAATGCCAGTGTGAGCTAAATCCTGGGGTTTCTTTGGTACTGGCCCTGTGTGACCAGCAATAAGACTTGATGAGTGTGCAGTCTGAGTAGGATCCAGCTTTTTGGGAGTGGCCAGTGGTAACTTGCTCATGATACTTGCTAGTTTTTCTTCTCTCAGGCCTGGACGAGGCTTTGCAGTTGGCACATTGAGCCTTGAGCCAACCGAGGGGCCTTTGTTGCCGCTGTTGATGACGGCTAAAGCTTCAGATACAAGATCCAGTGAAGAGGAGTGGAAAGAAAGATCTTCATCCAAGGAGTCATCCAGGCAGATGGTTTCTTGGGCTGGTGCTGAGCTCGAGCTGGCCGAAACAACGATGGGTGTGCTGGAGCTTGTGGAGGGACCAACTGAAGCCAAAGATACAGGAGCCTTTGGGTCTTTTTTTGGGCTACATTCCTAGCATAAATAGCATTATATTGGAAAAAATACAAAGAGTTAATTACAAATTTAAACTTAGTTTTTACAAGATTAAGAACTTTTTATGACTAGAATTATCTTTTGGCTGTTTTGACACAGGTCTGTTTATAGCCCTGTCCGTCCTGGAACTCCCTATGTAGACCAGGCTGAACTTGAATTCACAAAGATCTACCTGCCTCTGCCTCCACAGTGCTGGTATTAAAGGTGTACACCACTGTATTGGACCTCTTTTTTTTTACTCTTAAAAAACAAAAGCTAGAAATCTTGAGAAGACTGCTAAAACCAAACCCATGTTGCGAACCAGCCCTCCTGGTAACACAGTGTGCTGCACAGCACGCTACCAAGTCCTTCCAGTCATCTTAGCAGGCTGTGAAAGTGGGGCTCAAGGGCACTGGCTGAGGGAGACACCACTCAAGAGCTACACTTGCATCAAACATACAGAACCCACTTCAATCCCAGCGTCTCAGGAGCTTTCATTCTCCTGGTGCTCGGAGCCATGTTGCCCTTTATCAAAGCTACAACTTCTGTGTAATAGTTTCCTGGGATGCTGACTCCATTCCCTGCTTCCTTGAATGTCTACAGCTACCCACCACCAGTACACAGGGAAACTAGCGAATTATTCTACCACAGTTAGTCAAATTTCCACTCATTATGACTCGTAATTTATCCAACATGTGTTTAGTGGCTCCTATGAGTAAGGCTCTGTCCTAAGAAAACAAAGGTATTAGTAATTAAAGTGCTAAACATCTAGGTGAATGCTGTCTGCGAAAATTATTTTCTTAAAATTCAAGGAAGAGTTAAGGAACTATAGTTAAAAATATTCAAAAGAGTAAAAAGAAAAACATTAGCAAGTTAAGAGCAACCATTTATTTGTTGGGAGTAATATAAAGTACTAGACTAATGTCATGTTTAATACAAAGACAAAAGCTACACATATTAAGTCATCATTTCAGAGGCTCTATTAGTTCCTTAGAAAGAAAAGGTCCCAAACCCAGAGTCTTATATACTGATGCATACAGCCCTCTCACTTACCTTCAGCATAGTGGGGACAGAACGAACAGGAAGGGTCTTTACCATCACCTCCTATGGTGTTACAGTAAGTAAGCTGTTAAGAATGCTGTCACTCCAACTTCCATAGCACTTGTCCTAACCTTTCTCCTAAGAACTCAGTCTTGAAGGCCTTACTACCTATATAAGCGTGGGTATGATCGCATGAGGGCCACACTGCTGGTTAAAATGATGAATGTGCTTACATGTGTTGACACTATTACTAAATCTGCATCACTAGAAAGGTGTAAGACTGAAGTGGGGTAGTATTACCAGAACAACGTGTCTATCTTAACTACTGTGGGGAGGCAGAAGCTCATGTATTCCAGGTTAACCTCCAACTCCTTATCAAGCCAAGGATTTTGCTGACCAGTCTTTGTTTGAACTTCTGATACTCCTGTCTCTACCTCCTGAGTGCTCACAATCCAGCTTCTCCTAAGCAGTGTTAAAATTATTTTGTGTGGGGCTGGAGAGATGGCTCAGCGGTTAAGAGCACTGGTTGCTGCTCTTCCAGAGGACCTGAGTTCAATTCGCAGCACCCACATGGTGTCTTACAACCATCTGTAATGAGATCTGGTCCCTGCTTCTGGCCTGCAGGCATACATGGAGGCAGAACACCATATACATAATAATAAATAAATGTTTAAGAAATTATTTTATGTTCTTTTTTTCTTGCAGGTAGGAGCAGGTTGAGACAGGGTCTATGTCTCCCTGAGTGGCCTGGAGTTATGTTTGAGACTGGCTTCAAACTTACAATTCTTCTGCCTTTGACTCCAGAGTGCTGGGATTATAGGTATGCATCACCACACACGCCCAGGTACTTTATGTTCTAAACTAACAAATCTACCCCCTATTTGTGGTGGATTTAATTGTTTCTGATGTCCACTGACTCTAACCTGTACTAATAAATCCCCTTATATATTCTATAGTTCAGACAGCAGACAGCACGGGTTTTGTTATTTTTTTGTCTGTTTTGGGGACTTTTTTGTGGTACTGGCATTATGCCCAGGGCCTCTGGCATGCCGAGTATATGCTCAGTCTGAGATCTACCTACAGCTTGTATGTTTGACTTGTGCTATAAATAGGTAAGCTTAAGATGTGGGACATTACACAGTGCAGAATCTGTTTTTGCCTGCTGCCCTGGGTCATTGCTAAATCAGTAAATTACTCAGCCATTTTGTGCAAGTCATACAAATTAAACTCCTAACAAAGGGGACATTTTCAGCAGGACTGTCTTTCTCCAATCTAGAAACCATGGCCAAGACAGAATTCTTTCTGCTGATGGATAGATGCTCCCCTCCCCCACCATTAACTAAAGATGTTATTCTTTCAAGGCCCTGCTTTACATGGGGTTCTTTTCCCTTTCGGATGTACTAACCCCCAAGAAACCCTACCTGCTATTTTGAGAAAACAGTGAAAAGAAACCATAATGTAACAGGCAGTCTCTCCAAGGACAATGAAGGCCTCAGCAACAAACCGTCAACATGGCAGCACCTTTCCGACTCTGGAATCGCTCCTTTGTGTTTATAATTTCAGCTATTTTGTTGGGGGTAGAGGGCAGGGTTTACCTGTGTAACCATGGTTGGCCTTGAACTTAGAGATCCACCAGTTTCTTCGGTATGCAACCACTCCCAACCATTCAATTATGTTTTTAAAAGTATTTATTACATTTTCATCCAATATTTCTATGTAGAACTAACGAATGCAAATGCCCACAGCTCCAGAACAATCTACTGCTCAAATGGACTTTTATGAAGCTGAAAACAAGCAACTCAGCATAGCACCTAGTAATCTTTGCTAAACATCACGAGCCCTTTTCTCTTTAAGAATCTACCCCAACACTCACCAACTAGGAACAACTACAAATGTATTGGACTCTTACCTTGACTTTGGGTTTTGATGCAGGAATCACCTTTTTCTTTGCCCTAAGATAAAAGATTAAAATGAAGGTCATTTCAGAAGCAGTTATATGTTAGGAATTAACAGCAGGCTAACCCTAAGTTTTTCCATTATTTGGAAAGCTCTTTGAAGGAAGAAACTACTTAGCTCACATGGGGACAGCTAACAATATTTTTCTAATTCAGATTGACTGAAAGGCCAAATAATTACTAAGAAATCTAGATAGAAAAAAAAACACATATAAAACATAAAATGACTCAAAACAGGTTAGCCTAAGGAAACTCATTTCAATGGATTGATAAGAATTCACTTTTTGTAGGAAAACAGCTTCAATTATGCCATACTCAAATCAGGATAATGGGTTATTAATGGCATTTTACTTTAACAATTTTAAGGTTTTATTGAAAATTATTTTTAATTGTAAAAATAAAAAAATTCTTACAATGATAACAAATTAATTTAGTAAAAAGCAAGAAGGAAGCTTTGTAAGTTTGAGGTCACCCTGATCTACATAGTGAGTTTGAGGCCAGCCAGGCCTACATTAAAAAAAAACAAAAAACTTTGAACATTTAGGAACCAGCATGAAACACCTGCCAAAATGGAGTTTCAGGAAGGCAACAGTAATTCTCTAGGCCTTTTTGGGAGGAAGTCATTATAGCATTAAGACAGCCATATTTACCTATCCTGCTTTCTGGTGAAAAAACCAAACAATACAAAAACCCTAACGAAAATAAAACAATACACACAGGTAGCAGTAACAATGGAACTATTTTTAAAAAGCCAAGGAGAGGACGAGGGCCCAGGCTCAACGGCAGAACACTTGTTTGGCAGGTCTAAAAGCCTAGGCTCAATGCCCAGCACGGAGGGGAGTCAGACAGTGGCATGTACTCAGGACCTGAGCTACCTGAGAAGAAGCAGAGGCAGGGGCACTCGGAGGCCAGGAATCTACGACCAAAGTGTGCAATAAAGCAAGACTCTGTCTTCAGAGAAAAGCAAGAACAATAACTGAAACAGTCATACATCTCTGTCCTGTCTGAAACTAAAAACACCCATTTCTTCTAGCTATTATAAAAGGGAAGGAGTGGAAGAGTTTTATAATGTCGTCCTCAAAATGATAATCTGGTATCTTAACACAATTAAGAGTACACTAAAGTGCTTAGCAAATTATAATGCACTAACTTTCTATATTTCAATAATGCTGGAAACGGAAACAAGGGCGTTATGCATGGTAGGTAAGCACTCTACCAACTGAGCTACATTCCAGTGGACCAATATGTATCCCCCAAAGCAGCCATAAACACAACATGGCATCTTCCTATACATTAGGAGAGTAAAGGTTCATTCTTTAAGAAACGTTTCACCGAGCCGGGCGTTGGTGGCGCACGCCTTTAATCCCAGCACTTGGGAGGCAGAGGCAGGTGGATCTCTGTGAGTTTGAGGCCAGCCTGGTCTACAAGAGCTAGTTCCAGGACAGCCTCCAAACAAAGCCACAGAGAAACCCTGTCTCGAAAAACCAAAAAAAAAAAAAAAAAAAAAAAAAAAAAAGAAACGTTTCACCGGGCTGGGTATGTAGAGCAGTGGGAGAGTGCTTGCCTAGCATATGCTGGACCTGTGTTTAATTCCTGGTGTAAACGCCTTTTAAGAGGTTTTTATTTGTGAGCGACTATATATGTGTGCACAGGTAGAAACATGCCGCAGGGTATAAGAGATCGGAGGGCAAATTTAAGGAGTTGGTTTTCTTCTTTCACCATGGGTTCTAGGGCTCCAATTCAGATATGTGTGTGTGTGTGTGTATACGTTTGTCTACTGAACCATCTTGCAGATCTAGAAACCTGCTTTATATTTTCATTATAGCCAGCTGTGTACAGAAGTAAGACTACTGCATGAGAAGGAACGAGGCAGGGAAGGAATGGATATGGAAGTGTCTTGTGAGGTCAGCTCATCCAATGCAGGACGCATGCAGACAGTAAGAACGAGGAAGTACACCTGAGCCCCCCGCTGGATGGCTCCCTACAGCGGAAACCCAATCTAGACTAGGAAGGCTATGAGAGAATCTTGGGACTGTTTCTAAAGTCAGCAGTCAAAACAACTGGAAAACAAAACAAACAGAAAAAGGGTGGCAACACAGAGATGACCTACAAGATTACGAAGTCTTACCATGTCAATGAGCATTGTAGTAAGACTTTTGTTTCTTAAAACCGTAACATAACCAGGAAGTGGTGGCACACACCTTTAATCCCAGAATTTGGGAGGAGGCAGGTGGATCTCTGAGTTCCCGGTCAGTCTAACACACAGAGTTCCAGGACAGCCAGGGTTACATAGAGAAACCTTGTCTTGAAAAAACAAAACAAAAACCCCCACTAAAACTCAAAACATGAACACGGGAGAAATCTGGAGTCAGTATTTACTCACGGAGCAGAAGTAAGATGATTATGTACACTCCGGCTTTCCTTAAAAAGCATTCTGGAAAAATTAGAAAGACAAAATTATTTTTTATAGCAGGTAACATGGTAATTGCTTTAGTTTTTGTTTTGCATACAGGATCTTCCTATGTAGTTCAGATTAGCCTCAAATGAATTATTATATCTCAGGCTTGAACTCAAGATCACTAACAACTTGATTTTTGCTTATTTACCAAACAAAAGTAGTAACTTTATCCAATAAAGTATTTCTTGAAAAGTTTTATATCTTTCTATGTATTTACAAGTTTTAACAAACCAACAGAAAAGGTTATTTCTGTTACTTTAAGGATGATAGGTTGACAGACAAGTTTGTTTTCTTATTCTCTTAAAATTCCTCTAGTCAGGTGTGGTGGCACATGACTTTAATCCCAGTACTCAGGAAGCAGAGACAAGTAGATCTGAGTTCAAGGCTGCAAGGTCTAGGCAAACCCAGCGGCTTTGAACTCAGAGATCTGCTTGCCTCTGCTGCCTATGCACTGAGATTACCACCATGACCAGAACTTTTGTTTCTGAAGGTGGATTTCACAGCATAGGCCAAGCTGACCTGGAATTCTCTAGTACACACTGGCCTCAAACCTGCAACCTTGCATATATTCTCATCAGTGCTAGCTACAAGTGTGTGCCACCACATCTAGCTCTGCTCTAAATTCACCATGGGCTTCCTTTCTATCTGTTAAAAAGCCCACAATTTTATAACCATCATCTCCCATTCCTTTTCCATATTACCTAAACAACAAAAAAACAACAACAAAAAATTTGAATTAAAAACAAAACAAAAAAAAACCATCGTTATACCTATCTTATTTCTAGTTCCACAAGGCTTGTTCTGTTAAATGCTGATCTGAAATCACACACACACGAAAAACTAGTTGTTTTTTTTGAGATCTCTTGATATGTTAATAGAATGTTGAACATGTAAGTTCTTATTTTAAATCATTTTTGAGATTATAATTCCCCCCTTCTCTTTCCTCCCTCCAAACTCTCCCACAACACCTCCCAAACATATAAGTTCCTAGCAAAATCAATGTGATGTGTGTTTATGTGCAGATATATCTTTAAGAATCAGCAAACAAAATAAGAAAACACATCAAAACCTAGGAAGGCATATTTCTTACCTGGCCTGCATCCAGCCTTTAGGCCACAGTGGCTTCACCTCTGTCTCCATGAAGGATTTAAGGTAATCCTCAGCAGACTGGCTTTTATTTGGCTCTAACTCATAGCATCCCAATTTGATCTCAACAAGGTTACATAACAAAGTTCTAAACAAATTAAAAATATATATTAACACAGAAATGTAAAGTGTAAAATATAGAAAGTAAGACTGGAAACAGGTACTTTTGAAGCACACGAATCTGGTGGCAATAAGGACTGATAACGAAATTATTCAGACAATGAGAAATAAGTTCTAACATTGATCATTCATTGCAGTACAATCAACCCCCACCATGAAACAATGGCCTTTGATACCTTCATATGAGCAAAGATTGAAAGGGGTACAAGTAAGCAGACAGTTCTCACAAGTATGTCACATGCTTGTCTCTATGCTACCCGAGTGACTTCACTCCACCATCAGAACAGCTGATAAAGTGTGTTAGATGGAGACCAAACACTGACACCCTGAGATTGCATTTTTTGAGTAAGTTTCCTTAGACCCATTGGTTGCTTCTGATCTAGCCCTCCACTTCTTGTCTCTTTGCCTATAGATGAAAACTGACTAACAAAGCTCACCTAATAGTATCATCCCAGTGGAATTTCTTTCGTGGGCCTATGACTCGCTTCCCTGGTTTCTCATCATCATCATCTTCGGATCCATTTTTTTCCCGTTCTTCATCTGCTTGCAACCTTAAAAATGAATAATACTTATGAAGCCAAATTTTAACCCAGAATTCACAACCATTTGGTCCTTAAATACATCAGTTGCTCAGCCAAATGTTTACTCAAAACAGAACAAACAGGGAGCTCTATTTCCACATAACATGGTAAACCTCAAATCAGTATGAAGCAGATGAGTAAAAAAGGTCTCTGAACTATAATCAGAGGTACAGATGCTCACTCTTCAGAGCAAACTCTGTGTTCTTCCCACTTAGTAAAATCGGTCAACATGTGAAATGACTGCCTAACCAGCAGTAGCTTTTGATTTTTTTTTTTTTTGAGACAGGGTATGAAGCCTAGGCTAGAATGGAACTTGGATCACTCTGCTGAAACCACGTAAATGCTGCTATTACAGGCACATCCTAGTATGCCTGCCTTAGCTCTTGCTTTGTTCACATCCATACCCTAACCAGACAAAGCAGTTGTCTGACAGCAAAGCAGTTGAGTGGGAACACATCACTTAAAATACTCAATTACATCATTTGAATGGTATGCATGGTTTCTAGAGAATGACACCTACTTAAGAACATCATCAACCAAGTGGGCACTGATAGTCCACACCTTTAGTCCTGGTACTCGGGAGGCACAACAGGGTAGATTTGAGTTTGAGGCCAGACTGGTCTATAGATCTGACTTCTAGAACAGCCAGGTCTACACAGAGAAACCATGTCTGGAAAACAAAACAAAACAAAAACAAAAAGCAACAACAAAAAAGGAGAATAACAGCTAAATGTGATCTCAAATTCTAAAACCAACCCAAAGCAGACATACATACTTGGCACACTTGGCTTGACTGCGAGCCTGGCAGTCCTCTTGGTACTTGAACAGCTGTTCAGGCATGACGTTGCTAACAGCCAACTTCAATTTCTGCAGAGGTTCTCTTAAACGATCATCCTAAGGGGGGAAATATATTTGGAGTTTTTTTTTCTTTCAAATATCCTAACAAAACTTACTACTCTACAACCAGAACTTCAATAGGTGAAATCACATCTCACCATGGATTATAGACTTGAATGTTGTCTACCATGGTATTTCTTCTACAGCCTTGACTTATGAAATGACTGTGCTTCCTGCTATACCAAGCAGAGTCAGTTTTTGCCTGGTACCCTAGTAACAGTGTTCCTTCACATTCTTAAGGATGAGTCCAAGTTTTGACCAATAAGTTTTATAAATAAACTGTAATACAAATAACCCAGAGAATAAGACAGACTTGCCCAGAGTACTGTATAACTCCTGGTACTGAAAGATATACACCCAAAAGACACTACTCTGAAATACAACAACACACAATCTTCTTTGGTGATTACCAACAGGATGTAGGCACCATGTTCTCCTAGTTCTTGCAAGCAATTATAACTTACACTGAAAACAAACATTAAGTTCAAGGCTAAATGAACGAGGAAACTGAGAAACTCTTCTCCATTTGGGTTCAGCATAGAAAGGAAACTCAGACTCAGACATACCAAGCAAGTCTTTACCTGAGCTATACCCCCAGCTCACAACAAGTCATCACAACTTTTGGTAAAAGATGTATTTAGAACATGAAAATTATGACTAGAAAGCATTTTAACCTAGTCCATGGACACCAGTTAATAAACTAAGCATGTAATGGTGTCTGGAATAAAAATCTCAACACTTAGTATAAAGATCTATTGAAGAATTTTGTAGTTAAGATGACCCAGTTGAAGAAAGGAAGGAGGGATTGTATGCACAAGGACAGGGTCAAGAGCATGATGGGAAACCACAGAGACAGCTGACCCAAGCTAGAGGGAGCACAGGACTCTGGACTGGCAGCTGGGGACCTGCATGGGACAGAACTAGGCCTTCTGCATGTGGTGACAGCGGTGTGGCTTCATCTGTTAGGGGACCAGCCCCTTGGCAGAGGCACAAAGACCTATCCCAGGTGCATGGACTGGACTGGCTTTTTTGGGGCCCATTCCCTATGGGGGAATACCTTGCTCAGCCTTGATTCAAGGGGGAGGGGCCTGGTCCTGATTCAACTTGGCAAGGAAGGCCTTATCCCCTCTGAGGGGTGGACAGGGTGTGGGAAGAGAGGAAGGAGTGGGGAGGAAGGGTGGGAGCGGGAACTAGTGTTGGGATGTGAAATTAAAACTAAATAAAAAAAAGATGACCCTGGAAATTTTCAAATATCTATAAACAGTGCAATTGAGAAGCTAGATGAGCTATACATTCATATAATAGAGAGCTATATACACACCAGGAGAAATGGATTTCTACTGTATGTCAACATACATCTGAGGCAACATGGTGTTAGAAAGCAAGTTAAGAGAAGAAAACATTTTTTAGGGATATAAACGGTGTGACAAAGCTTAAACAAAGACCATCAAGGACAAGACAGACGATGTCTTTCTCTTATATCCAATGGTATATTAAATAACTTCAAACATCAAACCTTAAATGCTTCTATGAAAATATTTTGTTGTTTTTGCCGTCATTTTTGAGGCAGGGTCTTACTATGAAGCTCTAGCTATCCTGGAGTTCACTATATAGACCAGGCTGGCCTTGAACTCAGAGATCTCCACGTCTCTGCTCTAGAGTGCTGGGATTAAAGGTGTTCACTACTATAGCTGGCCCAAAATATTTTATAATCTGGGGTTGGGGATGTACCTCAGTTGGTTGAAAGTTTGCCTAACATGCATTAAGTAGTAGGTTTGGTTCCTAGAAAAACATAAAACCAGGTGAGGTGAGGCCTATTATGGTTATGCATGCCTTTAATCTCATTATTCAGGAGGCAGTGGCAGGCCAGTCTGATCTATATAGCCAGTTCCAGGCCTGCCAGATTCTGACACCCAATTCTGATTCCAGGACTCACATGACAGCTAAAATAACCTCTTCTGGCACCATGAGCATCCATAGTATACAGATGTATATACAGGCAGAACATCCATTTGGAAAATAAAAATTAAAAACAAACAGCCTGGTAGTGGTGGCACATGCCTTTAAACCCAGTACTAGGGAGGTAGAGGCAGGCAGATCTCAAGGAGTTTGAGGCCAGCCTGATCCACGGAGTCCCAGGACAGTCAGGGCTGTTAGACAGAGAAACACTGGGTGGGAGGAGGGGGCGCCGGCAACAACCCACAATCAAAAACAGGCTAGATGGTGAAAGTCTACAATCCCAGCACCCAAATGTAAACACTGCTGTATTTGGTCTAGTTTAGTACAGAATACCTTCTCAAAAAGAAAAGAAAGTGTTTTATACTACACAAAATGGTGGTTTTTGCACTCCTGGTGGGTCTCTGTGAGTCTGACACCAACCTGCTGTATGTACATAGTGAGCTCTAGGCCAGCCAAGGCCATATAAATAAAACTAAAAAGTGTCTCTACTTCTAGTTCTATTTTATCACTTACCCATTTTGCCATTTGAATTTTGGTTCCCATTGCCAATGTATGAAGTCGCCGGCAAAAATATAAAGTATGAGATAGGAACACAATTTTTTTTTGTTCATTCACCGGCTTTGAATCAAGAAAGGACTATAATTTTTCAACTCAAAAGAAGTCTTTGATACCTTAGTCAAGAATTCTGTTTGCTGTACCTACTACACTGACTTTCTAGACCAAGAACCTATGCCTTAGAAGTCAGTACTTTTCATCTAAGCCTATCAACAGTTGAAGTGTCTTTTTAAATGTGTATGCCCGTCCATGTGTAGTTAGTTGTTCATGTGTGATGTATCTGTGCAATTTGGAGGACAATTTTGCCTTTACCTGCTGAGCTATGTCGACAGCCCTAAAGAAGGGTAACACCCTATGGCTATTAAACATTCACAATAGGACTAGGAAGTGATGTGTGTGCAAAGACTCTGAGCAAACACTTTCTTGTTTACTGGTCACAAAACCTAAGATGAGACACTATTCTCCCACTTCCCTGGTCACTAAGATGAGACACTATTCCACTTCCCTGGACACTAAGATGAGACACTATTCCACTTCCCTGGACATTAAGATGAGACACTATTCCACTTCCCTGGACACTAAGATGAGACACTATTCCACTTCCCTGGACACTAAGATGAGACACTATTCCACTTCCCTGGACACTAAGATGAGACACTATTCCACTTCCCTGGACACTAAGATGAGACACTATTCCACTTCCCTGGTCACTAAGATGGGACACTATTCCACTTCCCTGGTCACTAAGATGAGACACTATTCTCCCACTTCCCTGGACACTAAGATGGGACACTATTCCACTTCCCTGGACACTAAGATGAGACACTATTCCACTTCCCTGGACACTAAGATGAGACACTATTCCACTTCCCTGGACACTAAGATGAGACACTATTCCACTTCCCTGGTCACTAAGATGGGACACTATTCCACTTCCCTGGACACTAAGATGAGACACTATTCCACTTCCCTGGTCACTAAGATGGGACACTATTCTCCCACTTACCTGGACATTAAGATGCAACTTCTTTAGACGTTTCACCAGGGTCTCCTTATTGCATGGCACAAAGGCTTCAAGATGGGAGTAGACACCACTACGAATGACAGGGCCTAGTTCTTGTAGCTGTAACTCAATGCTGACCAAAAATAAAAACAAAACAAAACACACGACAGTAAACAACAAGAAATCCTTTTTTTTTTTAAACTTCTTTTTTTAAAGATTTATTTATTTTTTATGTATACAGTGTTCTGTCTGCATGTATTTCAGCAGGCCAGAAGAGGGCGCCAGGTCTCATTACAGATGGTTGTAAGCCACCATGTGGTTGCTGGGAATCGAACTCAGGACCTCTGGAAGAGCAGCCTATGCTCTTAACCTCTGAGCCATCTTTCCAGCCTCACAACATAAAATCCTTTTTACATAGTATCATATAAGCCAGAATATAGTCAGGTGGTGGAGCACACGCACACCTTAAATCATAGCATTTGGGAGGGAGAGGCAGGTGGATCTCTTGAGTTTGAGGCCAGCCTATCGTAAAAACTGAGTTCCAGGACAGCCAGGACTACACAGAGAATCCCATTCTTGAAAAACAAAATAAAACAAAAGCAGAGAGAGAGACAGAGAGAGAGAGAGAGAGAGAGAGAGAGAGAGAGAGAGAGAGAGAGAGAGAGAGCGCACAAAGGCAGATATTTCTAGGACTACAGTCCCACAGTACTGTCTCTGAAGGCATCTGAAAAGGCAGGCTCCTCCACAACCAGCTATGTGCACACGCTATTTACTCATTCTTGTTTCCCTTAGTGTGCCTGTGGCACAGCTGTGTATTTAATAGTTTACTCAATTTATTGTGATTATTTCTCACTTCCTTTTTGGGAATAGTTTAATCTTTGTTTTGCCTAGTAGCTATTTCTTTTTGATTGACCAGCCTGACTCCATCTTAAGTTTAGAAGCCATCTTGTTACAAGGTCAAGTAACTTCCTTCCTGTTTACTGTAAAACAAATTTGAGCATGTCTTTACCCATTTTCTGGAATTCAACATGTTCCACACCTATAACCTGACCTCCACCCTGATAAGATGATCTGCTAAATAATTTTGAGACATTTTCTACCAAGTTCCCATGTTACCGAAAACCCTTGGGAACCCCCTAGCCTTGCAGTTTTGACTAGATAAGCCCTACTTTCTTCTACGTTCAATGCTACTTTCTCAAACCTGTCTTTAGGGAGATAGCACTGTCTGACAGAAAATAAAGCTTGCTAATTTGACCAAAAAGTTTGGTTCGTTGGTCTTTATTCTTATTTAGTGGGATTAGTATTTTTCTCTTCTCTCTTGATATCTCTTTCAAAAGTAGAGCAGTAAAGTTAGTAATAATTGTCATATTTTAGCAATTAGTAAGGTGTCTCTCAAAATGGAAGATGTTAGCTTGAAGGCCAATATCAAATTGGGGCTCTTAGCTGGGCTTAGTGGTGAACATTTTTAATCCTACTCAGAGAGACGAGGCAAGGATTGCTCTGAATTCCAGAGTAGCCTGGTCTTCGTAGGAACTCCAGGCTATTAGAGGATACATATAGAGACTTTGTATCAAAACAAAAACAACAACAAAGTAATGCTCTTGCCAACAAATTATGTTCAAATCATCACAGATAATTATAGGAAACTATACAGGGATATTTAGCCTCCCTTATCAAATAAATTTATCACCTCTAAGATATACTGTAATTTCAGCTGGGCAGTGGTGGTACATACCTTTAATTCCAGCACTCAGGAAGCAGAGGCAGGTGGATCTCTGTGAGTTTGAGGCCAGCCTGAGGTCTACAGAGGGAGTTCCAGGACAGCCAAGGCTACACAGAGAAACCCTGTCTTGACCACCCCCCCACAAGCCCCCAAGAAAAGAAAAGAAAAAAAGATATAATTTCAGGGGGGGAAAATAACAGACAAAACCACGCTCTTTAGAATTTGTAAAAGGGCCGGGTGGTGGTAGTACATGACTTTAATCCTAGCACTTGGGAGGCAGAAGCAGGCAGATCTTTGTGAATTCGAGGCCAGCCTGTTTTACAGAGCTAGTTCCAGGACAGCCAGGGCTATGCAAAGAAGCCATGCCTTGGAAAACAAAAACTGGTATTAGAAAATTCCTGATATTAGAAAAACAGTGAATAGAGGGTTAAATCCAAGAGTCCACAGGGAAATGATGTCATGGTCATGAGTGCTATGCAGAGATGCTTGGCTGGTAGCATTTGGCTAGACATTTACTTAGGGCCTAAGCTCTGAGTAGGAGGACTTCAGTACTTGCTATATCGTTAAAAAAGGGAGTTGAGACTAAAAATAAAATACAAACTCTCCAAGTACTAAGAGATGTCCCAAAAGTCTAGACTGACTTAAGGAGACAGTTTAAAAAGTCACTGGTTTCTAAAAAGGTTAACTCAGACACAGGAGAGCTGACTCCCTGAGAGAAAGCAACTGTTAGGTCCTCTCTATACTGCCATCAAGTCACTACTCATTCAAAGAGCACAAAGGAGATGGCCAGCAAATAGTCATGCCTAGTGCAATCTGAGTGGACCTGAGCCAGCCAGAAGTCCATTATCTATTCAAAATGCCTACAGCAGGGAACAGGGAAGGAAATCAAGCCAGTGAATGGCATACTTGTTCATTTAGGTCAAATTCAACTATGGAAAAAAATAGTGAACCAATAAAATAATTTCTTTTTCCTGAACAAAAAGAAGAAATGGTGAAGTCAATACATCTGAGTAATGTTATGGGATTACACATGCTATTACAAGAACACTCTGTCCAGAAGAGTAAGGCATGTGGATTTAGGACAGAGGGAAAGTGGTCAGAAAAAAAAGGCCAGAAACAACAATAAAGTGACATTAAAGGAAAAACTTCAACTCTGAGCCTAAGGGCTTGAAGAACTGAAAGCTTACCTTTTATGAAAAGCACATGGTAGTGTGTGTGTGTGTGTGTGTGTGTGTGTGTGTGTGTGTGTGTGTGTGTGTGTGTGTGTGTGTGTGTGTAGATGGAGAGATAGTTCAGCAATTAAGGGCACTGACCTGCTTCCAATAGACCAGGGTTTGATTCCCAATACCCATATGGCGACCAACAGCTGTTTGTAATTCTAATTCCAAGGGGTCTGACACCCTCTTCTGGCCTCCTTGGGCACCAGGCACATGCATGGTGCAGCTACGAATGTGCGGGCAAAACACCCGTACGTATAAAATAAAAATAAATACATCTTTAAGAGGGAAACTGAAGTAGATGGGCTCCCCAACTGGGATTTGTCTGTGACAAAAAGGGAAAGAATGGAGAGAGACGCCTGCTAATGGAGCTCTAACACTGTGTTTACTGCGCTTCCAGAGCACAAGGATGGGCTCTCCACTCTCCTGGGGAAACAGACTGTCCAACAGGAAGAGAGGCATGGAAAGGAGAGGAGAGAGGGAGGGAAGAGGGAGAGAGGGGACAGGCCAGTCTTAGCCACAGGGGAAGATCTGAGTTAGTACAAGGGGAAATTATAGTGGCTAGTGAGATCGGATCTGGGACATCTCTGCACTGTCTGGTGAATCTGGAGCTTAGAAGTGATGTCATATACCTCTTCCAAGTACATGTATCCAACCTGAAAACCCTGAAACCCTGGTTCAAACAAAGAAGCCTCCCCACTCCACTGGAAACACACTGCTATGATGTTTGAGGAGTCTGCTTCGCAAGTACCAGGATAACAGACTGTAACTAACTATAAGTAATGAAAATACACCCTTTTATGCTGAATATATCTATTACGTATGTCTCTGACCCCTGTCACAGAAGCTGTTTGCTTGTATCTTCGTATCGATACTAAAAATACCAGAGTAGATCAATTATTTTCATCACACAAGTAAAATCTGCTTCTTTCCACAAGCTCACATTTGTCTAGTTCTGCCTGTGCTAACTGTATTCTTAAATCCTACAACCAACAGTTAAACTTATGAGACCATTTTACAGAGACAGCTTATTTGGCTACAGACATCAAACAGCTTCATTGGTATCAAACTCTGAGTGTAAAACTGATATTAAACCCATAAATCCACTCATTTAAATATAATCCATGTCATAATGCGCCTTTACCTTTTTTCTCCCAATCTGATTTATAGTTTTCTTTGGTTTTTCAAGACAGGCTATCCTCAAACTAAGAGCTCCACCTGCCTTTGCCTCCCAGTGCTGGGATTAAAGGTGTATACCACCACCATGCCTGGCTCCAAGATTTCTTCCTTGAACCATAGTTTCCATTTGGCTATAAATTTTGTATGAAATTATAATTAACCTCAGCAAATAATTATGGAATCATTTGTCTCAATTCTGAGTAATAGAAATAGGTGGACAATTATACCAATTTGAATAAACAGTCTAAACTTGCAGACATTTTTATATAAGGTAACACAAATACACCTAGGACCAGCTGAATGGTCAACTTGCATAGTAGTCACCTGCTCTAAAAGCTAGAAATAACAACAGTTATAACTATTGTTAGTAGTGTGGGGTTAGCAGACCAGGAAAAACTGATGACTGAGACCAAAACCTCTCAAGTCAATTAAAAAAATACTTAAAAAATAACAATTATGTATGGGTATGCATGTGTGTGTGTGCATACATATGGTACCATGGGGTACCTGAGGAGGTCAGAGGATAAATTGTAGACTTGGTTCTCTCCTTCAACCATGTGGGTCCCAGGGGTCAAACTCAGGCCATCAGATTTGTCGGTAAGAACCTTATCCATTGAGCCACTGGTTTTCACAGGTCAACTGTGTGAATGTATATAGTTTTTTTGTTTTTTGAGAAAAAGGCTCATATAGCCAAGGCTAGTCTGTGACTCCATACCTTAGTATTATTCCTGAGGATGACCTTAAATTTCCTTTTTCTCCTGCCTCTACCTCTACAGTGCTAGGAAAATAGGTATGAAGCACCTCACCCAATTGTATACAGAGCTGGGGAATCTGATCCAGACCTTTGTAAATTAAAGGTAAGAACTGTACCGTGGAACTCAACCCCAACCACTCACTTATTATTATTATAATGAGTTGTAAGATGTATGCAGGTATGGGTAAATGCATGCCCCAAGTGTAGGGAGTTCAGTAGATAATTTTGGGGGTGGATTCTCTCCTTCCATTTGGGTTCTAGGGTTCAAACAAAGAACAGGCTTGCATAGAAAGTATTTTCTGCCTGAGCTGTCTCATCCGCCCTGTATCCCAAGCTAGCCTCAAATTTGCAGTTCTTAGCCTCTTGGTGCTAGGATTAGAGGTATATACCACTCTCTGCAAAGTTTCTTATTAATTAATTAGTTTATTAATTTATTTGAGATAGAATGTCAAGTAGGTCAGGCTGGCCTTGAACTCACAAGGTAGCTGAGGATGACCTTCAACTGCTCATTCTTCACCTCCAAAATGCTGGGATTACAGAGGTGCACCACACCATACCCAGTGTATGCAAATCCAGGGCTTCCAGCATGCTAAGCGAGCACTCTACCAACTAAATACAGCCTCACAGCCAGCAAGGTTTTGGAATCTAGGGCCTCAGAAATGCTTGGCAAATAGATCACTGAGATTATTTCCAGTACAGGTTTAAAAAGAAAAAGATAAAAATCACTTACTCCAGAAGAATATTATTCATATCTTGTGTGAAGAATTTTTTTCTTCCTTCTTCATCAAAAAGTTTAGCAGCCTAGAGAAACATAAAACAGACAATATAATTCACAATAAACAATTACTAATGTTATTATATAACAATACTACTACTACTACTAATAATAATAAACTTCATTATCAGTAAAATACCATCATCATCAAAGGTCATGAAAAGTCTGAAACTGAAAATTGAGTGTTAATCTTGTGACAGATAAAGTACTTGCCAAAATGCCCAAAGTACAGAACAGACATTACATTTGAGTAAAAACACATAAAAGCTCTTTCCTCTTCCTCCTCTGTCTCCTCTATCTTACACACACACACACACACACACACACACACACACTTCCTGTTTTTATAGACATAGACTCCCTATGTAGCCCAGGCTCGTCTTGAGCTTCGAAACCCTACTGAATCAGATTCCAGCATCATCCAGCACCCCACCCAAGGACTCTGCAGGATCCTGTGATCATGTCCACCTTAAACTTCATAATCTGTTTGTTTGTTTTGCTTTTTGAGACAGGGTTTCTCTGCAGCTTTGGAGCTTGTCCTGTAACTCACTCTGTAGTCCAGGCTGGCCTTGAACTCAGAGATTGGCCTACCTTTACCTCCGCAGTGCTGGGGTTAAAGGCATGTGCCACCACAGCCTGTCATAAGCTTTATAACTTTTAATGTGAAATGTGATTAAATATTAGACTTAGCCAAAACTCATGTCACAAACATATATGTATCTAAACAAAAATGCCAGGCAACAGTACTTCTGCTCCTGCCTTTGATGTGTTAGGACTTCCATTTTATTTCATTATTTAAACTGCTGAATTTATCTACTGATATGTCCACCCACATTACCTTTCCTGTGCTGAGTGAGATCAGAACCTGTACATGTTAGGTAAGTTCCCAAACACTGAGTAAGCTGCCAGCACTCAAAACACAATTTTTAAAAACAAGATTATTTGTTTCCTAAAGAAAAAGTCTTTGATGGTAGGTCTATGAACTTTTAAACTTTGTATACTTCTACTCAATTATATACTTTATGCTCATTATCATATAGAATCTACATAAACAGCCAGAGGATGGTAGTTTATAAGATTTATAAACTTATAAGTATTTATAAGATACACCCCCATCTTATAAATAAGTTAGAAGTGTTACACAAGATGCCCCCAAATCAAACTGCTAGTAAGTTACGCAGCCAAGATTTAGACTAAGGCCTTTGTAAACTGTAAAACTGCCACACAGCACAGACACCCGCTGACTGCAGTAGTCTGGCTTCCACATAATTGAGAGCAATAAAAAATTATCAAGGAATAAGCACAAACTATAAGCTTGAGAACAACACTGTCACACTTTATTTCCTCTTAACCTGATGACCAGAAGCAAAAGCGTTTTTAACTTGGAAACTGCCATCATCACTTACAGCAGGCAGATAGGCCGAGAGAGCCGAAGGCACAGCTAATGTCAGGAGTCACTCGGTGCACAATGACTGGACAGACTTGACATAACTTAAGTAAGCCAGGGCCACCTCTACCAAGCTCCCCAGAGTGTTTGACACTTCACATGCTTTACAAAGAAAACGCAAATTTCTAAGACATGTTTCTTAGGAAGATTAGGCATGTGCAGAGGACAGAAATATACAAAGAAAGCCAGTATGAAAGTGAAACTTTAGAAAAAAAGGACAAATTTAAGTCAAAATGTTTATCATAGAAGGATATTTACTCATTGCAAAGTAAAAAATGAACAGCAAGAAGCCGCTTATCAGTCAGATACAAATGTGTGAGCTCAGGATAAATTTTATCCTGAAGAAAAAGCACTATCTTGTATTTCAAAGTAAGACACAAAGAACTGATGGCTACTGTAACTGACTTTCTTTGGGTGACCAACCATGACATGGAGACATATTTTAATTATGAATGCTTGGGCCCTATCTTACTGTTTCTAGCTAGCTCTCTCCCTTCATTTAACCTGTTTCTCCGCATCTACATTTGCCTTGGGGCTTCTTACCTTTCATTCTGTCTGTCCTACTCCGTGTATGACTGGCTGGGAGACAGAGGCAGGTGAATCCCTGTGAGTTCGAGACCAGCCTGGTCTACTGAGCGAGTTCCAGGACAGGTTCCAAAACAATACAGAGAAACCCCGCCTCAAAAAAACCAAAAAAAAAAAAAAAAAAAAAAAAAAAAAAGGTGTGTCACCAGTGGCAGGCTTTTAGGCTTCACAAGCCTGACGGTTTTACAGACCTCTCAGCCTCCTGTTTTCAGATAAGAATGTAAGCTGTCAACTACTACTCCAGTGCCAAAAAGTCTGCCTGTGCTGCCAAGATGACCATGAACTCTCACTCTCTGAACTGTAAGCTCCAAGTTCAATATCTTATTTTATAAGTTGCCTTGGTCAGGGTATTTTATCACACCAATAGAGAAGGAACATGTGGAGGGGCAGGGCACACGCCTTTAACCCCTGCATGTGGGAGCAGACCTATGAGTTCCAGGCCAGCCTGGTCTTCAGAATGAGCTCCAGGAAAACCAGGGCCACACAGAAAAACCTTGTCTCAAAAAATAACAATGAAGGTGAAGCAGGAGAAATGGAGAGGGAGGAGAAAGAGAGAGAAGGAGAGGGAGAGGGAGAAAAAAAATCACAGATTCACAGCTCCAAGGGCATTCAAAACCTCCTCTGGCTTCTGAAGGCACTGCATTCATGTGGACAGCCTCACTCCACCCCGATATTTACACATAATTGAAAAATAAAATCAAAATATTTTTAAACATTTCCTATTGTTTTTTCTCAAAACAGGGTTTCTCTTTCTAACAGTCCTGGCTGTCCTGGGACTCACTCTATAGACCATGCTTGCCTCTGCCTCCCAAGTGCTGGGATTAAAGGAGTGCACTACCACTGCCTACCATATTTTGGTCTTTTAAGGCAGGGTCTCACTATGTAGATCAGTTAGTCTTCAACTCACAGAGATCCACCTGTCTGTCTCCTGAGCACTAGGATTAAAGTTGTGTGCCATCAAGCTCCACCTTACAGAAGATATTTTCAACAAAATCATAGGGAAAAAATTCACAAACCTAAGAAAAAGGATGCCTACCAATGTGCAAAAATCATAAAGAATACCAAATAGGACCAAGAAGACAACACGTAGTAGTCAAAACACTAAATATTCAAAACAAAGAATATTGAAAGCTGCAAGAGAGAAAAAGTCACATAAAAAGGCAGGTCCATGAAAACAGCAGTTGATTTTTCAATATAGACTATAAAGCCAGAAGGGCTTGTTTTACAAGTCTGATTACTAATTCCAGCACAGATTTATTTGTAACAATCAAAGAAGAATGGAGAACTTGCCAAGATGAAAGGCAGGTTAAAGGGAGTTATGATCACCAAGTCTATCTTACACAGGACAAGCTAAGTAATACTTTGGATGGAAGAGTTAGGCATATTCAAGAAGTAGTGGCAGGAATACCTAAGAAAACAAACACAATAAAATCAACAAAATGACAGCAATCAATACACATCTTTCAAGAATAACTCTAAACATCAATGGTCTTAACACCCAAATCAAAAGACACTAGCAAATTGGATTAAGAAACAATATCCATCAAAACAAAGAAATATACCTCACAAGAGCTAGAAATCACCTTAGAATGGAAGGATGGTCAATAATACACCAAGTAGACTTCAAACTAAACTGATCAAGGGAACAATTCATCAAGACATTACAATCTTAAATACACATGCAGTAATTTGGGTACACTATCTTTACAAAGCAAATACTCGTAGATGGTAAAGGAACAGATTAACACACATACACATTATCAGTAGGTGGCTTCAATATGTCACTTTTATCACCCCTCTCACCAATGGCTAGATCATGTAGAAACAAAACAATGGTATCATAGATCAAATGGCTCTAACATTTACATACACAACATTAGAGTTTATACATTCTCAGCACATGGAACCTACACTAAAATATTGGGATACAAAATATATCTCGCCCGGCATTGGTGGCCTTTAATCCCAGCACTCGGGAGGCAGAGGCTTCACCATAACTCCTACAGCTGACAGACACTGAGCAACAAAGTATCAGGGTACAAAATCAACACATAAGTCAGGAGGCTTCCTATACCAAAGGCAGACTAGCCAAGGGAAAAATCAGGGAAACAATGCCATTCACAACACTTCCAAACAACAAAAATTCCTGACTAAGGTAACCAAGGATGTAAAACACTTTGTACATGAGTCACAGGAGGGAACCTTATAAATAGAAGTCTGGTGGTGCAGGAATTAGGATCATCAAATAACAAACGGAAGGACCCTCAGGAAAGAGCCAAGGGCACCATCATTTACATAACAAAAGCAGCCTACAGAATGGGAAAAGACTTTCACCAACTACACATCTGACAGAGAGTTGGTACCTAGAATATTCAAAAACTCAAAAAACTAAACACACCAGAAAAAAAAAAAACCATTATGATACTCTTCATAATAGCCAGTAAATAGCCTAGATGTCGATCAACAATGAATAGGGAGTAAAAATGTGGCACATTTAACTCAATGTAATATTATTCAGCTGTAAAGAAAAATGAAATTATGAAATCGTCAGGTAAATGGATGAAGCTGGAAATAATCATTCTAACATAATACAGACCCAGAAAGATAACATGATTTCTATGAATTTTCTGAAATGTGTTCAATTTGGAGTCATAACTACAGTTCCAGGGGATCCAATGAAATCTTCTGGCCACCATGGGCACCTGCTCACATGTGTATAACCCCTCTATAATTAAATATCAAATAAAATCTTTTACAAAATAAAGAAAAAAAAAACTGGGTGTGGTGGCTCACACCTTTAATCCCAGTACTTGGAAGGCACTAATGCTTACTATATAGTTGCTGATTACCTAGAAAAGTAGATTATGAAATAACTAGGGGCTCACAATGTAGTTCAGTGGTAGAACTTTTTTTCCCTCCTAGATAGGGTTTTTCTGTGTAGCCCTGGTTGTCCTGGAACTCAATTTGTAGACCAGGCTGGCCTCGAACTCACAGAGATCCGCCTGCCTCTGCCTCCCGAGTGCTGGGATTAAAGGCGTGCGCCACCAACGCCCGGCTAGTGGCAGAACTCTTGCCTAGGTTGTATGAAGCCCATGTCTTGATCCCTCGGAACTACAAAAACAACTAACAAAATGAAACTACTACATGTTAAAATAGTTTGGACCAAGTAAGTCCAGGTATACTTCCACAATGTGATAACTCACTCCTTTCTCTACACTGTTTTCTTTACATGTCTGTAGCTAATAAAAACGGAATTAAGAAAGAGGGCCTGGAGTAGTGGCTCAGCAGTTGAGAGCACTGGCTGCTCTTACTATTCCCAGGGCCCACATCTCCAGCCCTAGGGGATCCGTGGACACAGGAATATGCAGCACGAACTCTAATTGGTATAGTAATAAAAACCTGTCAGATGTGGGGGTGGGGGTGGGGAGGGGTAGCTGGAAGATCAGAAAAGCAAAGCTACCAGCCACTATAGAGTTCTCACCTCTACCAATGCTCTGATCAAAGGGGCATCCTAGCCTCAGACTGTTTACCTAAGACTGGCTGACTCTTGTCTCTACAAAACCTCAGACGCTTCAGACTGACTTCCGCCCAGAGCTCCTGTCTCCCTTCGCCTTATATTCCTCTCTCCTCCCAGGAATATCGCTGTCTCAACCTCCTTAGTGTTTGAATTAAAGGCATGTCACTCTAAGTGTTGTGATCACCTCTGTGTGAGTTGTTTCTCTTTTAGACTGGATCAATTTTGTGTAGCCCAGGGTGGCCTTGAACTAACAGAGATTCATATGCACCACCACTGCCTGGCCTCTGTAGCTGACTAGTGTGGCTAGCTTTGCACTCTGATCTTTAGGCAAGCTTTGCTAGATCATAAATATCACCACAGGTATACACCTGGTACACAGACAGACAGACATGTATGCATACATACACTTAATACACATAAAATATATCCTAAAAATTGTATTATGAAACTTATATAAGATGTTATTTGTAAGATAGGGGTTGGCAAGATGGATCAGTAGTAAAGGCAATTGCTACCAAGCCTGAAAACCCGAGTTTGATTTCCAAAACCCACATGCTGGAAGAAAAGAATGGATTTCTGAAAGTTGTCCTCTGACCTCTCCCTGTGCACTATGAATATATGGGTGCAAGCACGCACGCTTGCACACACACACACACAACCAAATATGAAGCAAACTTTGTAAGGCAAACTGAAGAAACAGGAAAGAATCTAGTACAGAGCTTAGGATGTGGTGCAGTGGTAGAGTGGTTATCTACATGCATACAGCATTAGGTTCTCTCCCCAGCAGAAGAAAAAATCAAGTGTATAGCAAATCCAAGGAAATTTCAACAAAACACTCATGTATATCCAGCCAACGTCTACAAGTTGTTATGGAAAATAGGCTGTTGAGACTATGGGTTGTTTTTATCTTCAAACTTAAAACTACATGCATGTGAGTGAATAAAAACCAAGAGTATCATTACACTTACTACACGAAGGTCCTCAATGCGTTTCTCAAGGAGCACAGGTAGACCATCGGGCAGCGTAGGCACCACCTTTGGCATAACCTGAGAGCTGAAAGTGGGCTGGGTGGTGTTTCCATTTTCTGCCCCTGACTCAGAGAGGGGGCTACCATCAGAAGCAGCATCCAGTAATCTGTCGAAGTCAAAGTCATCGAGCATCTCTAGGGCATTTTCAGCTTCCTGAAACAATTCATGTTCATTTGTGCTAACAAAAATAGGGAGGTCTGGATCAGCACTGTTCAAACTTAAGTCCGGGATGTCATCCCCCACGGCTGTGGCAGCACAAGAGGGCTTAGTGAGACAGGAAGTTGGTATGTTCACTGGGACTTTAGGGTTAGATTCCTTCTTTAATGCATCCTTCTCTTTTTGAAATTTTCGTATCATGGCAGCCAAATAAAGGGAATCTTTATTTCGCTTCTTCTTTTTTTCAGACTTGTGGGAATTGAGAGCCACAACTCTGTGAAGGAAAATAGACTGGTTAGGCTGTGTCATTTTAAAAGTTAATCCCCTATGGAAATGAATAAAATAATTAAAATCTAAAATAATTATGTGGGAGATGGCAGAACAAATTGTCTCTTTAATTTCTTATTAGGCTTTCATGATATCACCTTCATCAACATCTTCTGGATGATATGACAGGGATTTACATAACCCATGTTGGCCTCAAACTCCTCACATAGCTCAGGGTGTCCTTGAACTTCCAATTCCTAGAAATACAGATTTGTGCCACCATATCTGGCTTAAACTGGTTCTTCAAGATTAAAAAGTTGTAATAAACAAGACAGCCAATGAAAAATCTGTAAGTGTAACCTGAAAGTCTCTAAGATGACAAAGCTTCCTGCTTATAACTGTACCACAATGTTGTTAAAATACAGATAGGTCATTATCAGACTAGACAAATAAATAGACTGGTGGTGAACACATGTATTTGTAAAGGCACCGGAGCCCTGTGGCACTATGACGTGGCGTACCCGAGTTGTCTGGGCACTTTCTTCCTCGGCTTCTTCTCCTTTTCCCCTTCCTCTTTGCGCTTCCTCTTTTTCACCTCAATATCATCTTCTTTTATTTTGGGAACCTGCAAAATGATTAGAGAATATATCCAAGTGTCAGTATTTTCCTCCTTGATGTCAGCAATACAGCATCTAAAGCAGTGGTCTTTAAAGTGTCTGTTGGAATTATTTGCTGAGAGTATACGTTTTTAGGGTCAATGAGCACTCTTGTCTGTCTTTGTTGCTACTGCTGTGTATGTGATTCTGTGTAGGGAGACAATGGGTGCCTTCTTCATTATTTTCCACCTTATTTCAAACAGGATCACCAATTAAGCTAGACTGACTTGTGGGCAAGCCCAGATACCCTTCTGTCTGTGCCTCTCCAGTGTTTGGTTTACAGGTGCATGCCACCATGCTAGGCTTTCAGACAGGCACTGGTA
Organism: Mesocricetus auratus; assembly: GCF_017639785.1. Classification (NCBI taxonomy): domain Eukaryota; kingdom Metazoa; phylum Chordata; class Mammalia; order Rodentia; family Cricetidae; genus Mesocricetus; species Mesocricetus auratus. The sequence continues at coordinate 2,345,685 of NW_024429200.1, forward strand.
ATCCAAATTCAGTCTCTCATGCAATGGTGCAAGCTCTGTATCAGTCTTTCAACCATGGCTTTGATTCAGTTCACTGGGGCCTTAGAGTCTCCATCTTAAATAAGGATTTTAGTGATTTTGGCACAAATAAAGTCTTTGACCACACAGGAGGAAACACCTATGGATAATATTCATTTCTGAGCTTTGTACAACCAAAATTGCTACAAACTAGATCTGAGGGAAGCTAATGCTTATGAATAGCTCTAGTACACTTTCTTGCTTGTCTGTTTTGTTGCTTTAGTTTTTGGAGAAAGGGTCTCACACTATAGCCCTAGGTGGCTATGTTAAGACTAGGCTGACCTTGAACTCACTGAGAATCTACCTGACTCTGCCTCCCGTGTGCTAGGATTAAAGACTGTTTATCTGGGGTTTCTCCTGTCTTTTAAATAGTGTGGCAATCAAACTCAGGGCCTTGTGCATAAGTAAGCACTCTATTATTAAGCTATATCCCCAGCCCACACCAACATAATTTTAAACACATTATTAAGTAAAATTTCACTAAACAATAGTATTTTACCTTTCCTTATGTTCATAGTTGTGGTACAAATAATATTCAAAAAGTCTAACCTGAGGCCAAGTGTGGTGCATGCCTTTAATCCCAGCACTGAGAAGGCAGAAGCAGGTGGATCCCTGTGAGTTTGAGGACAGCCTGGTCTACATTGTAAGTTACAGGACAGCCAGGGTTATAACATGAGATAATGTCTCAAAAAAAAAAAAAAAGTATCTTCTGGGGCCAACAAGATGGCTCAGCAGGTAAAAATGCTTGCCATGCAAGCATGATGGCTTGAGGTCAATCCCCAGAGTTCTCGGTGGAAGGAGAAATACAATTCTTTTTTTTTTTTTTTTTTTTTTTTTTGGTTTTTCGAGACAGGGTTTCTCTGTGGCTTTGGAGGCTGTCCTGGAACTAGCTCTTGTAGACCAGGCTGGCCTCAAACTCACAGAGATCCGCCTGCCTCTGTTTCCCGAGTGCTGGGATTAAAGGCGTGCGCCACCAACGCCTGGCGAGAAATACAATTCTTAAAAGTATGGCATAAAACAATATAATATACAACACGATATTACATACAATAATAATAAGCAACTAATAATCAAAAAATCCTGGTCTGGTCAGTGTAGCTTAGAAGAAGAATGTTTATTTGGCAAACAAAACTCCTGGCTCAATTTTCAGTACAGCAAAAATATAAATATAACAGAAAGCATATAATATTAATTCTATGTTCTCCTTATCACTAAGATGTCAAACTCACCTTGGGTGGCTTGTGCTTTTGGTTATCTGTAATATCATCTTCTTCAGTATCTGAAGCTTGTCGAAACTGAAGAGTACCAGTGTTGATGTAGAAGCCTCCATATTTTGTTGTTAGAGAAGCAGGAACTAATTCGTCATACTGGAGCAAAAAAAGTTTCAAATATATTCTCTTGTCTAAAATTCTACAAACATGTCAAACAGCATTCACTGACAATTTCCTTAAATACTAACTGCAAATGTGGAAATCCCACTACTGGGCACACTGCCAAAGAAACGCTGGGTTTCTGTGCTTACAGCAGCGTCATTTGTAAAAGACAAGACATTGAAACCACCTAGTGTCCATCAGTAAATGAATGGAATATTAAGATGTGGAATATTTCTTTATACAACAAAAATTAGAAAGTTAGAGCTGACCGTGGTAGCATACATCTTTAATCCCACCACTATGGAGGTAGATCTCTGTGAGTGCAAGGCCAGCCAGGTCTATATAGTGAGTTCTAGGACAGCCAGAGCCTGTCTTCAGAACAAACAAAGGCCAGAAAAATTCTGCCATTTACAATATGTCGAAGACATCGTGTTAAGTGAAATAAGCCAGCATGGGGAGAACAATATCACATACCATCCTTTGTACATGAACTCTAACTGTACTGCATTCATGAAAGTACAGAGTACAGTGTTAGACAGCAGAGGTTTGGGGTGAGGGAGATACTGGTTAATGAACTCTGTATTTCAAAGTTTTTAAGGTTCTCATAAAAAAGAAATGGTGTTTAAAGCTATTATCCAGGCCAATTATCCTTATCATCTGGTCATTAAAAATACATACATTGGGCTGAAGAGATGGCTCAGAGGTAAGAGCTCTTCCAGAGGTCTTGAGATCAATGCACAGCAAGCACAAGGTGGCTCACAACCATCTATAATGAAACCTGATGCCTTCTGGCATACATGCAGGCAGAACACTACATATATAATAAAATCTTTTTTAAAAAAAGTATACATTATCCAAGTGTTACACTATACCCCATAAATACATACAATTACTTTTTGTTCATTTAAAATAAATGAGAAGCCGGGCGTTGGTGGCGCACACCTTTAATCCCAGCACTTGGGAGGCAGAGGCAGGCGGATCTCTGTGAGTTCAAGGCCGGGCTGGACCGACAGCCTCCAAAACAATACAGAGAAACCCTGTCTCGTAAAACAAAACAAAAATAATAATAATAATAAATAAAATAAAATAAATGAGGGGAGGAGATCAAAATTCTGATAATGATGTTCCTAGAATAAGTTTAGAAAAAGTTTGTATGTGGAATAAAAAGTAGTTGTGATCATTCAGTATTTTTTGTTTGTTTTTGTTTTTTGAGTCAGGGTTTCTCTGTTTAACAGCTATGGCTGTCCTGGAACTCACTCTAGGCTAGGGTGGCCTCAAACTCACAGAGATCCGCCTCCCAAGCAATGGGATTAAAAGTGTGTGCCAGCACCGCTGGTGATTACTCAGTATATTTAAGAGAGAAATTTCTGGAAGAACTCTGATTGATGCTCTGATGATAAAGTTATGATTTTTTTTTTTTTTTTGGTTTTTCGAGACAGGTTTCTCTGTATTGTTTTGGAGGCTGTCCTGGAACTCACTCTGTAGACCAGGCTGGCCTCGAACTCACAGAGATCCGCCTGTGATTAAAGTGCTGGGATTAAAGGCGTGCGCCACCAACGCCCGGCGATAAAGTTATGATTAATGGTACTGTTCTTTCTTCCCCCTCCCCGTGCTACTGTTCTTTTGATTTTTGTTAGAATTCAGGAAAATAAAATTCCAGTTTATTTGTTGGATGATGTTCCATACACACATCCAACAAGCCAAAATAAGGAAATAAACAAACAGCAGCTTCACAGACCAAAAAAAAAAATCTTTTACCTTTGGCTTTTATAAGCATCTCATACAAACCAAGGACTTATAATAGACCTTACCACTATCCTTCTGACAACAGTTCTAATGAAATGTTGAAACAAACTAGAGAACTAAACATCCGGACAAGAAGCAAGTCCTTAAAATCCCACTGATATGTAATCTTATTAATAAGGAGATGGTACAGAATAATAAAATTCTTTGTCCTGCCTCTATGTATAAGTAGAAAAAATTTCTTTTCCTGAGACAGAGTTTGTCTGTGTATCCCTGGCTAACCTGGAAATAGTTCTGTAGGCTGGCCTCAAATTCAAGAGACTGGCTTGCTTCTATTTCCCAAGTGCTGGAATTAAAGGAGTTCGTCACCACTGCCCAGCTTAGAGATACATTTTTAAGGAAAAGGGAAAACCAATTACATGAGCCAGGCACTGGGGAACTAACTTAGACCATTCCTTCAACAATACGTAGTTTAAGGTTTATCATTATTTCACCCGGTGGAGACAGACACAAAGCACACAGCAAGTGGAGGCCAGTCTTCAGCAGTCAGAGTGTGAGCTTGGGACTGAAAACGGCACTCTGTACCTCCAGTACTAGACGGCAGTAACCAGGGTCTCTCCTCAAGGGTTCCTCACATTACACTGTGCTGAGTTCTTAAAGAAAACACCCTGGGGCTGAAGAGCTGGCTCAGCAGTTAAGAGCACACGCTGCTCTTACAGAGGACCTAGGACAATCATCCCTAACTCAACTTTCTGGGGATCCAATGCCCTCTGACCTATGTGGGCACAGGGCGCACAGGTGGTGGAGACACATCCTGGCAAGATACCCACACACATAAAATAAAATTTTACATAAATCGGATAAGAAAGAAAAAAAATATCCTTGTCAAGGGGAAAAAAATCAATATTCTACTGATCACTTTAAGAACAGTAAGGCTTTCTGGGCAGTGGTGTCGCACACCTTTAATCCCAGCACTCCCAGAGGCAGGTGGATCTCTGTGAGTTCGAGGCCAGCCTGGTCTACAGAGGGAGTTCCAGGACAGCCTCCAAAACTACAGAGAAGCCCTATCTCGGAAAACCAACTACTACTACTACTACTACTACTATTACTACTACTACTAATAATGCTAACCAAGCACAGTGGCACACACCTTTGATGCCAGCACTCAGGAGATAAGGGCAGGTGGAACTGGGAGTTCAAGACCAGTCTGGTCTACAGAGAGAACAAGCAGACACCAGGGTTACATAAAGAGACTCTGTCTCAAGGGGGGGGGTGGAGAGAAAGAACAAGAGACAGACAGAAAGAAAAGAGAAAGGGAGGAAGATAGAAAGGGAAGTTACTAAGGCTAAGCATGAAGTTATGATGTGATTTTTAACTTGATTCCTTTCAAAAATTACAAAAAAGGAAAAAAATCTATGCTGGATTTAAAAGAAACTAAATGAAGAAAAGACAAAAAGAGATGACCCATTCTTTTGATTTATTAGACACACTGCTCTTCAGGCCTCACAGAAAAAGGCTGTATTACTGTAAGTGAAGGAGTGAAAAGATTAACAATGACCACATGACGAGATGAACATTCCTTCATCTTTGGTTCCATGCACTGACAATTGTCACTGTTCACATAGATATTTTCCTCTGGTCCTCACGAACCCCGTGGTAGGCAGGGAAGGCAAACACCATTCCCACTGTGCAAGTGGACAGGTAAGAATCTATTCAGTGCCATTTTATGCTTACAGTGGAGTCACTAACCAAACCCCTGCCTCATGAAGGAAACCATTCACCCCAAACATTCGGGGCTATCCTAACTGCTGAGCGACCCCACTCAGAGTGGACTTACACACACTCCTGAGCTGTTTCTGCGGAGCCACGCTAGGAGACAGTGAAAGAACTCAAGTCTGGCTCCGGAGCCTTTGCCAGGGACTGAGAACCTGGCAAACCTCTGAACATGGCAGTGACACATGTTCAGTCCTTTTCAATCAAGAAGAATAAAAGTGAGACTGATTTTTAGGCAGTTTAATAATAAGATAGCAGGTTACTCCAAACATTCACTACAAATAGGTGATTTTTCAGTCTCTGAAATAATTTATGAACATGGAAAGCTTATTACAACACAATCAATACAAACAAGGAGTCATTTAATCCCAGGACTCAGGACACAGAGGCAAATGGATCTCTGTGAGTTCAAGGCCCCCCAGGGCTACATGAGAGTGAATCAGTCTAAAAGAGAAACAGAGCTCACACCTTTAATCCCAGCACTAGTGAGGAATATAAGATAGGAGTAGGGTCTCTGGGTTTCTATTATTCATGCTACAGGGTTTCTCCATACAGCCCTGGCTGTCCTGGAACTTGGTTTGGTTTATCCTTATTAAAGCAGCAGCTTTCAAATTTTCTTTACTCCAACCCAAGTGTAAATTATTATATATATATCAAAACCTAGGTAATAAACACAATGAAATAGACATCATCTATGATAGGCCCTTTTCTAATTGATTCTGGTTTTTTAAATAATCTATTTTCTTTTATTTTATTTGCATTGGTATTTTGCCTACATGTGTACCTGTGTGAGTGTGTCAGATCGTGGAGTTAGAGACAGTTGTGAGCTGCCATGTGGGTGATGGGAATTGAATCTGCATCCTCTGGAAGAACAGTCAGTGTTCTTAACTACTAAGCCATCTCTCCAGCCCCTGATTTTGTTTTCTTTGAAATACTAGTTAGGGCTGGAGAGATGTCTCCACAGTTAAGAGTATTAATTTGATAGATCTGATTCCCAGCACCCACATGGTGGCTCACGACTATTACTCCAGTCCTACGAGATCTTATGTCTTCTTCTGGCCTCCACAGACATCAAGCATGCATGCTGTACATATAGATGCACACAGGCAAAACACCCATACAAATAAATAACTTATAGTCACATGGTCTAAAATGATACACAAGCCAGATAATTAGCTGAAAAATTAAATCTGAAAAGTAGTTTATTCAAATAGTCTAAATACTACAAATGATATTAAAAACTGATAAAAATCTACTATATGGTTTCCTCTATAAGGCACCCGTAAAAAGTCAAAACTGTCTGGGTGGTGGTAGCACATGCCTTTAGTTCCAGCACTCGGGGAGCAGAGGCAGGTGCATCTTTGTGAGTTCAAGGAAAGCCTGGTCTATAAAGTGAATTCCAGGGTAGGCTCCAAAGCTACTCAGAGAAACCCTGTCTCGAAAAACCAACCAAATAAACAAACAAAAGTCAAAACTGAGCTGGATAGTAGTGGTACCTTTAATCCCAGCACTTGAGAAGCAGAGGCAAGAGGATCTCTTGAGTTCAAGGCCAGCCTGGGCTGCAGAAGAAGTTCCAGGACAGCCAATGCTATGTCTTGAACACACCCAACCAAAAACAAAAGTAAAAAAACAAAACAAAAAACCCGAAGGCATTAGACATTGCAAGAAACCAGGAAGGTGGGAGGGATGAACAAGCAGAGCAGATTTTCAGAACGAAACTACTTTGTATGACCATAATGGTAGGCATATAGCAGAAATTAGTTTAAATCTACAGAATCTGTCATGACAGCAGATACAAATTATGAAATTAGGTAATAACTGTTATGATAAAGCATGTGGAGAACCTTGGCAGATTCCATGGCAGGTGAGGGTGACAGAGGCAGACAGAGCTTTGCTGAGAACTTTTATTAGAAAAGGAAGTGGGGGAAGGAAAGAGAAAGGAGGTAAAGAGACACAGAGACAGAAAGAGGACAGAAGAGAAGAGGGACACAGGAAAAGTCCTGTCTGCCCCAGGGGAACAGCAGGAAAGAGGGAGCATTAAGTGGGTGCAGTCTTTCTTTTAAAGGGGTCCTTTGTGCCTGAATGCAGACTGGTAGTCATGGAACCCTGAGCTGACCAGAGGACCACCTGAGTGCATTCGGTCAGATGGCAGGCACAGACCAGCATAATACCTGAATCCTTACAATAAGAGTATAGGTTTACCTGCTGTAACAGGTGCAGCACGCTGGTACAGTCTATTGATTGCAAAGGAAGAGGTGTGTGTGTGTGTGTGTGTGTGTGTGTGTGTGGTGTAAGGGTAGATATGGAAGCTCTTTGTACTATCTGTTCAGTTTTCCTGTGGATCTAAAATTATTCCAACTGGGCATGGTAATGCAGGAGATCTCCAAGTTCAAGGCCAGCCTGCTCTACATAGAATGCTATACAGCTGAGTCTGTCTCAAAAAGTAAAAAAATAAAAAATAAAAACCTGTTCTAGGCCGGGTGGTGGTGGCGCACGCCTTTAGTCGCAGTACTCAGGAGGCAGAGGCAGGAGGATCTCTGTGAGTTCGAGGCCAGCCTGGTCTATAAAGCTACACAGAGACACCTTGTCTCAAAAAACCAAAACAAAAAACAAAAGAGAAACAAAAAAAAAAAAAATCTGTTCTGAAACACAGTTTATTAACTTAAAAAAAAAGAGGTATTTGTGTAAATCCATTACTGAATTTCCTTTTAGGTAGGGCAAAATTTTAAATCTACATGTTAGCATTATTACTAGAATTTGATACTTGTTAATGTTCTTTACCACATTTTAATTCAGTTTACCTGAATCTCAAAGCAATTTTGGGAGATAGTAATTTTACAGAAAACTGGGTAACACTAACATATGTTTTCTTGATCAAAGGTCAAATTAAGAACTAATATAAATACTAATATAGAACCTAGGACTTCTACACTGAGTTCCAAATAACAGTCAATACTATAGATAGAAACACCCCAGTCTTAAATTGCCAATTGCTAACAGTTTTAGTAATGGCAAGGCCTTTCTTCATACTCTAAGGGGCACTGCTAACAGTTTTAGTAATGGCAAGGCCTTTCTTTATACTCTAAAGGGCACTGCTATTATGCCTTGCCAAGATACAACAAGTAATTTAGGAACAGATGTCCAGTGTGCAACATGCTGACAATCATTCCAAACACTGTCTGACCAGTTTTAAGCTCTGTCACCATCTATGCAAGTGATGTATCACCATGAAAAAGCTACAATTTGTGAAACATAAAATAGTTAACCAGTGTCATTTCCTAAATACCCCAAGTAATCACTGCACACTGCAGAAGATATCATAACCCTAGAGGATATCATAATGCTAGGCATTAGAGTAATCTAATACCCAAACAAGAATGGAAGAACATAGACCTTATGTAATGCCTTAATTCATGAGCTATAAGACAGAGTACTAATAATTCTTATATGTTGTCCTAAATTCATCTTCCTTTCATAAGAGAAAACAGATGCTAGAGCCAAAGTTACAGAATTTGATCAAAACATACAGGTGATAAAGGCTGGTGCTTAATATACAACCATTGTAGTAAAACACGCAGCAACAACAGCAAACATATAAATATGTTCTGTAGGTATCTGCCAAAAAGACTACCTGGCTCTCGTTTTACAAATCATTCCAAAATATACCTCCCCCAGCTTACTTCAATAGAAGTTCAGTATGTGTCCACGACTAATAAATTTCATTATTAGCAATTTGCCTCAGCCATACATTTGAGCTCTATAAAATATACATTTATTCAAGTAGATGAATGCAACACAAGACACTCAACTACCTTCAAACACATAACCCTGAGAATTAAAAATTACATTAAAATTAGTTAAGTAACTATACATTAAAAGAGAATTTTTATGCACTAATATATATATACCATTAAGATGTTGAATTTCAATAAGAATATTTAAAATACATAACATTTATTTTTTTTTACAAAGATATACATGTTGAATGTTTACTAGACACAGAATTTCCTGATGACTACAAAAGAAGCTTCATGTTTACTCTCTGGTGGAGGACACTTGGGGAACACTTTACCTTTCACTTCATAACCATCTTGTGCTTTACTGCTGTTTTATCGTAAGCGTAACTGATCTGTTTATGTACTGGACGTTACATATACACGTGTATGAGGTGCACTCGCCTGTGCAGAGTCTATGTTAGGGATCTTCTTCAGTCTCTCTTCTCCTTATATCTCAAGACAGGGTCTTTCACTGAACCTGGGACTCTCGGCTTTGTTCAAACGGGCTAACTGGTGAGCCTTAGAATCTGCCTGCCCAATGCTGGGCATTGCAGTGCCTAGCTTTTATGTGGGTGCTGGCTCCAAATTCAAGTTCTTACACTTGCATGGCAGATACTTTTTTCAACTGGGCCATCTCCCCAGAACCATAAATGATTCTTTTAAAAGCTAGAAAAATAAAACCAAAGAAATCTCAACAACAAAAAATTTCCTGTTTAAGCCTTATATCCAGAAAGGCTAATTCAATAACCCTTAGTTAAGACAAGCATGTCAGGTGGCTGGAGAAATGGCTCAGTGGCTAACACATATTGTTCTTACAGAAAACCCAAATTCAATTAGCAGCACCCACATAAGGCAGATGACGGCTTCCTGGAACGTCAGCTTCAGGGAGCTGACACCTCACTGACCTCCTTGGGCACACACACAAACATACACATAAATAACAAAGCTTTTGAAAATTAAGACAACCATTATCAATGTTTTCTATCCTCAATGAAGAGTAATAGATTTTTCCCAGCATCTGGTTAGAACTTTAGTCCTTTCTCTATGTGTAAGCTTATGTGTATGACTGACTGTGCTTGAGTGAGACAGTGGAAGCTCATGTACTTATGTGTTTACGACAGTGTGTGCTTGTGTGTGTGCTCATGGCTTTTGTTTTATGGATTTTCGATTTTTAAAGACAGGGTTTCTCTGTGTACCCTAGCTATCCTGGAACTCACTCTGTAGACCAGGCTGGCCTCAAATTCACAGAGATCCGCCTGCCTCTGCTTCCTGAGTGCTGGGATTAAAGGTGTGCACCACCACCTCCTGCTGTGTGCTGACATTCATAAACAGGGTCTCATGTATTAAACAGGTCCAAGACTACCCTCAATTTACTACACTCTTGAGCTTCTGATTTCCATCCCTCTATCAATTCTGGGATTGCAGATGTACAACTCAATGTCTTTTTCCTTTTTTATAACTTTACTTATCGCTGGATGGTGGTGGTGTACGCCTTTAATCTCAGCACTCAGGAGACAGAGCCAAGTGGATCTCTGTGAGTTACAGGACAGCCAGGGCTACACAGAGAAATCCAGACTAGAAAAACCAAAATAAATAAATTAAAATTATCTTCTCAGTTTGGGCAAGGATTAATGATTTCTCCAGGAATTCATGCTAACTATGCACCTGAAAGTGAACAACTATTAGTCTCAAAAGATTCTTGCAGGACCTGAAACCACAGCAAACTACATGTAATGGTCTACTACCTTATTGGCAAACCAAGACTTGCTGGCCAGGTTCAGCCTAACAGTTTGTTACCCTACCTGTCAGAAATGAATATTGCTTTTTCAAAAAAGATTTATTTGTTTATTATGTATACAGTATTCTGTCTGTATGTTTCCCTGTAGGCCAGAAGAGGGTACACAATCTCATTATACATGAGCCACTATGTGGTTGCTGGGAATTAAATTAAACTCAGGACCTCTGGAAGAACAGACAGGGCGCTCTCAACTGCTGAGTCATCTCTCCAGCCCCAAATTTTTATTTTTTAAGTGGTGGGAAAACATCAGATTAAGTATTTTATGATGCATGAAAATTACATGAGTTTAAATTTCACAGTCTATCAGTAAAGTTTTACTCTTAATACTGCTACACTAATGCACTTACATATTCTCTATGATGCGTTTATGCTACAGTAGGAGAGTTGTAACAGACACCATATGGCCGGCCCACAGTCTAAAATATTTACCACATGGCCCTTTATAGTTTGCCAAAACATGGCCTATGACTATAATATAGTAACAACTTACCATGAACAAGTCAACATTACAAAACAGTACATCTGTAGTATTTTTTTAAAAATCTTTTAAAAAGCTATGAAACAGTTTTTAAAAGCACAAATAAAAACCTCTGTTGAAATATTTTAAGTTACTTTGCCTTGACTTTACTGCCATATTAAAGATATATTACTCACAGCCTCTGAGTTATCAATAAATGGATCTGTCTCATCATAGCCAAAGCCTATATCAATTAAATCTTGTAGCCGATCCTTCCGGTGTTTACGGGCTTTCCCACCCTGCAAAGGAGAGACACATTAGACTTATTCAATACCTGTACTGTTTGCATAAATTTACAAAAGAATTCACATATTTTTTTGTAGAGAAACCCTCTGTAGGCAACTGGGTCTCCCCACACCTTGCATGTAAACTGCACTTAGTAACTGCTTCCTCAGAGTAGAACAGCCAAAGGAGTTATAAAGTGGAAAATATGCCAACACTTCCTGAACCACACAGTCAGCACTAACAATGGTAAATCAAATCGATGGCATCTATCCTTGACATAGCAAAAAATACCTTTCAACTCTGGAATCTTCCTTTAAAAACCTGAAACCCAGTCAGGCACTGGCGGCACAAATCTTTAACCCCAGTACTGGGAGGCAGAGACAGGTGGATCTCTGTGAATTCAAGGCAGTCCGGTCTATAAAGTGAGTTTTAGAACAGCAAGAGCTACCCTGTCTCCAAAATAAAGAGAAAAATCCACCTAGATAAGCCTAGGGAGAGAACTCACTCTCAGAGTTCTCCTGACTCCACATTTGCCTCCTGCATGTGCACATCAACACTAAATGAAAGTTACTCTTTAAAAACACGTGTTTGTCTACATGTATGTATGTACACATGTGCATGCCTGGTTTCCCTCAGAAGTCAGAAGAGAACACTGGATTTCCTGAAACTGGAGTTAATTATGGGTTCTGAGAACTAAATCTGCATCCTCGGTAAGATCAACAAGGGATCTTAATTAACAACTGAGCCTCTCCAGTCCTCTTTTCTTCTACTTTTTAAGTATGTGTTATATGCCTCTGTGTGTGAGAGAGACAGAGAGACAGAGAGTGTGCATACACATACACACACGTTTGCATGTATACATGCATGTATATGTGCCCTCAAAGAGGGCATCAGATCCTCTGAACTGATATTACAGAGTTGTGAGCTACCTGATGTGGATGCTGGGAACCAAATTCAGGTCCTCTGCAAGAGCACTACACGCTCTTAGCCGCTGAACCAACTCGCCAGTTCCCAAAAACTATTCTTAAAAGTTATACCTAAATGTTATATAATTACACACATACACATACAGGAATATGAAAACCAAGCACACATGGGAGCTGGTAAACTCAGATCAAGATCTGTTGTCTAGCCTATTCTCAAGTGTACTGTGCCAAGGTCCATTCTCCATTTTTTGTTTGTTTTTTAGTTTTATGAGACCAGATTGGTCTTGAACTCACAGAGATCCACCTGCTTCTGCCTCCCGAATGCTGGGAATAAAGGGGTGTGCCACCACCGTCTGGCTTCCATTCTCCAGTTCTGATGACTGCAGTTATGTGAGGTATAACCACTGGGAGTATCTAGCTGAGTGATGAGTATCAAGAGTCTCCTATACTGTATTTCATACTTGTGAATCTATAATTATTTTTAAATGAAATGTTCCTAAACCAACACAAACCAGTTCTTGCAGATGGCATTATTCAATTGCTTTACTTTGACCCTGGCTGATCACAGCATAGAACGCATTATATCTCAGATACAAAATGTTTCTTGAACTCTCAAAGTTCCATATAAGCTTGGGATAAATAGTTTAAACAGGAAGCAGCCTTCCTCTGGTACCATGAACACAAGTATGTGAGTTCTGTTTTAAGCCTCATTTTGTAAGCCATATTTACATTTACAGATCTGAATCCATCTATGATTTTTAAGCATCCCTGCACCATCTCCCCATCCTGTTTAGGTGAAAGGAAAGCAAGGAATGGAGCCACGATGGGCTCTGCAGAAAGGGAGATGTGAATCTCTACCGTCACTTGGTTCCAGTTCTCACAGGGTGGATTTCAATGTAAGCTAAGTGTTTATAAAGATTTATACATTTAATGCAATGTGTCTTTAATGAAAACTAAAGGCAACGAAAACGGCACTTGGGGAGAAAAAGGCTACACTTTCCACTATGTGGGCTCCAGGGATCAAACTCAGGTCATTCGTTTGGCAGCACATGCCTGTATCTGCTAGTCATTTCATTGCCCACACATCTTTTAAGATGAGTTGTCACACCAAGGAGTAGTGACACACACATTTAATCCCAACACTCAGGAAGCAGAGGCAAGCAGATTTCTGAGTTCGAAGCCAGTCTGGTTTACAGAGGGAACTCCAGGGCAGCCAAGGCTACACAGAGAAACCATGTCTTGGAAAACAAAATAAATCAAACAAAACAAAACCCCCAGAAAGGTAAATTATTAATACATAGCCCAAGGGTGACCTGAACAACTGTGACAATTCTCCTGCCTCAGCTTCCCAAGTGATGAGGTTATAAGGGATAAGTCAACATGCCCAGATTGAAACTATATGTCAATATAAAATGTATGCTGTTCGATTTTTTTAAGAGCAGGTTTATGGGTAATGGTTGAAAACTGAAAACTGGGGCCAGTGAGTCAGGCTGCAGCCAAGTCTAGTGACTTGCATTTGGTCAGCTTATCCTCTGACCTCCACATGTGCAGAAAACCAAAAAAGATCTTCTATAGAAAAAACCCCAACCCTGAAGACATCACCATAGCCCTCATTTGCTGAATGAATAAAACACTGGAAGACCCACCGACACACGAAACACACAGATGACTCTCAAAGAAGCCACACACAGGCAAGGCCCACTTACAGGAAATGTCAGAAAACCAAAAACCTCCAGAACAAAATCAGACTAGAGGGGCCAGAGAGGTAGAGGACTGTCTGCAATGATACACAAAACAAAAACAAAACTGTGGGAAGATAAAACTGGCCTACACGACCGTGGTGACACAGATTGCATGCATTTAGTAAAAGTCACCAAGTTGTACAAGTAAAAATGTTAAGTAATAGTTAAATGTTACCTCAATAATTCTGACCTTATAGTCTGTCATTTTTTTTCTTTCTTCTTTATCTACCTTCCTTCTCTAACTCCCCTTTCTAATTTTTTAGTTTTTTTGTTTGTTTGTTTAATCAGAGCTGGGGTCAAACTAAGAATTAACATCTCTACTTCAAGTCTCTCTCCCAAGAACCTTTGTTTATAGGGTTAGTCACACCTTCACTTCCTTCCATTCTAACACTTGGGTCTAGAAAGCTGGTCATTGTTTTTACCTAAATCTATTCAATTCCTTGGCTTGCCTCATTTCCCTCAATTTTACCCTTACTACATCTAATGACTATTTCAAAAATACCACTTCCTATAGTCTCCTGCCTCAGAAACATCCTTATTACAGACACCTGAAAGCCTTACTATTCACACTCAAAGCTTTCTGCATGTTACCTGACTGCCTAGCCACCTTTCTTCCGCAATGTTCTGACACGGGCTTCTGATCCACTAAACCCTTCCCTAAGCACATGGCTCACACTCACTTCCTACGGACTCTCACTCCTCAGTGAATCCTGCTGCCTCACCGTTTCTCTAGGATGCTAATTAAAATCACAACCACTATTTCCATCAAATACTTTCAGGCAGGGGAGCAAGGTACAACGAAGTGACTATAATTTGCCTGGAGACATCTAAAAGCAAAACAGCAAATCCAGTCTGTTGTGATAAGCAAACACAGAACAGCAAACAGCTTATTGGTAACTGGACTTAGGAGCATGTGTGTCTAGTCAAGGTTACCAGCTTGTTGCCACTAAAAATGACTGTTGTTAATCATAAGTGCTCAATAGAGCAGAATAGAAGTGCTAATAAATAGGTGTGAATCCTTTTAATTTTAAGTGTGAATCTTAAAGAGATTATTCAAAAATAATTTAAGCTTTGACTAATATTAATCTGTAATCTCACTAAAGTCCTGTCAATAATAGCTCAAATGATGTTAACTATAAATCATATCAACTATGGCATAACCATCCAATGCTAACAGCCATTAAAAAAAAACAATGTGGCAAAAGACTATAAATATAGGAAGTAAGAAAAGCAATTTGTTAAAACTTATTTACAACTAAGGGTATTCACAGAAAGGACATTAAGAGTATTTACTGAACATCTGAAGACCAACAATGATGGCTCAGTGGTAAAGACACTTGCTGCCAAGCCAGACAATTAAGCTTGATTCCCAAGACCTACAGAGTAGAAGGAGAAAAAGACAGTTGTCCTCTGACAGCCACACATGTGATGTGTGGACACAAACACACAGCACATTAAATACATTTTTAATTTAAAAGCGTGGCTGGAGAGACGGCTCAGCGGTTGGGAGCACTTGCTGCTCTTTCAGAGGACCTGGGGGAGTGACTTCAGCACCCACAAGGCAGTTACACATCTGCAACTCCAGCCCCGTAGCTGAAACTTGCTGTGCAGCCTCGGCTGTCCTCCCTACCTCAGCATCCAAATACTAACATTACAGGCATGCGCCATCACGTCTGCCTTGAACAACAGTCAACCGATGCCCAAGAGCAGCATATACACTGTGAGTCTGAAACCCTAAAGTCTCACCTAAAGGAACTCAGACAAACTGGCAGTGCGTCCTCCCTTCTGCACACACCCATTCTGAATCACTCTTTTTCAGTATCTTCCCAAAGGCTGTTCCCTGAAACCAATCAGTCTTAATCCATAATTTTCTAGACCCTTTTTATACTGTACAGTTTACACATCAAGTATAAAAATCAAAATTTATTTACGGAAATAAATTTTAAAATCTTCCCTTTTGAGCCGGGTGCAAGTGCACACTTTGACTTGAATCCCAGCACTTGGGAGGCAGAGGTAGGTTCCAGGCAGCCTGGTCTAATCTAGTTCCAGGACAGTTGGGGCTGTTACATAGAGAAACCTGTCTCAAAAACAAAACAAAACAAAACCTTCCATTTTGTTACATCTCAAATGAAGAACCCTCTTTAAAGTTCTTTTTCCAAGCACCCCACAGTGACTCAGACTATTACCTACTGAGTCACTAGTACTGGCTTAACCTGATAATCAGTATCTCAGGCCAATGCTGAGGGATTACAACATCAGTAAACTGAAAAACAAACAAGACATTCCTAGCTGCACAGGACCCCCACTGCCTCTGTGACAATAAAATGGCACTAACATTCACTGATCACTTATGGCAGACAGAACAGCAGGACATTAATTGATAGGATTTCAACCTACAACCAGAGAAAGCACCCTGGTTACAAAGCTTCAACATGTTCTACAATTGCATTTTTTAATCCATGCAGATTTTAACCTTCCAATAAAGGAACATAGTTTCAAATAAATCAGCAGAAACAGTCAACAGTACAGACACACTAACATACACTTTGATAATCATCACTTATGGGTGTAAAATCTTCCACATGTCCTAAATCTGCTGTTTCACAATAGGTCTGCAGAGATTTAAAGATGTTGAAATTCTATTTAGCTCAAAGAGGCCACACAATAAAAATGGTTCAACAAATCAAGTGATCAGAATTAGACCAAAAAAAACTTGTGTTTGAACATGATTTATTTTCTCTGCACACCTTTTAATCATAGCACTTGGGAGGCAGAGGCAGGCAGACCTCTGAGTTTGAAAACAGCCTGGTCTGCGGAACAAGTGACAGGACAGTCAAGAGTACACAGAAAAACAAAACAAAACAAAACAAAACAGATGTCCCTCTTCCTAAAAGTTGGGTTTTTTTGTTTTTTGTTTTTTTTTTGAGACTGGGTTTCTCTGTGGCTTTGGAGGCTGTCCTGGAACTAGCTCTTGTAGACTAGGTTGATCTTGAACTCACAGAGATCCACCTGCCTCTGCCTCCCGAGTGCTGGGATTAAAGGTTTGAGCCACTACCGGCCGATTATTTCATGTTTTAATATACACTCAACCCTTTATATCCTGGATTGGTTCCAAATCTCCAAATGTTCAACTATCCTATATAAAATGACCTCTTGTTGATATATATGTATACCCCACTTGTATCCTGTGTTCTTTAGCTCTAGATATTTATAACATCTAACACAATGTGAATGTTATATAGCTATGAACCTAGATTGTTTAAGTAATAAAACTAAGAAAAAAGTCTTCACATGTAAAATACAGGTGCACTTTTTGTTTTTTGTTGTTTGTTTAATATATCTGATCTTCAGTTGAATCCACAGAGGCAGAATCTACAACTATAGTGGGTTGATTCCACACTACAATTTTTTATTTTAGTTTTGTTTTTAAAGACTCTCTATGTAGTTCTGGATGTTCTGGAGCAAGGCTATATAGATGCATTCGAACTCAGAGAACTACCACATCTGGTCTGGTTGCAGACCAATGTTAGTCTATACAGAACACTAAATTCACTGCTATCTAGGTCTTATGAGTAGAATTCATTTTGCAGTGATCTTAACAAGCTTGCCCAAACTCTGTCCAAAATTTTGCAAGCCGAGTCTTAGGAATCATACCCAATGTAAGGACAAAACAGGAAAACTAGACCTAGGGAGGCTCCCCAAGTGCTCTAGCTTCTGAGAACTTAGAGATCACCAATGAGTGATAGACTTCTTAAAATGATTACAGGCTCTTATAATAACCACTTCCCAGTACCATATCTGAGGAGACTGTTAGAAGTACTTCACAATTGGTTGTGAAGTCAAAAGATGTATATAATCACTTAAATTATCTATCAATCTATTTACTTATTTTTGCTGAGCATGGTGGCATACAACTTTAATTCTAGCACTTGCGAGGCAGAGGAAAGCTGGTCTGTGAGTTCCAGCAGCTAAGGCTATATAGTAAGATTCCCCGCCCCCAATAAATAAATAAATAGGTTAGTGGATAGATGGAGAACATTTTACATGTATTTACCTATTTTGGGAGAAGGGGCATGTACACATGATACAAATGTGGGGGGGGGGTCACAGGACAACTTGCCAAAGTCAGCTTCCTATCATATGAGTTTCAGGAATCAAACTCAGGTCCAGCAAGCTTGTTAGAAAGTGTCCTTACCTGATGAGCCATCTTGGCAAATATATGTCAGTTTAATATATGTATATTTGTTTTACAATCAATGGCAAAATAAACCCCAGTGTTTTTAGAAACACACATACACTCAAAGAGAGATGCAGAGAGATAGGGTTTTAGCAGGTTGTAGCCTTATATTAAGTCAGGATGGAAATCAAATTTGTCTAGCCTAGAACTTGTAGTGATCCTCCTGCCTCTGCCCTCAAAGAACTGGGATTACAGGCATGTTCCAGACTATGATCACTTTAACTACTTTGTTTATGTGGCTCCTCAGAATTACTTCTGGATCACCAAATGTATCACTGTCCCTTTAAAAAAAAATCTGAAACTATTAGGACTGATTTAAGCATGAACACTGATATATGAAAGCTCTAAGGTAGAAGAAGCAGATTTTTTTTCGTTTAAAGTTGTAATTCATCAGCAGTATTAAATGCTTGGCAAGCAGTTGCTCAGAATCAAAGTTAACTTTAACTGAGCCCCATGTGAGGCACTAGCCACTGTGCTGGACGCCTTCACAGACATTACTGATTTTACACCCAATTCTAGAAACAGGAGTTTTCACTGAGTGGTGGTGGTCCACACCTTTAATCCCAGCACTTGGGAGACAGAGACAATCGGATCTCTGTGAGTTCAAGGCCAGCCTGGTCTACAGAGCTAGTTCTAGGACAGCTAGAGCTGTTACACAGAGAATCCCTGTCTCAAAAAACCAAAATAAAAAAGAAATAGGAGTTTTCAAGGCATGTGGGGTAAAAAAGGTAAGAAAATCACCAAGAATAATCTTATGAACATCACAAGTTATGCTGTGTTCTATAAACTAAGAGAGCAAGTCAAATCCATTAAGATGAACCTTGTTCACCCTGCATGATGTACACCATGAAACCACCTTGAAACACACCCAGAGTCTTCAACATCTGAAACCTTAGGCAGGAGACAGAGACAGGAAGATGATGAACTTCAGGCCACCCTGGGCTCCAGAGTGAGACTGTCTTAAAACAAAAAAGCCTCACTACAAATGAGTCCGTCTTTTCTTTTATAACACCGACCATTTCAAATGCTTTAGTGAGGAGACACAGAACAAAAATACCCAAAGGACTCTTAAAAAAAAAAAAACCAACCTCAATTTACAGATATGAAAGCTGGGCTTAGAGTGAAAAATAATGGGGCTGGAGAGATGGCTCCCAAGAGCACTGACTGCTCTTCCAGAGGACCAGGGTTCAAATCCTAGCACTCACATGGCAACTAACAACTGTCTGTAACTCCAAGATCTGACACCCTCACACAGGGAGGCAAGACATCAATGCACATAAAATAAAAATAAACAAATAGCCGGGCGGTGGTGGTGCATGCCTTTAATCCCAGCACTCGGGAGGCAGAGGCAGGCGGATCTCTGTGAGTTGAGTCCGGGCTGGACCAACAGCCTCCAAAACAATACAAAGAAACCCTGTCTCGTAAAACAAAAACAAACAACAACAACAAAAAACCCACAAATAATTAAAAAGGAACAAAGTAACTTCACTCAAAGGGCATAATTTGTTGGTGGCAAAGAGTAGTCTAAATAAAACTTGACTCAAATTCTACTGTATCCTGTTATTTCTCTCATGCAGAAGCCAACAAGTATCAAGTCCAATTGGAATTGCACTTTCAGGGTAACACGAATGGCAATGCCGGTGAGCACTGACATCCTATCTCTTGAAGCATTTCTAATGCTCGGAGAGGAACCAGAAGAGACATCTCACTCTCAACTCACTTGGGCGTTAAAGTGAGTAGTTAAAGTCATAGGATAAACAGGGCATAGTAATAAGAGCTTTCTATGGTCACTTATACTAAAAATTGGAGGAAAATGCTATATGAAAATGACATTTTTATAATGTATTATTTACATCCTATTAAAATAAGAACTAATGTTCTTGCAAGGAATATAGGATATCCATGAATATTTAAGGCAAATACAACACAAAGTTTCACCTATCCTGATGGACCCCCTCACTCTCTTAAAAAGGATGAAGGATGAGGAACCAAGAGAACAGTTCCCCATTGTGGAGGTGGGGAGCAGGGTTAGAGCTATACACAGCTGGGTTGCTTGCTGCCTGCTGACCATGCTCATCTGTGAGATGGGGCAAATATTACTCACCTAATCGTTTTTATTGTAAGATTTGTCAGGCAAACTGCCTAGGTTCTAGGACTATAATGAATGCAGCCTGCTAACACAGTCAGGACAAACCTGTAAAACTGTCTGGCTGTCAAAACCATTCATTCAGCTTCAATTTGTGAAATCAAGATAAGTAAGCAGTTGCTATTTATAGGCCCTCCCAACTAGCCACACAAAGAAAACAGGCCAACAGGGTAAAATTACCTCGGTGAACACTATCATACTCACATATTTCATTTCAAACTTCTTAGCCAACATTTCCACTTCTTGTCTCTCCTTCTGCTCATCAGTAAAAGGGTCTTCTGTATGAACAAGTTTCTTCTGATTCATAGGAAATGTGGAAAGAAACACAAGTATTAGAACTACTCCAACTAGACTGCCATATACTAATCATAGACCAACTACAGTTCAGTTTAACTCAATAGCCCATCAAAACTATATATTCCATAGCTACAGCCAGTGCATTATTTTCCAGATTTGACTCTGTCTTTAAATTCCTATCATAAACAAGCAGGTCAAAAACATCAAAGCTATTTTTAAAAAGTGATGGCCACAGAAGGAAAGTATCTGTAATTAACAGACCTAAACAAATCGTACAGTTCTTTGATGGTCAAGAATTCAACATCAAAACTGACTCACTTGTAACCACCATCCCAATGACCACCCCGTCCCAAACAAAGCAATCTCTCCCTTAGACCTACATAGGTAAAAATGAAAATATTAATTTTATTTTGATATTATCCCTAAAAAGGGCTGATTCAGCCATGAAATATCCATTAGAAGGTATCCAAATTATTCATTATAGAATCAAGATTCATAATATGCTTACAAGTTTTTATTTGAGTATCTGTACCTGTCTCCTGTCCTCTAACATAGCTATGTGTGTGTGTGTGTGTGTATAATAGCTCACCATGGCTTCCTTCTAACAGTATAGAATGATTAAAATACAGTTTAAAACACACACACACACACACACACACACACACACACACACACACACACACACACACACACACACAATGAGCAAGGATCTTGCATTCACCATCCAGGGCCAAAACAGATAAAACTGTATCCTTTCCTGATTTTACTACTTCTCAGAAACCATTTCTGTTACTGTGTTACTATTATGTGCTGCGAGATGGGGGTGGCGGCAGGTGCAGACATGTGGAGGTCAGCGATGGGGGTGGGGCAAGTGCAGCCATGTGGAGGTCACAGGGCGACTTGGTCAAGTTGGCTCTCTCCTTGCACCTTTCTGTGGGTTCTGGGGATTCAACTCAGGTTGCCAGGCTTTACCTGAGCATACTATTTTAGCAGATATGTTTCATATGTATGATTTTCAATTAACAAAAAAGCTAGGAGCTACTTTTTGTTTTTGAAGACAGGGTTTCTCTGTATTCCTTTGGAACCCATCCTGGAACTCATTCTTTAGACCAGGCTGGCCTCAAACTCACAGAGATCAATCAGCCTGCCTTTACCTCCTGAGTGCTAGGACTAAAGGCATGCGCTGCCAACACCTGGCAGAGCTACTTTTTAAAAACATTTTTTAATCAAATTTTAGAAAATTTACTTTGGTTTTGTTGTTTGCTTGTTTTGTTTTTAGGAGACAGGGTCTTACTATGTAGCACTGGATGACCTGGAACTCCCTGGTCATGACCGGGCAGACTGGCCTCAAACTGATCAGAATCCTTCTGATTCTCCCTCCCTGTGCTGGGATTAAAACGTGCCCAATCACACCCATCTGAAAGTAAATTTTTAAAGGTTTCTTTTGTTATTTTCTTGTTTTTGCTTTTTCCAGACAGAATTTCTTTGTGTAGCAGCCTGGCTGTCCTCGAACTCACTTTGTAGACAAGGCTGGCCTTGAGCTCCCAGAAATTTGACTGCCTCTGCCTCCTAGGATTAAAGGTGTGATGTTTAATTTTTAAAGCTGATGCCAGGTGGTGACCAGCCTGGTCTACAAGAGCTAGTTCCAGGACAGCCTCCAAAGCCACAGAGAAACCCTGTCTTGAAAAAAAACAAAACAACAAAAAAAAATTTTTAAGCTGATCTAGCAGCTCCAAATAATTAAAAATGCATTACAAGCAAGACAAAGACCTGAATTTGGTACTATGGTGCTTCCTCCTAGACGTAAAGACTGACATATCATTAGTCTAAAACATGACAGAGAAACATGGACAAGATGAAGACAAAAGGTCATCCTTCCCAGCACATTAAAATAAAGGGGGATCTTTAGAGGTAAGGAGTTGATTTTAGATTCAAAAAAAAATTTTTTTTGGTTTTTATGAGACAGGGTTTCTCTGTATTGTTTTGGAGGCTATCGGGTCAGCCCGGCCTCGAACTCACAGAGATCCGCCTGCCTCTGCCTCCCGAGTGCTGGGAATAAAGGTGTGCGCCACCACTGCCCGGCTAGATTCAAATTTTTAAATGTAATAATACTATGGCCTCTCTTATCCTAATTGCCATTATGAATAAAACGAAACAAACTAGCAAAGTGAGACTGTTAAGGAGTAAATGCCACACCAGGGCACAGCAGTTCCCTCAGACTGAAAGCGATCAGCATCTTTGTGAGAAACTGACCCTCCCATCACTGCGTAGTCCAAAGACTAGTAGGTCCTTAGTATGTCTGATCAGGGTTTCTGTGACATTTTTATTGAGCCCAGAGCCTTTCACATGCTAAGCAAGAGCTCTACCACTGAGCATTCTCCCCAACCTGGTCTGACTCATTTTATATATGCAAATATAAAGACAAAGATTTGTAATTTTACTAAGAATCACCTATTTAAGAAACATTTGTTTGTTTGTTTAATGTACATTGAGGTCTTACTTGCGGGTTATATGTGAGGATGCCAGATCCCCTGGAACTGGAGTTACAGACAGTTCTGAGCTACCATTTGAGTGCTGGAAATTGAAGCTGGCTCCTTTGGAAGAGCAGCTGATGCTCTTAACCACTGAGTCATCTCCATCTCACCTTTAAATATTATTCTAACTTTTTTTTCAAGATGAGTTTTCACTACACAGTCTAGGTTGGCTTCAAACTCACAATCCTACCTCAGTATCCTGAGTATCACTATTCCAAAATTGTATACTTCATTCAGGCATTGAAATCAATCTCGTTTACGTGTGGTATACAAAATTAAAACAAACTCACTTCTCCTTTACAGTTAAAAATAATGCCTGCAATCCCAGCACTCAGGAAGCTGAGGCAGGAAGTCTGACAGAAGTTTGAGGCTAACCTGGGCTACACAGTGAGCCCTTACCTCAAAGTAGCAAACACCCACAAAGTATCATACTTTCCAATAAAAACTCAAGAAAAATTTCCCCCAGTGCAAATTATCAGCTACCTATGTGTAAAGTCAATGCAATGATTTTCTCCTTTGAGCGCATGCTCAAATCTTCCATGGGCCTTATCCAACACAGGCAAGTGACAAGCAATGGAATACCACAGAACTCTACAAGTACAGTTACATCACCACCATCATCACTTGTTTTTCTCTTTACCGGAAGCATGTAACTCATTATGTTCTCAAAAGGCTGTTCAGGTTATCTGATTCTGGGTTTGCTAAGAACTCAACTTTTTTCTTATGTATTTGTCACGTCCAGAACTTACTTCACAATGCACTCTGGCCAGCAATGGTGAAGAAAGTAATCTTTCAGGATAGGGATGATTCCAATGCCTCAGTCACCAACTGAGCCGCCATAATTATGTCATGATACTACACCGAGAGGGCAGGGAAAAGGGCTGACCTAGTCTGCAAGGTGGTTTTGCTTTTCCTCATAAATGCAGAAAAAACCCAGCTGTATTTCCATTAATTGGGATTTCTCTCTTCAATTAGCAGGTAGGAAGGGGCTTATATAAATGTACCTGAGTGCAAATGGTATGTACACACAATGTCTTTAACACCCCACAGCTACCCACTTTCATTTAAGCAAATCTTGTCCCTTACATACAGCTATTTTAAAAATTGAGACTTTTTCTTCTAATTCTACTTAGCCTATTACAGGTACACTATTCAAGTCCAGTAACTCAAATTTAAAATTATTTTGAAAAGACTATAACTCTAAAAATAATCTGAGCCAGGCTTCGTGGTACAGGCCTATAACTCCAGCTACTCAGGAGGTTAAAACAGCAAGATCATGAATTCAAGGCCAATATAGGCTACACAGTAAGTTGAAGGCCAGCTTAAGCAACTTAAAATTATATTCTCTCAAAAACAAAACATGAAGTGTCTTGGAGTCATGCGATATTGAGTATCACTAGCCTAGCATGTTCAAGACCCTTGGCTTGATTCTCAGCATTAGAAAAATAAAAATAAAAGACTTTCTAGAGGAGAAAATTTGGGATTTACCACTTTCCAAACATTCCAATATTCAGTTTTGCTTTTCAGTTGATCACTCTTCTAGGATTTCATTTATGAAGCTATCAGAATTCACTTACAAAGGTGTTATTTATACATTGTTAGGTAATAAATATATTAAGCAGGACCAATCATAGGAAAATTCAGCAAACTTGCTTAAAAAGTATAATGCATTTAAAACAAAAACAAAAACAAGCAAAAAAAACCCACAGACTACAACTTGCTCTACAGAGCATGTTTCAAAGCAGCCAGGGCTATACAGAGAAACCCTACCTCAAAAAACAGCAATTAAAAAAAGAAAAAGCAACAAAACAAAGACACCAGAATAAATTCTTTTGTGGAATTACAGAAGATATATGCTTGAATATATAATAAGAAATTTGGGTCAATAAATTCCTAAATTGATACTATGTATTAAACAATAGTATGTATCACACACAATGATAAATACTACAGAATATAAATACACAGCAAGTTTAATAGTTAAATACCATATAGCTAACTATGGGGGCGGGGACAGACACCTAGGTTATCTGGGTGTGGTACCAACACCTTTGATCCCAGTAGTGGGAAGGTAAAGTCAGAGGGATCTAAGTTCAAGGCCAGCCTGGTTTACAGAGTGAATTTCAGGACAGAACCACTACACAGAGAAACCCTGTCTCCAAAAAGCAAAACTTAAAGAAAACAAAACAAAACAAACAAAAACCCATCTAGGTTTGCCCAGGTTCTTTCTATGGTGTTTGCACCATGGTAAAACACTAACTAGTATTACGTATTTTTATCTAAAGATGGTTTTTGTCTTGCAGTTTTGCTATACTTATTTGTGTGTATGTGTATACCTTGCAGAAGATGGTTCTCTCCTTCCACTGTGTGGGTCCTGGGGATGGAACTCAGGTCTTCAAGATTGGCAGCAAGTACCCTTACCTGCTGAGCCATTTGTCACCCGGTTTTGTTTTTTTGAGGCAGGATCTCACTATGAACTCCAGCCTCCAGAGCACTGAGGTCACAGACTAGCAAGCCCATCTACAAAATGTTTTGAATCTGTGACTTACACAAATCATAAAAATTGAACACCTACTTCTATTAGGTCAAGTATAATTTCTTTGAAAAATGCTTCAATTTAATAGACAAAAAATGACGTTTATTAAAGAAAAGAGAGTTCTGAATGCAGTCTACAGAACAAAATGTTATGTGAAAGTGGCCAAAATGATCTCTACCCATAGTAATTCAATTTCTCTGAGAACGTTTAGTAATGATGGCTGCACAATACTTGTAACTAGCCATCAAAGGATTATCTGGCACAAAATGAACACAGGCTAATGATATTATTCAACGTGAGACTTTTGACTAAGAATCCTTCATTGCAACAACAAAGATAGTTGATGAAAGGAACTAATGAATTCTGGAGTTCATTAGACCTGCTAGAAAGCCCAGCCTAATAAAGAGCACGGTCGCTAAACTAGAGGACAATGTCTGTCTGTCTGCCTGCCTCTCTCCCACGTCCCCCTAAAGATCACAACCCACAACAATAAAAATTACAGTCACCGACAAACCGCTGTCCTAATCCCCATTGTTCACCGCTTCCCTCAACGGTATACCTAAGTATTTTCCTAAGTTTTTTTTTCTTTTTAAATTCAAAGCCAACATCTTCCCCATCATTCCATCATGCTCCAAAACACTACACCGGACAAATAACCCCAATTCGAACTAATGATAGCCACTCAATGTGATCAGACAGCCACCGAATAAGACAGGAGACCTTTCCATTCAGAGACAATATGCACAAACTCAACACACACACAAAGCTAACAATATTTACCAACACGAGCGTAACCACATTAACGAACCCACTTTTTCATTTCTAACGTGGAACCTTTAGTTTCTGAAAACGTTTAAATCCTCTTAAATTCCCCTTCAATCAAGGGAAATACACCACCCAGCCACGAACCCATCTCAGCAGCCCTGGCGCCCGGTACAGCTGGGTTTGAGGAAGGATGAGGATGAACCGAGAAGGGGGGGGGGGTCACACAATCTCTCCCCATCTGACCGACCCGGGGGGCGTGTCCCCCAAGGGTTTTCGCTTCCCTTCCACCGGAACGACGGACGGACGGAGTGCCGCAAGAAGCTAAGCCGCACGGCTCGCGGGGCCTCGGGGTTTAGGTGTGGGGAACAGAAAGGAAAAAGGAGAAAAAAGCTGCAGAGGTTTCGAAAGGTGCGGAGGAGAACCGGGCACGGCGAGGTGTGTGGAAGGGGGGGCGGCAGCCTCGGCCACCTAGGTGGGCCGAGCCGCGCCAGCTCCCGCCCCGTCTAGCCGCCCCACCGCCCCGCCACGCCGCGCCACCCCCGGGGCGAGCCCAGTGCAGAGCGGCCGGGGCAGGCGGGCCGCCCGGTCCGGAGGCACCCGGGCTGCGGGGCGGCCGGGAGGGGAAGGAGGGAGGGAGGGACCCTGTGTACCCGTTGTTCTCCGCACAGCAGCAGCTCCGGGTAGCTGAACTCCACGCAGCTCTCGTCCGTGGGGTCCTTGAGCACCAGCTCCAGGCGAACCGTCTCCTTCGGCGGTCGCGGCGGCTGCGGCGGCTCCGCCCGGGAAGCCGCGTCCCGCGGCGGGGCAGTCGACGTCTGCAGGGGCAGCGGCGGCGGCGGAGGCAGCGGCGGCGGCGGCTCGGGCCGCGGGGGCTCGCGCTGCAGCAGCGCCATGGGCGGCTCGGCGCGGCCGCCCTCGCGCTGGGGGAGCGGCTTGTCGCGCGCCGGGTGCTGCGCGTCAGCCCGGGGGGCCGACTCCGCCCGGGCCGGCTCGCGGTACGGCTGCGGCTCCGGCCGGGGGGGCTCGCGCTCGGCGCCCGCCGGGTCGGCCTCGCGCCGCCTCACCGGTGACAGGCTAATGAACGCGACTCGGCGCGGCTCCGCCATCCCCACTGTTCTGGCCCTCGGCGCTCGCTCGAGCCGGCTCTCGCCTCGACGCCGCACGGCGCGCCCGCCCGCCTTTCCTTCCGCTCTCCGTCGCTTTTCCGCCCTCCGGCACCTTCAGCCGTCCCCGCGGACGCCACCGTGAGTGCGGGCCGGGTCCCCGTCCCCGCTACGACGTCCCGACGGGCTCCACCGCCATCGCCAGGGTCGCCGCATCCGCCATGTTGGGTCCCCCACATAAATAGAAGCAGGCCGCCGAGCGGGCGCATGCGCACACGGGGAGACGCTCGCGTCCACCGTCGTGGCTGTTGCTCAGTTTTCCTCCGGGCCTCCCAACAGCCCGGCCTGCCAGACAGCCCGGCGGAAGTGACGTCACAGACGGGCCCGTCTCCGTGGCGACGGAGACGCCACTAGCTCGGCTTGGGCTCGGAAGGAGGGGGCGGGTCTGGGGGGGTTCCCGGAGTGATTTCCTCCTCCCGCCCGGAAACCGAGGCGCGCTCGCGGAACCCTCAGGGTGAGCGTTGCGGTGTGCCGTGGGGGGACGACCCGGACATGGCGCCGCGTCCCGCCGCCCGTCGTCGGCCCTCGGGCTCCCGACGCGGGGCAGCACGGTGGAGTATCCGCTGAGGGAAGGGACCAGGTGCAGCCTGGAAACGGGGTGAGGGACTCCCCGCGGCCGCCGGCCGTGCCCGCCCGGTGCCCGGCTGCCGGAGGCGTCCCGGGAAGAAAGGTGGAGCCCTCCCGAAAGCGCCACGCCGCCCTCACCCCACGCCGCCGCCCTCCCTCCCTGACCCTCCCTCCCAGGCCGCCGCCGCCCCCCCTCCTCCCCCCCCCCCAGGCCGCCCGGCCGCTTTGCGCATGGCCGTGAGGCGCTCAGTGACCGGGACGTGGAAACTGGCGAACGCACAGTTCGCGAGGACGTTGGTCTCCGCAGGGTTTGTTGCTATTTTATTGGAGAGTGGCTCTCGGGGGGAGAGGAGGGTAAAAGCAGAGGAGCAAACCGATGGTCCGCTTCCGCAGAGGGAAGGGGCGTTGGTCTGGCTTCTTTGGAGTGCCCGTGGGAACCGAATGGCCCTTGGCGTTTTTTTAAGGAAGGAGAGTTACTGGCCCTGTTAATCTGCTCGGTGGAAAGTGGCTTCGAAACTTTCGCTCTCCACGTCCCTGCAGGAAACTCCCAAGCTTGTTAATTGCCCCGGCTGTGTCAGACGTCGAGGAGCCGAGTCAGAGTGACGTCATAGGCATGTCTTAAATAGGCAGGTGTTCGCGCAGGATTCTACTCCTTTCCAAAAATGTGCCAGATGGTGATGGAATGTCCATCCCCACGGTCCCTCCTGGTTCTAAGTCGGGTTTGGAGGTGCGCAGGAAGAGGCAGCCTGTTGGACTTGAACACGATCTGCATAACCAGCTGCGAGCCCACTAGCACTGCTTAAGGATGGTGGTGGCATTCCAGAGCCAGGCAGATCTCTATGTGCTCAAGGCCAGCCTAGTGTATTTAGTGAGTTCCAAGCCAGCCAGAGCTACATAGTGAGACCCTGTCTGGAAAAAAAAGAAGAAGAAGAAGAGGAGGAGAAAGAAAGAAAGAAAGAATGTCTTCTAGCTCTAAAATCCTGCAGTATTTCCTTATCTATAACATTCCTTCCACTGCTCCCGACTTGGATTGGGATCTTGTGTTTTGGACTTAGTACCTTTCTGTCCTCCGGCTCTGTTTCTGCCAGTCCAACAATGGGATCATTAATGTCTCTGAAACAGTTTTTTGTTGTATCACTCCCTATCCCAGCTCCAATTGACCTGCAAAGTGAGCTCTGTACCTGTGTTCATTGTCTACAATGTATCCCAGAGATTTCAGGCAGGCAGTCCTTGAACAAGCTCTTCTGTGGGTGTAGGCTCATCCAACACTGTGGGTGCTTTTTCAATAATTTGAACCTCAATCTACAGTAAGAAATCCATTCTAAGCCTTGTAAGCACTGATTCCAGCACTTGGGAGGCAGAGGCAGGCAGATCTCTGTGAGTTTGAGGCCAACCTGGTCTACATAGTGAGTTCCAGGATCCTGTCTCAAAAAACAAAACAAAAAGATTGATTGTAACCCAGTGTATAAAAACAATGCTGGAGGTCAAAAGACAACTTTGTGGAGTCTGTTCTCTCCTTCAGGTGGCCAGGCTTGCATAGCAAGTACCTGTATCTAATGAGTCATCTTGTTGACCTAGAATTATTTAAATGCTAATTTCTAGTATTGAATATATTTTCCTACACAGACAGTAATAATTACATAAAACTGGTTTGCTACATATATCTAGCATAAAAATCAGCACCTTTTCATTTTAAATGTTCCACAGTAATAATTTAGATTGTGACATCATCAAGAACAAGTTCTTTGTTTGCTTTAGTTTTTCAAGACAGAGTTTCTCTGTGTAGTCCTGGCTGTCCTGGAACTAGCTTTATAGACCAGACTTGGCCTCCAACTGATAGAGATCCCCTTCCTCTACCTCCTGAGTGCTGGAATTAAAGGCGTGTGCCACCTCTACCATCCAGCCCCAAGAACAAGTTTTTGATTTATTAGTTTATTTGTCAAAAAGTATTCGTACCATATCCACCAATAATAAAGAAGTTGTTTTGCCTGGCCGTGGTGGTGCACGCCTTTAATCCCAGCACTTGGGTGGCAGAGGCAGGTGAATCTCTGTGAGTTCGAGGTGAGCCTGGTCTACAGAGCAAGTTCCAGGACAGCCTCCAAAACAATATGGAGAAACCCTGTCTCAAAAAACCAAAAAAAAAAAAAGTTGTTTTTATTTTATTCTCTTTGAGACAGGGTCTCACTATGTAAACCAGGCGGGCCTTGAACTCAGAGATCTTTCTGTCTCTGCCTCTCTAGTGCTGGGATTAAAAGCATGCAACAATATGTCTGACTGGTTTTCAACCCTTAATAAGATTCATTTTTCTTTTGCTACATCAGAAGGCAATTAATACTGTCTTTCAAGGTTATGCCATTAACTTTACATTTTAAGGTCATATTTAAAGAGTTATTGACATTTTCATCGTCGTGAAGTTTCAACTAAGACTGCCCCTGAACTCCTGACCTTCCAATTCATCGTGAATGATGTGCTTATTATAAGTATGTTCCATCACATCCAGCTATTTTATCCCAGACAGGGTTTCTCTGTGTAGCTTTGGAGTCTACCCTGGTACTAACTCTGTAGACCAGGCTGGCCTTGAACTCAGAGATTCACCTGCCTCTGCCTCCCGAGTGCTGGGACTAAAGGCGAGCGCCACCACCCAGCTCACAGCCAGCTGTATTAGGACTTTTGAAAGTATGCTTAATTAACCAGGTAGTCCACCTTTAATCCCAGCACTTGGGGCAAAGAACCAGAAGATTCTCTCAGTTCTGGATCAGCCTGGTCTACAGAGTGAGTTCCAGCATGGCCAGGAGCTACACAGAGAAACCCTGTTTTGGGGGGAAAAAAAGTATTAAACTTCTACAATTAACCACATTTCTGTATCTTTTCACTCTCCTGTTTCTCTTTCCCCCCATCTCTCTTCCTTTTTCCCTTCCTCCCTCCCTTCTCCCTCTCTCCAGGGTCTCACTGCCTCTCCACCGGGATTAAAGGGGTTCGATACTATGCCTGGCTTCTATTCCTTTTTCTAATAAAACATCCTCTTTGGAAGCAATTTATAGTATCTTGAATAACATTGTGACATACACATATGATATTGAAGACACTCTTATCTTAAAAACATGGGGGTTCTCCCCCTGAAACTCAATAGAAAATTCTGAGTGTTCTGTCAACAAACAGCATTGTCAACATTCTCTGCTTAGTTGCATATGTCCCGGGGCATTGTGATAGTGTCACGTTAGGCTGTCTGTCCCGTGAATGAGCCCGGGACTCCCCTCTCATGTAGCCTTCCCCCCATGTGAGCACCCTGTCTCAGCAGCTCTACTCTGAAGTCCTAAGTAAGGACTGGCGGGGCGTGTGCTGATGGTTTCTCCTGAAGTCTATTGCTGTTTGCCTTATTCTTAGATAATGCTTGTAACCCTCAGGATTGGCTTCTAAACCCTCTAGTTGGTTGCAGTTTTGCAGTTGAAGTAAATGTACTTACTGTCTTAACAGGTCAGGAAAAAGTAATTTTTTTCCTAGGGTCTAGGAGTACACATACACATTCCTGAGAGAACTTAGAAAATTCTAAGTGATGTAGTTGAAGAAAAGGGCCCTTAGAGAGGCCTAGTGCATGCCAAGTCAGTGTTTTGTGTAGTTAAACTATATACTATAAAGTCACATTACTCTTGTTTTTAATATTCGTGTATCCATGTAACCATTGTATATCCCGAGAGATGAAGCTACTAAGCTACTACTACCTTGTCTGTGTGTATGTGTGTTGTATGTATTGCTTATGTGTGCACATATGCTTGTGATTGTGTTGTATGTGCTTATATGCGCACATATGCTTGTGTATGTGTGTTGTATGTATTGCTTATGTGTGCACATATGCTTGTGGGTGTTGTTGTATGTCATCCTCAATCACTTTCCACCTTATTTTTTCTTTATTCCATTTATTTTGTGTGTTTCTGTTTTGGGGAGGGCTAGGTGGCCATGGTACATGTACCCAATGTACGTATGGAGGTCAGAGAACAACCGGCAGGAATTGGGTCTGTCCACCAGGTGAGGCCTGGGATTAAACTGAAGTTACACGGCTTGGTGGCGCCTTTACCTACCAGGTCTTCTCATCAGTCCTGCTGCCTTGTATTTTGAGACAGGTCTCTCACTGCACTTGGAGCTCATCAGTGTGGTTAGTGTGGTGAGCTAGCAAGTTTCAGGGATCCACCTGTCTGTTTCTGCAGTACTGAGATTAGAAGCTCGAGCTGCCGGGCCCAGCTTTCTGCGTAGGTGCTGGGAGATCCAAGGTCAGTCCTGCAAGCTTGTGTTGTCAGCTGTCTTCTTGACAAACATCTTGCAAAACTCTGAAGGAAGTGAGCTGGAGTTTTGATAGAAAGATAGAAAAGCTAGACTACAGAGATGAACTCCAGGTAGAGGTGATTGATGGACCAGGCAATTAATTATTACTGAAAACAGAACCAGAGACTGGAAAATGGTTCAGTGTTTAAGACCAAGTACTACTCTTACAGAGGACTGAGTTCACTTCCCAGCACCCACTTCAGGAACCTCACAGCTGCCTGTATAACTCCAGCTCCAAGGGATCTGACAATCTATTGTAGACTCCACAGATACCCACACCCACATATGAAAACTCACAGACAAATGGACACTATAATTAAAAAATAAATGAGCTGGGCGTTGGTGGCGCACACCTTTAATCCCAGCACTCGGGAGGCAGAGGCAGGAGGATCTCTGTGAGTCCAGGCCAGCCTGTTCTACCGAGCAAGTTCCAGGACAGCCTCCAAAGCAATACAGAAAAAGCCTGTCTTGAAAAACCAAAAAATAAAAAAAAAAATGTGAGATTCAAATGAAACAAAAGTCAATGGAATTTTTTTAAGGGACATAATTATAGTTGCCTAACTTTACTGTCAACAAGCTTGTTGTGTGACAAGGTCTACTGTTTAGGACATCACCCTAGATCCTTTATTTTTAGTATTATTGTTGTATAAACCAGCCCAGATTAAAGACTAGAAACCCTTACACTTAATTCCAATATCCTGGAAGGACCAATTATTGACTGTGTCAGTGTCAATCCCCAGCTCAAGTCAACTGCCAGGAAGGGTCTGGTTACCAGCTCTTCTGCTGAATTGGATGGAGTTTAAGCAAAAGGATGCTGTTCTAGGGAGGATGGGAGCATGACAGGCAACTATTCTAAGGACCATAACACAAGGCAGTAGGACAATACTGCCTTGTGTTTAAAAAGATTATTATTATTTTTTTTTTGCTCACAGAAGAAAACATAGATACAGCATAACTCATGAAAGGAAAGAAAATCTAAGCCAAATCAAGGATGCTGTTGCTAGGTGGCGGTGGTGGCACACACCTTTAATCCCACCAAAAAAAAAAAAAAAAAAACCCCAGCAACAGTGGGTTCTCTCAGTGTGGTCCTGGGGATAGACCTCTTAAATCCTCAGAACAAGTAAATCCTCAGTGGCAAGTAACTTTACCCATTGAGCCATCTTTTTAACATTTTATTTTTAATTTATTCTTTGTGTCTTTCACATCAGACATCTGATCCCACCCATCTGCTGTCCCTGCCCTCTGCCCCTGCAGCCTCTACCTGCCCCCCGAAATAAAAGAATTTAAGATGGGTGGGGGGAATAAAGGGAAAAAATCTTATTATGGAAGCTTCAGGGTGACACAGTGAGTCAGGAAATAAACTTTTATCCATACATCTTTACATGCAGGCACTAATCACACACACAAATTGGTTTGGTTCCAGGCCCCTTGTTTCTGTCAATGTCAACACTGGGCCCTCACTGGGACTCTTGACATCCTGTTGCTGTCCTGTGTCATGGAGATCCTGGAGCCCTGGGACACCCTCCCCCCCCAACACACATACACACCCGTGTTCCAGCAGATCACAGGTAGGGTGGATTCCTGGGATGAGCCAACACTTAACCCTGGTCTGGCAACCCACTAGGTCACATGACAGCAAGTCCATTGAGCCATCTTAACAGCCAAACAGCTATAAAATTCTGTGTATTTTCATTCTTTCCTAACTTGATTGGTGAGATTTCAATTAGGTTTATTTTGAAATTCTTTTTCAAAGTCAGCTCCTTCCCACATTTGTTAGTCTCACTTTTCTATTTTTTTTTCCCTTTGAGACATCATCTTAGTGTGTACAGTCCAGACTGGCCTCAAACTCTGATCCTCCTGCCTCAGACTTCTGAGTGCTGGGCTTCTATTTTTAACTTAATTAACTTTGGAGTTAATTGGTCTTTCTTGTGGAGTCCTGCTTATCTCAGTAGTCTTTGTTTAACTTCTCGAGATCCCAGTGTCACCTCACTTTCGGTTTTCCTGGCTTTGGTGTTAGGATTCAAGACTTTGTCCCCTGAGCTTTAATGAGAATCTGTATTGGATAGGAAAGTTTTTTTCTAGGTTCTTGTTATTTAGTCTGTCTCTTTAGTGTTGTTTGTTTTAAATGTTTTAGAGCTGGGATGGTAGTTTTGTGGCGGGTGTTTCCAAGCAATCTAGAAGCCCAGAGTTCAATGCCTAGCATAACATGGGAAAATTTGCCCATGGCACAGTAAGTACCAGTTTCTTTGGTGTCAATACTAGCTTCCGCCTTTTTTGGAGGGGCGTGGTTTTCAACACAGGGTTTTGCTGTGTCTTTGGAGGCTGTCCTGGAACTAGTTCTTGTAGACCAGTCTGGTCTCGAACTCACAGAGATCCATCCGCCTGCCTCTGTCTCTCGAGTGCTGGGATTAAAGGCGTGCGCCTGGCTTTAACTTCTGCTTTATGTCGCTGATTTAAAAGTACACGTGGCGGAGGCTGGAGAGATGGCTCAGTGGTTAAGAGCACTGGCTGCCCTCCAGAGGGTCAGGGTTCAGTTCCCAGCACCCACATGGTAGCTCCCAGCTGTCTGTAACTCCAGTTTCAGAACACCCTCATGCAGGCAAAACACCAGTACACATAAAAAAGAAAAGAAAAATCAAAGTCCCTTCCCCTGCTGTAGGAGCAGACAGTTTGACTAAAGAAAAAACTATAATGTGTATAAAAACTTCATCCTCGTACTACCCATTGAAAACTACAGTGAGTATAAAAAGGAATACACACGCCTGGTGGTCGTGGCGCACGCCTTCAATCTCAGTGCTTGTGAGGCAGAGGCAGGCGGATCTGTGACTCGTCTACAGAGGGAGTTCTAGGACACCCAGGGCTACACAGAGAAATCATGTCTTGAAAAACCAAAAATAAGTAAATGAATAAATAAAAAACACAAATTTGGGAGGGGTTTACAAGGCCAGAAGATGGATACCAGGTGAACGGAATCAAAATGCACGATGCTAAAGACACAAGGAATAAATAAAAAGAGCTTAAAAGGCTGGTTCTGCTGAGTTTCCTGAAGAGGACTGAGGCTAAAACTAGAGAGTGAGGTCTGGGCTCCTGGGTGTTAACCCTGCCTCTGCTGCTACTGTCTGTCATAGCCTCTCTGACCCTCACACGGTAACGTAAGCATTTTGTGTCTCAGTCTCCCAATTTGAAAACCGGGAGTAGTAATGTGCCCTGGTGTTGGGGACAGGTGAGCTGGCTCGCTTGGTAAACGTGGTTTTGGCCAAGCCTGAGGACCTGAGTTCAGTCTCCTAAGACCCGCATGGTGGAAGTACAAAGCCCTCTCCCCAGCTTGTCCTTTCTTCTGCACAGGTGTCCCCCCAGACACACAAAATAAATGCATGGAATAATCCAAAAATAGTGTTTGAATTAAGTGGGCTCACGTTTGCGGAATGCTTAGAACAGGCGTGATCTATGGAACGTGATGTTTTCTTTGTGGCATAATGTGCAGTCCATTTTGTTGAATGGCCCGTGGGTCCTTGAAGGAGAGGTCTGTTCTTTGGCATATTAACCTATTACTTACTCCCGATAATGTTTAGATTACCTGCAGGTTTTCCTTACGTTTTTATTTCATCTTTCGTGGACTGCTATTGTCTCTCTTCGTTTTTGCTTTTTGAGTATTGGTTCCTTTGTTGAATATTCATAACCGTTGTAGTTATATCAGGAAACAGAGCCTTTATCATTCAAAGTGTGTTTCCTTGACTTGCTTAATGATTTTGACCTGAATCCAACCTTGTTTGATTGTGGCACCTGCTCTCCCTCGATTTGCATTTTCCCAGCTGCACCACTGCCTGTCTGTAAATTGCTAGTGTTCATGAGTTACCACTGCCTGTCTGTATATTGCTAGTGTTCATGAGTTACCACTGCCTGTCTGTATATTGCTAGTGTTCATGAGTTACCACTGCCTGTCTGTAAATTGCTAGTGTTCATGAGTTACCACTGCCTGTCTGTAAATTGCTAGTGTTCATGAGTTACCACTGCCTGTCTGTATATTGCTAGTGTTCATGAGTTACCACTGCCTGTCTGTATATTGCTAGTGTTCATGAGTTACCACTGCCTGTCTGTAAATTGCTAGTGTTCATGAGTTACCACTGCCTGTCTGTATATTGCTAGTGTTCATGAGTTACCACTGCCTGTCTGTATATTGCTAGTGTTCATGAGTTACCACTGCCTGTCTGTAAATTGCTAGTGTTCATGAGTTACTGTGTCCTCAGTAAGAGCAAGCAGCCCAGAGTTGGATTTCACTCTGTGATCCAATCTTCCAGTTCTTTTGTTTTAATAGATGACATAAGCCCATATTCAGTTTGGAACAGAGTCTATGTCATTCTAGTTGCTTTGTTTTTATGTTGATTTGTTTTCTTTATATGTCGCTTCTGATAATTTCAATGGTTTCTATTTTTGTGTAATGAGGTAAATTTTCAATGTCTTTGGACATTGTCTATGATGTTAATGTTACTTTTCTTTGTATTTTAACTTTGTTTTTTTGTTGTTTTTGTTTGTTTGTGTTCGAGAAGGGTTTCTCTGACTTTGGAGGCTGTGCTGAAACTCGATCTGTAGACCAGGCTGACCTCTAACTCACAGAGATCAGCCTGCCTCTGCCTCCCGAATGCTGGGATTAAAGGCGTGCGCCACCACCGCCCGGCTTAGTTTATTATTATAAGGCACACCTGTGTCTGGGACTAAGCGTATTGCTAGTAAATGGCACTAAGGTACTAATACTGCTTCTACCTTGCTGTCCAGGGTAAATGCTTTGTTACACCTCTCACATACATGTGCCAATTTTCAAGAGCTAGTTTAAAAGATTTGAGTGTGTGTATGTGTGTGTGTGTGTGTACCATGTGTGTGCAGGTACCCACAGAGACCCCCTGAAGCTGTAGTTACATGCCATTGTGAATCCAGAATAAATGCTGGGAACCAAACTTTGGTCCTCTGATAAAATAGCAAGCATTTTAAACTGCCGATCGAGCTCTACAGCCCTGATCATTTTTTTCCTTTTGGTTTTTCCAGCAGGGTTTCTCTGTGTAATAGTACTGACACAGCTGGCCTTAAACTCACAGATAACTGTCTGTGTCTGTCTCCCAAGTGTTGGGATTAAAGGCATGTATCACTATTGTCTTTAGTCTTGTTTTTTTGTTTGTTTGTTTTGTTTTGGTTTTTCGAGACAGGGTTTCTCTGTGGCTTTGTTTGGAGGCTGTCCTGGAACTAGCTCTTGTAGACCAGGCTGGCCTCGAACTCACAGAGATCCGCCTGCCTCTGCCTCCCGAGTGCTGGGATTAAAGGCGTGCGCCACCAACGCCCGGCTTAGTCTTGGTTTTATTACTTGCTTCTCACTTGTGCTCATTTCCTGCAGGTGCTAAGCTGTGTGTGTCTGTGGTTTGGTTACTCTTCTTTGAGGAACGTGAGCTTTCCTGGGGAAGCTGCTGGTGGGGCACATTAGATTGTGTGCACACCTAGCAGGCATTCACCCTCTGGCCCCGAGGTTGGATTTATTCATTTGATAAGCAGCTAGGAGATGCTCTGGACAAATATTGCTTCGGTCTGATGTTCTGCTGCTTTCTTGGTGTAGGGAAAAGAAACCAGCCAAAGAAACACACCCTGAGCAGAGCCAAAGAAACACTCTTAGGCCCTGCAACCAGAACTAAAGAAATGGACCCTGACCCTGAAACCAGTGCCAAAAGAACACACTTTGTCCCTGGAATCAGAGTCAGTGAAAGAAATGTACCCTGGCCCTAAAATTGGAGCCAAAAGGCTAAAAAGGACCAGAGAAAGAAACACACTTTGACCCTGAAACCAGAGCCAAATCTGACCCTAATCCTGTGCAGAAAACTAACCAGTCTTCGAGCAGAGCTCTAGCCAATCTGAGCTCCGCACTAAAACCTGACCAATCCTCACCCTGGAAGCCCTATATAAACCCTGTGTCTGTTCAGCTTGTGGCTGTTTGCGCTACCAGGCTGTCCTCTGCCACTCTGGCAGAGGGCAGCCACTCTCCTGGATTCTTCCCTCCCAATAAACCCCTTCGATGAGCTTTGGGTGAAGATCTTCTTTTGCAGCGGCAGCGATGGAGCAAAGGCGACCCTGGGCAGAGCAGAGCAAGCAGACAGAGCAGAGCCAGCAGGGCTGTAACACTTTTGCTGGGGAAACCTTCCCTTGGCAGAGCGGAGTTGTTACACTCTGCTCTCTGCTCTCCCGGAGCAGAGCTGAACTGTAGAAACTTCGCCAGAGAAACCTCCTGCGGAGCAAAACTGCTACACTGGGCGAACATCCCCAGCTGGAAGACCCTGTCCTGCCAGAGCAGAGCCAATACACTGAGGAAGCCTTTCTCTGAGGCAAGGCTGTAAGCTGCTAAGCTTACTGCAACCTGTGGTGGTCCTTGGCTCCCGAGCTCCAGGATACCTTTCCACCTGAGCTGTGTAACACTCAGTATTCTGCCACTCCCTAGTGCCAGAATACCTGTCTGACCTGATCCGACCGAAATGCCAACACTTGGCATCTCAGAACTGTGTCCAAGGAAATTTGATGTTAAATGTTGCATTCATCATATTGTAATCAAACAGGAAAATTTTGTAGTCTTTCTGTGTGTCTGTCTCTCTTTCTGCTCCTTTGCTGTCTCCCCTGATCTTCCTTCTCTTACACACACACACACCATTCATACATGTAGACACATCCCATCTCCTAACACAGCTGGATCCATCTTTGGTTGAGTCAGTGTTTGTTGTTTTTCAAGATTTGTCTTATGTATATGAGTGTTTAGTCTGCATGTATGTATGTGTCCCACATGTATGTCTAGTGCCCAGAGTTCAGAAGAAGACATTGAGTCCCATGGAACTGAAGTTAGTAATAGTTGTGAATCACCCTGTCAGTGCAGGGAACCAAACCCAGGTCCTCTGTAAGAGCAACAAGGGCTCTTAAGCCCTGAGGCATCTCTCCAGCCTCTGCTTACAGTCTTGTAAAGCTAAACCATGAAGTAGCAATATTTTTCCTTTCCTAAACACCTTTATAATTGTTTGCTTCACTTTTCTACCTAACCTATCTCTAAACTCTTTTCAATATACGCACAGGTACACACTCATGAATCTAATCTTCAATGAATTGGTCTTGGAGCTGTATGTTGTGATGCCTGGGACGGTTGTGCAGTTGTTCTGAAATCTGCTTCCATCCCAGCCTTGCCAGCATCCTTCTCTTAAGCTAGAGCCCATGTTTCTTATATGATGGGACTTTCTCCTCTCTTTGTTCCCATGTCTTTAGAACGGTGTACACACTATCTTCTCATATCTATTCATCTACATAGCTGAGTGACAGTCTGCAGTTGAAAGTTTTCTCAGAATTCTTCAGGACTCTTTTTAGATGTGCATTGGTGTTTTGCCTGCATGAGTCTGTGTGAGGGTTTCGGATCTTGGAGTTACTTAGAGTTGTTATCTGCCATGTGGGTGCTGGGAATTGAGCCTGGGTCCTCTGGAAGAGCAGTCAGTACTCTCAACTGCTGAGCCATCTCTCCAGCCCCTCTCTTCAGAATTCTTAAGGCATGGCAATGCATTTGTAGGGCTGTAATTGAGATGTCCGGTGTCCTCTATTAATCTGCTCATCTTTTGTTACAAGACACTTGAGCTTTTATTGTCTCTCTTTTGTTCTGTTGACACCCTGTACAGATGCCTAGAAAGAATCTCAGTCTCCGAATGGTAGTTGTCGTCACACAGAGAGCAAATGCTTAAAACATAGATTTTTGTTTTTGTTTTTAGTCAACCATTTAAACATTTATTACTGTATGTGTGTGTGGGAGTTACATGTGTGTTTGTGTATACCACATATGCACGTGACAGTTGGAGCACAACTTTGTAGAGTCGGTTATCTCTTTCTACCTTCACATGAGTGAAGGTGGAACGCAGGTCACCCACTAGACTTCATAGAAAAGTGCTTCTCAGCCTGTGGGTTGTGACCCCCTTTGGGGTCAAATGACCCATTCACAGGAGTCACCTAAGACCATCGGAAACACAGATATTTATATTACAATTCATAATAGTAGCAAAATTACAGTTATGAAGTAGCAACAAAAATAATTTTATGGTTGGGTTCACCACAACATGAGGGTCCCAGCATTAGGAAAGTTGAAAACCACTGTAGAGGCAAACACCTTTACCTGTGGCACCATCTTGCCAAACTTCCTTTTTAAAAATAACAATATTACATGCCAGGCAGTGGTGGCACATGCCTTTAATCCTAGCACTACACAGAGAAACCCTGTCTCGAAAACCACAAGAAAAAACAAAAATAAAAAAACCATTGTATGCCCCTAAGCCCCTTGTTTTAAATATAATTCCATGAGATATGGCAAATGTGCAGTAATGGTAACTAACATATGCATGTATCTTAACTTCCCAGCCAGTTTTTATAATACCCTGTTGATATTTATTCAGGTGATAGCACACACTAGATCATACTCAGTGGTCTTAAAAACTATGAGGCACAGGGTCTTAATTGACACTACTATTTAAATGTCATCATGGCCCTCTGTTGGAATTGTCAGAATGTTAACTGCATTCAAATCTTATTACCATTGAGTCTATACCCATAACTGCCTACATCTGTCTTTTGTTTGTCAAACAAAAACAACAAAAACTTTCCCAGTTCAGTTACTATTAGAAGGTAATGTTTTGTCTTGCTTTGTTTTTTACACGGGTTCTCAAGTGGCCCAGGCTAGCCTTCAGCACACTATGTAGCTAAGGATGACCTTGAACTTGCTTTTCTGCCTCCATCTCCCAAGAGTACTGGTTTTAGAAAAGTGAACCATTGTGCCTGTTTGTACAGGGCTGGGGGGATGGATCCCAGGGACTCACGCATGTTTGGCAAGCATTCATCCTACTGAACTACATCCCTAGCTTCTAATAGAGGCATAATGGTTGTTAGCAGAAGTCCAGATTGAACTTTGTAGGACACTGCTCTTGAAGTCCCTGTGCATACACACGTAAATAAATACACAGGAATGGAGTCATAACTTTGTTTTGTCCTGCTGTACACAACTGGAGACTGGGTAGTTTGCAAATAATGAAATAACAGAAACACATTTTCTCATGATTCTGGGGTCCAAGTTCAAATTGAGGTGCCTGTATCTGGAGAGTTTTTGCTACCCTTCCCCTTTGGTTCATCTTATTTTTGAGACAGATTTTTCATGTATAGCCCTGACTGGCCTAGAATTTGCTATGTAGACCAGGCTGGTCTTGAACTCACAGAAAATCTACCTGTCTCAGCTCAGTGCTGGGATGAAAGGCATATGCCATCACACCTAGCTCTCCTTTGGCTTTAAAGACAAGGGTTTCAGCCAGGCATTGGTGGTGCACGCCTTTTTAATCCCAGCACTTGGGAGGCAGAGGCAAGCGGATCTCTGTGAGTTCGAGGCCAGCCTGGTCTACAGAGCGAGTTCCAGCACAGCCTCCAAAGCAATAGAGAAACCCTGTCTCGGAAAAAAAAAAAAAGACAAGGGTTTCATTGGGCTGGAGAGCTGGCTTGGCAGTTACTAGTAAATAGTGTTTTTGCATAGGACTTGTTTGGTTCCCAGCATCTATATTAGGCAGCTCATAACTGCTCTCAATTGCATCCCCAGGGGATTGATGCATTCATCTTACCCCTAAGGGAACCTTATTCACTTGTACAAACCAACACAGACACATAAGTATACACATAACTTAAAATAAAAATGAAATCTTTAAAGGCACTGTCTCCTGTAGTCAAGGTATTGAAACTTGTTATAAAGCTGAGACTGAGCCTGAACTCACTATCTTCCTGCATCTAGCTCCCAAGTGTTAGATCAGAGTGTGTGCACCGTGCCCCGTGGCTTCTTGCTGGTCACCATTTGGTGAAAGAGAGGAATGGGACACAGTGAGTGTAGCCAGCTCTTTTTAGAGCACCAATAGTCTAGCCTTAGGGTACTCCCACTTAGACACAGGGAAAGGTCCATCTACCAGTGTTGTGTTGGGGACTACCACAGGAATGCCCAGTGACACATCCAAACCAGAGCAACATCAGAATGTTATTTTGTGACCCACTTGTTCCGACTCAGCAATGCGGCCTAGAGTTGTTTCAATAGCACTAGTTTCCAGTGGCCACTAAAATTACATAGAACACTGACTAAGAGCAACAATCTTACTAAGTCACAAGTCTGAAGACAGGCTTGATTGAGCTAAAATTAAGTCCCTTTTGGACGCTCCAATGGAAGAGCTAGCTTCTGGAGATCCTCAGCCCTCGGCTCCTGGCTCTCTTCCTCCATCTGCAGAGCTAGCAGCCTTGGCTGAACTATCCGCAAGTTTCCATCTCAGTCTTCCCTCACTCCCCCCATTTTTCTCAAGACAGGGCTTCTCTGTGTAGCCCTGGCTGTCCTGGAACTCACTTTGTAAACCAGACTGGCCTCGAACTCAGAGATCAGTCTACTTCTACCTCTCAAGTGCTGGGATTAAAGGTGTGTGCCACCACACCCAGACTCCCTACTCCCACTTTCAAGGACCTCTGTGATTACACTGGGTCCAGCAGAGAATCCTGACAAGATCCCTATATTAGGCTGGCTGACTGTTAGCTTCCTTTTTCTTTTCTTCTCTTTTTCTTTTCTTTCTGCAACCTTAACTCTGCCTGTGACTCACCAACCACATGAAAACTAGAATTGGTTGGTAGCCTATGTGGTCTCTTCCCATGCCAGCTCCTGGCTCCCTAGCTTGATAACCTGCATAGACTTCTGTGCTCGTCTTCCTGTTTCCTTTCTAGTATCTGTGTTCATTTTAGTCATCTTTAATTTATGAAACATTATTTCTGTAGGCACAGTATTAGTAAGATTCACTCATACTGCTGCAAGAACCTGTAGTGTGTACTGTATAACATTCCACTGTGACTTCAGAGTCTATTCTCTCATTTTATCCAGGGCTCCTTGGATTGTGTTCAGGCTGTTCCTGACAACAGCAGGTCAAAGTGTCATCCTTGTGCATATTGTGATTGTATGTCTCTTGAGCAAGAAATGGAATTGCTGAGCTGCCCTGTGAAAGCCATCAAGTAAGGCCATGCATGTTGTTTCTTCTTTCTTAGACCAGGCTGGCCTCGAACTCACAGAGATCCACCTGCCTCTGCCTCCAGAGTGCTGGGATTAAAGGCGTGCACCACCATGCACCTGGCTCCATGCTGTATCTTGAAGAACTCAAATGATCAGGAATGATGGATGGCCCATGCTGTGATCCCAGCACTTG
This sequence comes from Mesocricetus auratus, assembly GCF_017639785.1. NCBI lineage: Eukaryota > Metazoa > Chordata > Mammalia > Rodentia > Cricetidae > Mesocricetus > Mesocricetus auratus. The sequence goes on from NW_024429200.1 coordinate 2,389,429, forward strand.
GGAGGTGGAGGGAGAAGGATAAGAAGTTCGAGGTCATCTTCCACTACAGGGTGGCATGAGACCCTGTCTAAAAGAAAAGCCAATACAAATAAAAGAACTTAAATAAGCAGCCAATTGTGGTGGTTGTATCTTTGTCAGGAGGCAAAACAGGCAGCCCCAAGCTCTGTACATAAAATATGATAAAGGCTATCCACTGTTTATGTCTGTTGCCCTCACCTGAATTTAGCTTAAAACCCCCTGGGCAGCCCTTAGATATACATAAGACATTAAGATGTGTGTGTGTGTGTGTGTGTGTGTGTGTGTGTGTGTGTGTGTGTGTGTGTGTGTGAGAGAGAGAGAGAGAGAGAGAGAGAGAGAGAGAGAGAGAGAGAGAGAGAGGTTTTTTGAGACAGGGTTTCTCTGAGACAGGGTTTCTCTGTGTAACAGTCCTGGCATCTGCTTTGTAGAACAGGCTAGCCTCAAACCACAAAGATCTGCCGTCTCTGCCTCCCAAGTACTGGGATTAAAGGCGTGCACCACCACCACCTGGCTGACATTCAAATTATATTTAAGAAGTTTCTGATGCTCACAAGTTTGCAAACTTGTCTACATATGACACATTCAAGACACATGTGGAGAGTGGAGACATAGCTCAATAGTTAAGAGCACTGGCTGCTCTCCCAGTAGACCAAAGTTCAATTCCCAGCAAACACATGGCAGCTCACAGCCATCTTTATCTCCAGTTCCAGGGGACACCCTCACACAAACATACATGTAGGCAAAAGATAGCATGATTAGAATCAAATAATAGGGCTGGGTAAATATCTCAGTCAGAAAAGTGCTTGCTGCCGGGCGTTGGCGGCGCACGCCTTTAATCCCAGCACTCGGGAGGCAGAGGCAGGCGGATCTCTGTGAGTTCGAGGCCAGCCTGGTCTACAGAGCGAGTTCCAGGACAGCCTCCAAAGCCACAGGGAAACCCTGTCTCGAAGAACCAAAAAAAAAAAAAAAAAAAAGTGCTTGCTATGCACACATAAGTTCAGGTCTGCAGCACCATGCCAGAAGCTAGGCATGCTGGCATGTGCCATCGTCATAGCAGTCGGGGAGAAGTCAGGAGGAACCCGACGCCATGCTGGTTAGCCAGTCCTGCCAGATGAGTCAGTCCAACTTCAGTGAGAGACCCAGTTCTAAAACCTTAAGGCCACGAGGGCTGAAGATGGCTCAGGGCTAAGAGCAAATACTGTCACAGGAGGCTACAGTTCCCAACACTCATGTCAGGCCGTTCAACAGCCTGTGAGTCAGTTCCAAAGGGACCGATGCCCTTCTCACCTTCACGAGTGTCTGCATTCATGTGCACACATCCACATACATAACATAATAAAGTAAATCTCTTATACATATAAGATGCAAAGAGATAAGACACTCAACTTCATCTCTAACTTCTACATTGCAAGCACACCTGCATAAACATAAGCACACATGAAAAGAACCAAACAGTAAAATTTAATTCAAATATAGTACAGTGGTATATTCTTTTGTAGTACAAAAATAATTGTAAAAGTTTTTTTTCATTTCTAAGTATATACTACAGATTTTATATAGTACATTGATGATATTGACTGTACAATTACACATTCTCCAGCCTGGGGCCTTTTTCCCCTGGGTTGTCATCTGTGAGAGAACACAGCTACGAAGTCTAAAGCCCTGTCAAAACAATCAGAAGCAATTATCCCTCCTAACAGAATTGCATGTGCTTAACTTTAACTAGCTTTCATGTTTCTGTCTCAATCCTGTAGATTAACAACTTTAAAAAGTAATCTAAAACTCTGCTGTGGGGGAATAGACACCCTTCCCTCAAGACAGGAAAATGTTGGAGTTATGGGTAGTAAACTCAAAAAACCTCATTGGAAAGTACATCAGCCTGAATGAGTACCTTTCAGGATTGAAGAACCAGAACAGAACAGCAGTTCATCTCAAGATGTCAAGAGCATCTGCCCCCCCCCCCACTATTATGCTTCTGTTAAAGTAAGGTTCATTTTTACAAGAATGATTTCACAACTATATCAGGTTTGGCCATATCTGACCCACCTAATACCTTGCCAGTGAGAACCAGCTATTATTGAAAAAGTAGGAACAACAAAACAAGAAAACCAGATGCTCTGGCAGATAGAAACGACACAGCTTTGTTTTCTGGAGTTCTGTTAGGCTAGTATTGTGATTTGGGCTCTGGACCAATCAGATCTGAGCCTACAGTAAAGATGGTTCACAGGCATCATCTGAGCAGGGCTGGAGAACACCTTGGCTGGAGGTGAAGGCTGTATTCAGCTGCTGCTCTCATTGCTTTGGCTGTTCTCACTCTGGGAAGGCTTCCCTCTCCTTTCTGTTCAGCACCCCATGCCATCTGCAGCAGGAGGCAGGGGTAGGAGGAAGAACTAGCAGTGCTTCTAGAAACTTCTCCACATCCTCCCCCATCCACTCTCTGCTTTATGAGGATGGGTCTGTGTGTCCTAGTTGTGACACTGTGTACCTCAAATTTACAGAAGAAAATTATGGAGCATAGAAACAAAGGAATTCTGATACAGAAAAAGATGTCTGTTTTCTGAAATTGGGATGTAAGTCTGGGAAAACTTCGTTGTAAAAGAAAGAAGTGTATGTAATGCCAGCTCTGAGATATGAGGCTGAGATATAATAGAGGCTAGGCATTAGGAGGTTCCTTACCCTCCTTTATAACTGTATCAATAAATCCCTGTTATGTGTGTACATGTGTGCAATATAATATGCAGCATGGTGGTAGTGCACACCTTTAATCTCAGTGCTCAGGAGGCAGACAGGCAGATCTCCAAGTTCGAGGCCAGCCAGAATGAGTTCCAGGACAGCCAGGGCTGCACAGAGAGACCCTTCATGACCCTATGCTCAAATTGCTGTTCATTCAGCTGATGCATGAAGAAGCTTGCCCTGGCTTTGTCTGCTAAAATACAAGGCAGTGGTGGCTCTTGAGATTGGTACCCCTTCAGAAATGCCACATTTGCCCTTTCCCTCACCTTTAAAACCCTACAGTACTCAACTTGTCTCACTGTAGCAAGCTGTAAGCAGCAGCTCACTTACTGAGAGTGATCCTCTAAGCCTAGTCTCTACCCATGACTCACTTACTGAGAGTGATCCTCTAAGCCTAGTCTCTACCCATGACTCACTTACTGAGAGTGATCCTCTAAGCCTAGTCTCTACCCATGACTCACTTACTGAGAGTGATCCTCTAAGCCTAGTCTCTACCCATGACTCACTTACTGAGAGTGATCCTCTAAGCCTAGTCTCTACCCATGACTCACTTACTGAGAGTGATCCTCCAAGCCTAGTCTCTACCCATGACTCACTTACTGAGAGTGATCCTCCAAGCCTAGTCTCTACCCATGACTCACTTACTGAGAGTGATCCTCTAAGCCTAGTCTCTACCCATGACTCACTTACTGAGAGTGATCCTCTAAGCCTAGTCTCTACCCATGACTCACTTACTGAGAGTGATCCTCTAAGCCTAGTCTCTACCCATGACTCACTTACTGAGAGTGATCCTCTAAGCCTAGTCTCTACCCATGACTCACTTACTGAGAGTGATCCTCTAAGCCTAGTCTCTACCCATGACTGCTGTTGGCAGAGGGTCTCACGGCCATCCTTAGAATCACACAGCTGGGAAGACTTCTTCTCCCGGGACTCAGAGATGTATTCTTCATGGATGGGCTAATGTACAAGATGGCGGACGATGATCAAATGATAGTAACACTTTAGTAAAAAAGTACTTGTGACTGCAGCTAGGAGAAAATGTCCTGAAATACTAACAGAAAAAGAAACACAAAACTATTATCTACTCTTAAAAGCCAGTAAATTATATAAGAGTATTCTGAGTGATTTTGGAAGAAAGGCACTGGGGAAATCTAAAGTCCTTTTACCAGTAGATTCCATGGGGTGTCAGTACAGAGCCAGGAAATTTGTGCCGCCTGAGGGCTAGGTCCACATGTACCAGCCACTCGTCTTGATGTGCTAAGGAAATGTCAGACAGTCCTGGATCACATTCTGAAGTGCAGGAAAGCAGTTTCAATTTGACGATGAGGAAGCCGGTCCCTGGCCCAGCTCAGCTG